>NC_071337.1:2524030-2899030 GCF_027744825.2 Synchiropus splendidus
CCCACACCTCCCCAGTGGCCCCCCCGGGGCTGCTCGGCGCCGAGTGCCCGGCCGCTGCTTTGCTCATCTCATCCAGCTTTCGAGTCAGTTGGCGGACGCTGTTTTCCGCCTGGTCCCTGCTGTCTTGCAGGGAGGCCATCGCTTTAGCGAAGGACTGATTCTCTGCCGTCAGATTCGACGTCAACTCCTTCTCCTCCAGCAGCTTCTGCTCCACGGCCAACAGGTCTCGGGCCAGCTCTGCCACCCTCTCCTGCGCCGTCTCTGACTCAGTTCGCATCACGCCCCCTTCCCATCGCAGCTCAGAGAGCTCTTTGCTGCGGCTCTCCTGCTCACTCCGCTCTTCTTCAAGCGCGGCCTCCAGAGCAGCCACCTGCTCCCGGGACACCTGCAGCTGCTCTCGTAGCTTCTCCACCTCTGCGCCAGGAGCATCCACCAGGGACTCGCTCCTGCTCAGGATCTCTCTTTCTACATGACCTGCTCCCACTTCCATCTCTCTGGCCTGGACAAAACTCTGGAGCTGGCTCGCCAGTTCCTCCCGCTCCTTTTCCAGAGAGGCAATCTTCTCCCTCTGCGAGGCTTGAAGCTGTCGGTGCTGGGAGTCCTTCATGCTCAGCACTTGGTTGAGCTCCTCACGATAGCCGTGAAGCTGAGCAGAGAGTTTGCCCTTCTCAGCATGGAGGTCATCTCTCTGGACCAGCAGAGAACGCAGCTCTTCTTTCAGGCCATTGTTCTCACTCGCAGCCTCTTGGATCAGACCGTCCTTCTCCATCATGACCTGCACGTTAGAACACAGCCGTTAGAACTGGTGACGGCGTGAACGCATCTGAGGCACTACCTGAAGGTGTTTCTCTTCAAGCTGCTTGTACATGGTCAGGACCCGGTCTCTGTCGTCCTGCAGGGAGCCCATCGCACTTGTGAAGGAGTCCAGTCTGGCTTTATTGTTCTTGCTCTCCTCCGCCGTTCTCCTCAGTTTCTCTTCCAGTTCTCGCATCTCTCCTCTTCTCTGCTCCAACTCCTCTTCCGCTCCTTGTGCCCTACTCTCCATTTCCTTCCTTGCCTCCTCTGCTGCCTGCAAGGGAGCGTGGGGAATGAGGGGATCTCAAAACATAGTTTTGGCCAGTTGTCAGACCGATGAACAGCCACTCACCTGCGCAACCGCTTGCTCCTTCTCCACCAGCATGTCCACTTCTCTCTGCTCCTTCTCATTCAGCTCCGTCTGCAGACTCTCCGTCAGGGTCTTTGAGGAGCGCAGGTCCATCTCCAGCTGCTCTACCGTCAGACAAAGACGCCTCTCCTCCGACTCCCTGTCGTTCAGCTCCCTCCGGGTTTGCTCCACTTCAGTCTGAAGTTTACCGACTGCTTCCTCCAGAGCTTTAGCTCGCTGCTGAACACTCTCAAGCTCATTTTTTAGCTTGTGGATTTCATTTTTAGCTGAGAGCAGGTCTGCTGTAGTTTGCTGAAGCTTGGCCGTCTCCTCCTCCAGGACAGCCTGACTTATTTTATTGTTCCCTTCTGCCTCGTCCAGTCTCAAGTGCCAGGCTTGCTCTTCCTTCTCCAGCCTAGAGGAAGAAAAAACACTCAGTAAACACTCTGTAAATCAGGCTTTTAGCAAGGATGTTGAAACAGGGCGTCCAAAACCCCGCCCCCAACCCTAACCCCGCCCCCTCCTGACACACCTTGTCAACGACTGACAACTAACAACTTGCTTTGTAAAAAACACAGCTGTAAACATCTATTTGTACCAAAATAACTTGATAAACAACAAATCAACAAGCCTCTGAGTCAAATAACCAACGGGGCCCCTGGGCAACTGTTTTACTGGGCTGACCCTGATTCATTAAAATAATAATAATAATAATGAAAACATTTTTATAATGATGCTTTCCCTAACTACAAGCGCCAAATACTCCTCCGATTAGAAAGCAATGAGTTAGTTTTGTCAACAATTATTTTAAGTTTGGAACTTATCTGCGGTCTCCTCCTGTCATCAGCATCAGACATTCCATCATTAGCATCGCGTTTCCATGCTGCGAGTGTCGCCACTTACCGCGAGATCACCCTGAGATTATGGCGGTAAACAAATATGGTGGCTGTGATGGCCAAAATACGGTTGCAAAATGTTCACGAATCTGTGAATTTGGATCATATTGGGCGGAATTATCGGGCAGAAACACAATTTAATGTAAACCAGTGAGATGACACGACGAGTTGAGCATCATACAGGCACTAATAATACATTTAGGGCGTCCTGCTGAGGAAATGGGTCGTCCAGTGCCCAAGACGCCTTCAAGCTAAATTGTGAATTGTTCTGCAAATTGTTGAGCGATCGGGAGTCTCACCTGGTTACGGCGGTCCGAAGCTCTTCCTTGAGCTCAGACTCTTTCTGCAGCTGCTCTGCCAGCTCCTTGGCACGTGTCTCAGCCTCCCGAACTTCAGCGTCCTTCCCCTGCAGAGCGTTATTAAAGCGGGTCTCCCACTGCCGGGTCTCATCCAGAACTCGGTCGCGGTCGTCTTGGAGCGAAGACATGCAGCGGGAGAAGGCGGCTAACCTGGCCAGAGACTCATCCAGGCGAGCTTGCATTTCCTGAGCGCGCCTCTCCGCCGCCACAGCCACATCTCTGGCCTCCAACTTTGCGTCCTCCTCCTTCTCTTTCTCACTGAACACCTCCTCCAGCCGCAGCTCCATCTCTTTGAGCTCCGCTCCAAGCCTGAACCTCACAGAGTCCAGCGTTTGCTCCGCCTCTGCTTTCATCAAGGTTTCTTTCTTTTGTGCAGTCTGCTCTAATGCATGTTTCTCCGACACAACGTCGCTGAGTTCCTTCCGAGCCTCACTCAAGTCTGTCTTGCAGCTCACCAACTCTGCCTCAGTCCTGTTCAGGTTCTCCTGGATCTTGGTGGCCTCCAGCTGCGCCTGCTCCAGCTTCCTCTGAGTTTCATCCTGCCCCAGTTGCAGAGACTTGGTTTCCCTGCCCAGCTCGCTGATACGCTCCTGATACTGGATGCAGTCTCTCTGCAGCTGCCGGACCTCCATCTGCTTTTCTCGCAGCAGCTCCTCCAGCTGACGCGCTCGGCTCTGGCTGCCCTCCCTCACCCTCTGAGCGGACCTCAGCTGCTGCTCCAGCTCCCTCTGCTTGCCGGCCTCTGCCTCAGCCTCTGCTCTCAGCCTCTGGGCTTGCCTGACGTCCTCCTCCAGCCGGTCGGCCCGGGCTCTCTCGTCCTGCGCCTGCACCTCCAGCTCGGCTCTCTCTCTCTCCAGCGCTTCCATCTCTCGCTGAAGTTTGGCCAGCAGCTCCCGGTTGTCCGCGGCCTCCTGCTGATAGCCTGCGATGCTCCCGTTGACGTGGGCAAGTTGGTTCATCAATCTCTCCTCCAGGTTGTCCTTCTCTGTTTCAGTGCTTCTCAGAAGCTCTTTCAACTTTTCCTCCTTCTCAGCGAAGTCCTCCATCAGGCTGCTTTCTCTGTCTTTGCACTCTTGCACGGTAGCCTGCAGCGAAGCCACCAGACCTGCTCGCTCTTTGTACTCTCCCAGCTCTGTCTCAAGAGAAGACAAGGTAGCTCTGAGCTCAGCCTCCTGAGTCCGCCACTGCTCCCTCTCAGAATCACCACCCAGTACCAACTCATCTGGTAACACCTGAGATGCTTCAGTCATGTCAGATCTCTGCTCCTCACCCGCTGGAGCCATCACCTCAGCTGCGCTCTCCTCTGGAGGTGAGGTTTCTTGATGAAGATCTGGAACAAACTCTGCCTTGATCGCGTCTGAGCTCTGTGAATCCGTGACTTCTGAAGCTTCCAGGGCCACAGGATCACCTTCTCCTTTTGATTCTGGTTGTTCTCTCATCCTCTCAATCTGTTGCACTAGCTGCTTTCTTTCTTCCATGATGCCTTGCAACTCTGCTTTTACAGCCTGCAGCTCATCTTGGAGCCTTTCAACATCCACATTATCATGTTTCACAGAAGGTGTTTCTTTCATCTCTCTGAGTCTTTCATTCTCCTCTTCCAACTCCAAAATCTTCTGCTGCTTTGTCTTCACGAACTTCCTCATTTTGTCCTTGACAGTTTCGACCTCTTTCTGCGCCTCTTCCACCTGCTTCTCCGCTTCCTGCCTGGCGGACTCATTGGTCCTCACGCGAGCAGCCAGCTCCTGTCTTTCCTGCCTTGCAGCTTCAAGAACCCGTCTCACGCGCTCTGCTTCGTCGCTCACGTTCTCATAAGATTTGAGCAGAGTCTCGTATTCCTCCTTCATGTTTTGGACCTTCTCCTCCCAGTCCTTGCTGATCCTGGCAGCGTCTTCTTTGACGAACTCTGCCTCCCTGGCACAGGCCTCTTTTTCGTTGAGGATTCCTTCCATCGCCAGTTTCAGGCTCTCACAAGAGGATCCCAGGCTTTGGTTCTCCAGCAGCATCCGGTCAACCTCCTCGATCAGTCGCATCTTCTCCGTTCTTAGTTTCTCCATGTCTTCTTCTGCCTCCTGCAGTTTCATCTTGAGTTCAGCCACGGCACTTTCACTCAGAGCAAGTTGCTCCTTGAGGGTTTTGTTCTCCTTTATTGCATCTTTACGGGAGATGAGCGCAGCCTGGAGCTTCCGTTGGAGTTGCTGAAGCTTCTGCTCATTATCGTTTTCCTCCTCCTGTTTGAGAGGAACTTGAACCTCTAACATTTGGCTCCTCTCTTTCTCAGCACTGAGCTGGCTCTCCAGCGATGCTATGAGCTCGTCCTTATGCGAGACAGCACTTTGCATGGAGTGAATGAGAGCGTTCTGCTCAGTCAGCTGCTGACTCAGCTCCAGGATCTCCTGGTTCTTATTGTCCATAAACAGCTTGACGTCAACCACTTCAGTCTGAAGTGCGGCGATGGTGGCGGCCGACTCTGAAGACGCCGCCTCACTCGTGGCCTTGACTTCGGCCTGTAAGGCCTCGGTGTAGGACTCTGCTCGGGAGCACTTCTCTCTCAGGTCATCGATTTCCTTTGAAAGTGACTCCATCTGTCTTTCGTTCTCCTTCAGGGCCTTCAGTTCTTTGCCAAGTTCCAGCAACTGGCTCTCCTTCAGCGACAAGCTGCCCTGAGTTTGCTGCAGTCGCTCCTCCAGCTCTGTGTTCACCATCTGCAGAGCGTTGATCTCCTCTTTCAGAACCTTCACATGCTCCTCTGGACCTGCGGGATCCGGTGTTTGTGAAGACTCTTCAGAAGCTGCAAAATCAACCCAGTCCTCCTGCACACTTTCAGCAGGTTTCTCCAGCGGCTTGTTGTCTAGCAGAGGCTGATCTTCTCCCCTGGAGCCTCTTGTCTCCTCTGATTCCTTTAACTTGATCAGGAGAACATCTCGCTCGCCAGTCTGAACCTCAAAGCGCTCCATCAGCTCACTGTACTCCTCCTTCTGCTGCTTCAGCTGCTCCCGGTGGTGCCGATCTTTCTCTTTGGCTTTGCGAATGGTCTCTTTTCGGGACTCCTGGGCCTCAGCGACTCTCTTCTGAAGGCTTTCACATTCAGCTTGGAGAGAAGCCACCTGACTTTGCAACAAACCAACTTCAGAAGATGCAGCTTCCTTGTTATCAGCTTCTTCACTCAGCTTTCTATTTAATGCAAGAGTCTCCGAAATTATTTTCTCTTGCTCACCAACTTTCTGCGCAAGCTCCTTCAGCTCCACCTCTTTCGATCTCACAGTTTGCTCCAACTCCACCAGCTTCGTCTCCATCTCTTTTACCACCTGAGCTCCCTCTCCTGCCGAGACATCAACTGGCACATCTGCAGCTGGGTTTGTATCTCTCTCTTTGAGAACTATAGCTTCTTCATAGTTAGCCACCTTCTTCAAAAGCTCCTTCCGTTGTACCAGCAAAACCTGTAACTTCTTCTTTGTGGTAGTGAGCTGCCCTTCCAGCTCCTCCTTCAGCTTCCTCAGACTCGCCACTTCCTCGTCCACCTGCGTGTCCTCCACACTCACCTTCTGCATCTCAAGTGCAACAATCTGTTCCTTGAGTTTTTTGACTTCGCTGTCACTGACAAACTTCTCTTCTTCCGCATGGAGCAGCTTTGCAGACATGCTGTCGTTCAGCTCCAAGATCTCCTGCTCTTTCTGGCTCAGGCTCTGCTGCAGCTCACTGATCTCGGCGTCCTTCTTCGACAAGGTCTCGTTGTTCAACTCCGATGTCTGGGAGAGTCCGAGCATGTTCTCCTCTAAATCCTGAAGCTTCTTCTCCAGCTCTGAGGAGAGCATCTCCCTGTCCTCCAGCTGAACACTGAGCAATCGAGCCTGACTTTCCTGCTCAGCCAGAGACTGATGAGCTGCATCCAGCTCTGTCCTCAGGCTCAGGAGCTGCTGTTCTTTTGCTTCCTTTTCGCCGCTAAGAATCTCAATCTGCTCTTCCAGGAGCTGCATCTCAACCAGATGCTTCTCGACTAAAGAGCTGCTGTGTTGGGAGAGCATCTCGACTGACTCCCTGGCAGACTCCAGCTCCTCCACGTACTTGTCTGCTCGGGTTCTTAGCTCTTCTTTCTCAGAAGTAAGAGCTGCAGTCTCCTCTGAGAGGCTCTTTATTTTCTCCTGGGACTCTGCTGCCGCCTTTCTGAGGTCCTTTAGTTCAGACAACAGCTCACTGTATCTCTTCTGCAGCTCCTCAGCTAAGAGCTGAGCGAAGGCCTGGCCCGAGGGCTCCACACTGGAATCCCTCTGTTGAGTCAGCTGAACATGAATGCTCTCCCTGATGACGACAGTAGATGACTCCACTTGAACAGTGGATGTTTCCTGATCCACACTAGTCTCCTCCCAGGTCTGCAGCTGCAGTGGGCCAAAGTCCTGCAACATGGACGGCCACTCTTGGCTGCTGTCCTGATTGACAGCTTCCAGGATGGTCCAACTGCTGTGAGCCACCTCCGAGTCAGTGCTGGCCACCATCTCGTCCGAGGATGTGGCTTTGGACTCTTCAGGGGACTCTGACTGGGGGCCAATGAGTTCTGGGCTGCTCTCGTGGTCCAAGGGACTGGACAGAACCAAGCTATCCTCAGCCACCAGAGTGGTCTCCTCTTCTGGAGAGTCTTCCTGACCCTCGGCTAAATCTGAGGAAGCGTCATGGCTTGTGGTTCCATCGTGCTGGTCTGGACTGTGGTCAGGTTTGACCTCAGAGGAGCTCTGCTCTTCAGTCAGTTGGAATGATTCTCCCACAGCCTCCGTCTCTTGGACCTTTCCTAGATCTTCAGGCTCCTTTGCTGATAGTTGTGCTACAGAAGAAGGCATCAAGGCAAACCACTTTTAGGATGAATTCATTCCATCTTCTGTATTTTATTTTCTGATTATACTAGTGGTGGGACTTAAACGAGTTAATTAAGATTAATTAATTACAACAAAAAAATATTTTGATTTAATTGAATTGAATGGAACAGTTTTCTCTCCAGACAACAGGGAACCTTTGTCAGTGCAGGAGTTCCTGCTCCACTGATCCCACTGATGCACCTGACACATGGCAGCTAGGATGAGAACAACAACAACAAACATGGAGGAATCCTCCCTGAACCAAAGCAAACAAAAGCATTCGTTTGCTTTGGTTCAGGGAGGTTTTTCACTACACAATGTCCAGGGTTTCCACTACTCTGGATGGACTTGGAATTCTTATAAAACTGAAATTCTTATATAAATATTTTCAAGACCTCAAAAGAGCTTTAGTTTGAATAAGGTTGTGTAAAAACCTATATATATATGTATATATATATATATAGCCACCATCATGATTTATAAACAATATTTTGTTGTTTATATGTATGTATGGGTCCATCATTTGATTCACTAATATACCAACTTCATTCAAATTGAAAAAATTGGCTTATTGTGGCAAATATTCTTATACCATTAAACTGCGATTAATTTAGATTAATTAATCACAAATTTTCTAATAAACCTGATTGTTTTTTTAATCGAATCCCACCCCTAGATTAAACAAATAACACTTTCCTGTTTAGAGAGTTTAGCAATTCCCCACTTCAAACAGCAGATGTCGCCAAACTAGCGTTGAAGGCAAACGTCAACGCGAAGCCTATTCTGACAGCTTGGCATGTGGAACCACGTCATGGCGCATCAGTGGAGTCACAACTATACACTTGATTTGATGGTGAATCATCTGCCTTTTGTTTTTTCACTTATTCAGTTGTTGTATCCACAATTCGGTTCGTGGTTGGCAGACATTAGCAAGAAGTAGATTTCATTACAATAAATACACTATTTATGATACAAAAGATTTGAACTGTTTGAATTTTACGCCAAACTCAGTCACAACATCAATAACATCTTGTGTTTTTAATACACTGATTGTGTAGTGAATCTGTCCTGCAACTTTAGCCATTTATGTGAGTCCATGTGACATGTGAGTCCATTATTGGGCTTCTTGATTGGTTTTATCGACATCAGAGTGAGGTAACAACAAAGCCTGTTTGAGGGCTGAGAGCTCTGTGTGTGTGTGTGTGTGTGTGTGACTGCTGATGAACAGTAGCTTCACAAGTTTAGTTCAGATCAGATTAACATGAAACAACTGTAATTCAACAAATGTTTTAGCTCTTACTTGATGAACTCAAATAAATAATAGAATACCTGAACACTGAAATAACAGATGAATGCAGTACTATAAAGGGTATGACTGGAATCTAAAAATGAACAAACAAAAAAGTACCTTCTTCCATCTGGGCAGAGTCGTGGGCTGGTTGTTCAGACACTTGTATTTCAGTGATCTGCAGGAGGGAAACAAACATATTCAGGGATAAAACGCATCTACAGTCACAGCATTTTCATTTCTGTGCAACTTTCTTAGGGTTTTTTCCCCATGTTCCCCACAGTGAACCAGTCAAATCAAACTTGTGTGGGTCATTTTGAAAGTGTCTCCAATCCTCGATCAGACTCTTTACGTAGCTGTGTTTGAGTCAGCAGCGTGTGTCTGCAGAGGAACGAAGGACATTTGGAGAGCCTTTAGAGTGGATCAGTTTAAAGTGGATTAGAGGGCCTGTTGCCGGACAGCAGGTCAGTCTATGACCCAGCTTCTGTCCTGTCTGACACCATGAGGATCATCTGAGCGGGGCCATGTTTGGATGACGTGGCCAGCTTGACACTGACTCAGTGTCAAGACGTGTGACTGCTCTGAGGACACACTGTATTTCGGTCCTCACAGACATGTTTACCGTTTGAATTTGCTGCTCCAGCTGCTGTATCTTGTCAAAGGCCTCCTCTTTTTCAGAAGAGACTTGCTCAAGTTGTTCTGAGGAAAGCAAAGCACAGTCAATGAACACAGGGCTTGATAAAGAAGTGGACTTGCTGTGGTGCTCACCCTGAAGAGTTGCCACAGTGTGGATGTGCAGAGTCAATCCACCCTCACTTTCACGGAGCCTGTCCTTCAGTTGGCTCATTTTAGCCTCAACAGACTTCACCATGTCAAGAACATCTGACAGGTCACTTGGAAGTGCTGACGCTTCCTCTTCCCCGAGGCTCTCCAAACATCTCCACATCTCCTCCATGAGTTCGGTCTTGTTCTGGGCTTCCACCTGCACGTCCCTGAGGGAAGCCAGCTCTCCTGTTAAATTCTCTATTTCAGACTTGGCCATCTCCAAGTCGCGACGGCCGGCGTCTCTCTCTCGCTCTGCAGCCGACTCGGCCTCTCTGAAAGCAGCAAGCTGGTTTTCCAGACTTGAGATGCTTGACGCGTCCCTCTCTGAGGCCTCCTGGTGGGCAAGCTCTGCTGCCCTCATCGCCGATAACTCACTCGCCAACCTGGCAACTTCCATCCTCTCCTTCTCCAGAGCCTCCAGGCTGTAGCGCTCAGCCTCTCGGAGCGCAGCCAGCTCAGCTTCCTGCCTCCCTTCATCTGCCCTTTCCTGCTGCAGAGACTCCAAGCTGCTGCGGAGCACAGTCAACTCTGCCTCTGCTCTGCTGGCCTGCTGGCTCTGCTCCCCCCTCAGCCTGACCGCTTCAGCCAACTCCTGCTCCATCTGCCGGAACTGAGCGGTCAAGATCTGCTCAGAAAGAGAACCAGGAGTCAGGTGTTGAGGATCAGAAGCTCCTGACTCTCCGAACCAAATCCTTTCATTGTGACAACAAACCCAAGGAGAAGAAATCTCCATGAGAATCACCTGTTTCTGTTGGTCAGCACTGGTGACCTCCTGCTGCAGCATCTCAAGAACTCCGGAGCGAGAGACCAGTGCCTCCTCCAACTCCTCACAGCGACGCTGGGCTAACTGCAGCGCCTGGGGCAGAAGAGGAAAACAAACAAAAATGAACTTTAAAAGTTTTTAACCGCGCTCTCCAGCAACCGACGTGTGATAGTTGTGGAGAGTGTGGTGGACTTTGGTTCACCATGGCAGTTTGAAAATGATTTTTAATCCAGGGAATCTTTGATCATGACACTGGTCGACTCTGAGTCTCTGGATCCCTGTTTCTTTGATGAGATGGAGTGGTCCTCATAGGTTCTCTGACGTGCTCGTCTGCCTTGGTTCACATCAACACATGCAGGTCTCCCACTGCGCTGGTGAAAACAGTTAACGGATATTGGCGGCGGTGTCCTCTTCCACGTCCCCATTAAGGTTCACTGATGGAGGACACACTCTCACAGGCAGCGCCAATGCTACCAGCCGCCATCAGTTAGGGACCATCAACAAATTCTAAAGCCTCAAATATGAGTGAAATCTTCAATAAGGCCATGGAAAACAAGCATTTTAGGAGAGAGAATTGTGACAAGGTTTTCCATCACACCAGACAAAGGACTGACAGTTTGGATCATGATCTGGAGAATAGAATCTGACTCCATGATCATTTCTCCACCTGGTTTCTAATGTTTCTTCAGTAGCATCTAGGAAATGTGTCCAGACTGGTCCATAGTTCAAGTCAACTGTTCAGAGACATGAGATACAGCAGACAGACGGCTCCATTTAACCCCTAAATAAAGCTGGCAGAGCAGCCTGTCAGACACCAGCGGCTTCTACCAGAGACATGAAACATTGAATTTCTCATCTCTACACTTAGTTATCTATGATATTGACTCATCAATAAATCATGATGTTGGAGACAAACTCTACTAATAAGTTTCATCACAAAACAGTTTCAAGGGAGATTGTAGTGTCCAACACATGGAAGAGAATGAATGGATTTATCCTGATCATTATCGCTAAAATTACAACATACTGACATACAACTGAATACTGACCTGCTGCAGGTCACTGGAATCTGAGGAGGCATTTGTGGCTTTCAGCAACTCCTCCTCATGTTTCTGGATCTGCTCCTGGAAACGCACGTCCTTCTCACAGACCACAGCCTGAAGCAGCCGCACCTGTCAAGCCAGCACCACAGTGAGTGCAGGGCTACAAGCTCATTGTCAGCAACGGAGCATCCAGTCACCTGCTCCGCATGCGCTGCTTCTCTGTCCTGTAGAAGGAGCTCCGCAGCCTGCAGCCGCTCTCTCAGCTCACTACTCTCAGCCACCTCCTTGCTCAACCTGCTCTGGAGCTCCAGCAGCTCCTCATCAGCAGGGGGTTTTGTAAAGGAGCTGTCAGGACTCTGGTCACGGGAAAATCATTTTTGAGTGGAACACAGCGGGACACGCTTGTAGGGCAGCACATCAGACAGAGAAGCGGCGATGCTTGCACGTACCGTGGCTCCTTCCTGTCCTTTCAAATCACTGATCTGTTTGTTGAGAGCGGCCATCTTGGCTTTGGCCTGCAGCTTGAGTTTAGTGAAGCGAGCCTCAGCCGCTTCCTTTTCACTCTGAGGAAGGAACAGAGGGCTGTGAATGGAAAGCTGGAGTCGTTTGAAACCGAGTTAAAATGTTTCCTTAAAGCAGTGCTTCTCAATTATTTTCTGTTGCGTCCCCCAACCAGCAAGAAGTAAATGTTTCACGCCCACCCAACTGTCTGCTGCCTCTGTAAATAGCATTTGTCATTAAAATTACTATAAGTGCACCTCCTCATGACATTGTATCCTTGTTATCATTAAAGAAAAGAAAAAAGAAAGTAATATAGATCAACTTAAAATAAAGAATAACTTTATTAACATTGTTTTTGTCTGTAAGAGAAAAGACTTGCAGTGTATCAATTTGCCTGAAATTAAAGTACGGCAAAGAAGTATGTTCCCCCGCCATCGCTCTGCGCACCCCAAGGAAGGTCTGCCCCACCATTTGAGAAGGACTGCTTTAAAGCCAATTCCGAGCTTCAAGATTCCAGCTAGACTGAGCTGCATATGGTAAAAAGGTGAAGGCTAACACGGCTCTTCAACATATCCATTGAAGTGATCAAATAACATTTAGATTGGAAACAGGTTCGAGGGGAACAGAATCACTTTCCAGCCACCTTAAGCTGAGCATCTTTATCCGCCAACTCCGCGCTCTTCTGCAGCAGGTCCGAGTCCTTGTCCCGGACCATCTCCTTCAGTCGCACCACCAGCTGCTCCAGATGAGCCAGCCGCTCCATGGCCTCATCTGGGGCCTCGGAGAGAGCGGCACTCTGAGCCTCCCCTTCAGGCAGCGCAGGCGCCAACACTCCCTGCAGCAGGATGCAGTCAGAGTCAATGTTTGCTAAACACTTGACAGAGCAAGACTCTTTCTGAGGGGCTGTTCCTCCTGCCTCACCTGTGAGTCTCCATCCGCCCCTTCCTCTCCAGACAGCTCCTGGAGGACTGTGGCCAAGCGGCTGAACATGGAGATGACACTGCCAACATTGACGCATGTGATCAAACAATGGGCTCCTGCAACAGTTGTCTAGCAGTGCAGTCACAACAGCAGCACGTCACTCACCTGACAGCCACGTCCTCGGTTTCAGAATAATTGTTTTTGGAATTTTCAATAACCAAGACTAGTGCCAATTACGTCTGCATACTTTTCACACGACAATTATAAGTGGTTTCCACTTAAATCAATAATGGAGAGTCTAAAACTGAGGAGAAAAAAGTAGGGAAATGTTTGCCAGCTCATGGGTTAAGTGGACATAATTGATCAAACAAACCCTCCAGCCTTCTCACCCTGGACATGGACTGTTTGTTCCTCTTCTCTCTGGCAGGAGGCGACGGTCCATCCAGACCAGAACCTCCCGTCACACGAACATCTCTTGTTGTTCGTGGGTTATTTATTTATTGGTTACTTCTATTATTATTGCTTATTTTTATTTTTATTTTGATGACATAATTGAAAACAAGGGGAGGACTGCGAGTTGAACCGAACAGAGCCGAATTTGGGCGAACTCGGCGAGCAATTCAGTGCGCCTGCGCCACTCTCTCGGAGCACAGCAAAGATTATAACAAGCTAATGCGAATGTGGTGGAAGTTAGCTTCCACCACACACGCACAGCCATGACTCCAGCACACGGAGGACACCAGCTAGAGTTCAGCAGCGGGGGGTTGAACGCGGAGAGACCGGGAAACGAGAGTGGTTCACTCGGAGTGTACTTGCCGAGATTCACCCAGTGAGCGACGCAGCTAGCTGCTGCTGCTGGAGGAGCCTTCTGAGAAGAGCTGCCGTCCTGCTGCAGTACTGACTTCAAACGACGCCTTGCTGGCTAATTTGAAGAGGTAGGCTCTCGACTCACCTGTGGCGCGGCTCTCCAGGTAAATATTGCGGAGTCTCGGCTCATGTATTTCCTCGCTTGGGGTTCAGAGCAGAGCCACATCACCAAACATTCCCGGAAACAAAACTTCCTGCGCGCTGATTGGACGGCTGGCGAGGGACTGTCTGCAACGCGCAGGCGCAAAAAGGCAAAATGAGCCCTTGCTGTAAAAAACAGTCCGGTTTGTTGTGAAGCAGGCGAATCTAAAAACTTTTTTTTTAATAAATTGGAATCTCCGTGGAGAGTTATCCAGAGAAAATGTTTGCCTCAAACTGAATTATAAATGTGCCTTTTTTGCTCAGCTTCCAGGAAGTTCTTCCTGTCACCCGTGACCAGACATCCTCTGCCCAGGATGGGAGCGGAGCTGTGTTGAAGTAGCTCCGGCTGGGTGTGTATCCTGAGCCGAGATCCTCGTGTCAACACCGAAGACAAACATGGCCGCACGAGACCAGCGGGTTGCTCTCATCATCAACCAGGGCAGGCAGCTGGGCAGGAACCTGCTGCTCCTCGCCCACTACACCACGGTGTTCGTGGCCTTCGTCGGCCGCAGCGTGCAGTGGATTGTGACGGCCGTGGAGTGGACCGGCCTGTTCGCACGCACCACGACGTCGGCGTTTGACTCCGTCTACAGGCATCTGCAGCGGGGCCGCAGAAGGAGTGTGAGAGAGATCTGCTCCACCTCTGACCTGCAGGCACAATGATGGCCAACTTCAGTGGAAGGCAAGGGACAGTGAAGATGAAATACTCTTGAAAAACCAAAAGGATGCACTTATCATTAACTTTTTTTTAAAACAAGGCCTGTCCTGATGGATCCCGGTCTGACCGTGAGCTGTGGCGCTACGTTATCCATGCAGAGAAATGCGTGCGACAGCAGGACTGTCTCCATTTTAGCTCCTTCATTTACAAATGAACCTGTGATCATGGAACCTTCACAGCAGCACTAAACTGAAGAAGTCAGCTGCAAAATGTTTTGTATAACCTGAGCATTTATTTTTATATATATATAGCCAATACTATGAAGAAAACAGTTCATACAAATGCTAAATAATTCCATTTAAAAATGTATGATTAAATGACAGAAGCATTTCAGTGTAGTGTGTCCAACCAGTGTCTCACTGGGTCATTCATGATGTGAAGCTATCATGAGGACATGGCAGCGACACCTGCATGCATTATTATTATTTACCTGAAACTGAATGCTTTATCTCGCTACAGTAGCTCTTCCCTACATGTGTACAGGGACTATAAATGCTACCAAAATAATCACCTTTTTAGGTCGGGTGGAGCAAAACTGATCCCAAGTTTATTTCTGAGGCTGTTCTGAAAATGTTTTTGAACCTGTTTAGAAGCAGGTTTTGTTCCGTTTAGCTGCTTGTCTTTGCTATGTAACACATGTAACGCAACACTAAGTGTATTGTTTTTTGTTTTTTTTTATCAAGAGAAAATAAAGGTTGACATGAAGTGGGTGAGGCTTCATTCTGCATTTTTTTCTGATTTGAAAGCCGCTGCCCCGGAGTCCCTTCCAGGTGCTTTAACCGTGGGAGGGCAAGCCTTGTTCACGGTCCAGCACCGGAAGAGAGGAGATTAGAGGCGTCAGAGCGGGACAAAGAGATCCTCGACACACTTCAGGAGCCAGGCCAGACTAAAGCCAGAGGACAGTGGCACACGGCAGGACCTCCCCACAGATGCAAATCAAAAACCTCAACTAGTGTTCCAGGGAGCTCGGTGGGAGAGGACCCCAGGATAGACTCTAATGCACACTACCTTCGTTGAATAAATCTTGAGACTCACCACCAAAGGAACCATGGCCAAAGCGCAATTGTGATTAGTCAAAAGTCCTGTAGAAAATCCCTTGGAATTTGTGAAAAGTTGTAGATGTTGGCTATTTGCAGGAGTAAACTGCAGAAAATGTATTTGTTTAAAGATGTCTCCAGAAAGCGCTCGGCAATATAGCAAAATACAGCATGGTTTATTGATTATGAATAACTTTTTCAATTTCATAACAATCTATTTTGCATGATTTTACTCAAGTTTGGGGAATTTCCAGTTCCACATTGTGGAGCGCATTTATTTGGTCCAGTTGAAAAACACTACTAATGGTTGGAATGTACAAGCACCAGCTGTTTTAGCAAATCAAAACACCTCCCCATAAGTCTTAGTGATGAAGCAGATCTTGCACAACAACGGTAGCTAAAGAGCTGTTTGGAAAAACACCACCCCTGAGCACCAACACAAATGACTCGTGGTCAAAGCCAGACTAGAAGTGAAGAGGCCTGTTGAAGGTCCAACACTAGCAGGTCCATAACTCAGGCCAGGAGCCACCTCAGATGCGGTCTCGCCTCAGCCCCACTTCTGGGGACCACTGCTCTCCCTGAGGTGTGAGGTCAGGCAACGCATTTGTAGACAAACAACAGGAGTTTGAGCTGACAGGAACCCAGGATTGGTTCAAGGTTACCTGTCAGTGCGTCAAAGCAGGGTCTGACTTGTCTGATCTCAAGGTTGATAAGGATTTATGAGAATGAGATGATTGCATATCAAAGATGTAAAACATGGTGAAAAATCATTGAAAGCCAAGGTTAAAGCTGAGGCCCGTGGGCCACATGGGGTCAGCTAACCAGGGTCTGCAGCTCTACGACAAGTAACCCTCCCCCACAGCTGATATACACTCCATTACACACTGCAACACCTGAAGGTCTTCAGTGAGAAGAGCTGAAATCTGTTTCCTACTCTGACAATGGTCTGATTCAGAGGCGCCATAATGCCATACGTTTCCCAGCAATTATTCGGATCTGGTTCTTTTTGAAAACAAAGTCACAGGCCATCATACCCACAGGTGACCGAACCAGTGACGTTGGCCTGGGCCTCACTAAAGGCACCGCGGGCCTTTAATGACATTACTTTTTCCGGTGGTGGTCAGGGTGCACAGGTGTTGCATGTCTTCCAGGTAAGGATGAGATCCGTGGAGTGTTTGCTCAGCACTCATCCGTTTAAAGAGTGACGGAGATGGAACAACCTACCTAGCCTCTTAATGGGTTCCTCAATCTGCGTGTTTGCCTGGATTACAGCCAGAGATTAGAGCTGAGGCAGATAGAGGGAGACGTGCTCAGGAACAATCGGCTACAAAAGGCTGCGCTCGGCTGCTGCTCCCACTCTTAAGTCCTATTGTTGCGTGACTGTGTGGAGGGGACAGCCTCCGCTGCGCAGTAGACCCACTGGACTGTCAGCCTCTGCCACTGCCGCCCAGAGAGACACGGCAGGTGAGGAGAACCACCGACGACAAGATGGGAAACTCAAATGGAAACACTGTGGACGACCTGCAAGCGGTGGAGATGCACCTCTGGTACAAGAAGTTCATGACAGAGTGCCCGTCGGGTCAGCTCACCCTGCACGAGTTCAAGCAATTCTTTGGGCTGCGAGGGCTGGATTCAGAGGCCAACGCTTACATCGAGCAGATGTTCCGTACCTTCGACATGAACAAGGTGAGCAGACAGCAGCAGTGGAAAACGGCTTATCTATTGTTGTCTCCGTCCACCACAGGCATTACGTAAATAAGGCTGTAGAGGTCGATTGTTCCACAGACTAGTTCATGAACAAGTCATGAGCAGGGTTGGAACTGCACACACACTCTTTCATCACCATCTCCAGGCAAAGCTGAACGTGTGAGGAACAAAAAAAAAGGTCCTCACAACCAGACCAGCTGTTGGACTGACAAAAAAAAAATCTTTTTTTAAATATCAACTTTAACACCACCAGAACAACCTACATGAGAGTAGAACCCAGCCTGCAGTGGTCAGTAGCTGGTGCTTTACGGTGGGGAATGTTGCAGCCCAGGCTTGTGTGGTGCAGGAGAAGACAGAGCAGAACTGCCCCCAGGTCAGGACCCTGGACCACTAGGGCCAGTGTGCTGCAGTACAATGGTCAGCAGTTTCATTTCATGCGCGACAGCAAAAATTTATCAGAGTGAGAGCAACAATCATCTGCTCTGTTGTTCAAGAACACTTGCACCAGTGGAACCTTGGTCATAAACTAGTCACTTTTCCATTTATATATATTTTTTAAAGTTAAGTTTTATGAGTTTTAATCTCTAACCATGTTCATATGTCAGAGGAAACTTTTTTCTGCATAAGTGGTTTCCTCGTCTCTGACGGGGCTTATGAGGGATTTGAAAAAGACCTTGCTGGATCTAATGGGACGCTCCGTCATGGGTCGTCCGTTGGCCGGAGCCAAGGTCAGGTTTAGGAGCTAAACACCCGAGGGCACATCTGCAACCAATTAGGGCTTATTTCCACCAGTGACCTTCCAGCTACCTAGATCATTAGAGAGATCCTTGGCTCCAGGCTGCGGAGCTGAGCATCACTCAGGATCAGAGGCGGAGCACAGGACGGATGCTACATGAAGACAGTAGATCATTCTCTTGTTTGCGCCGCCTGCTGGTGTCTCACGACTCCGATGTGTATCACTGCCCGCCTCTCATGTGAGGTGGTGGTCCATTAAATTGACATGTATAGTTGCCTTTAGAGACATTTTTTTTCCATTGTATAACTAAGAAAAATATAGAACTCTATATTCACCTCTCCACTGCATCAAAGCGGCAGTTTTCTATGCTAAATAAATGTGAAACTATTGCAGAAAATCGCAATCCTATGATAGTATTGCATTTCTACTGGAATATTCACGATTCGATGCCTCAGTCCAACTGGAATGACTAGGGTTCAACCAGCAACCCGGCTTCTGACTGTCTTAACACGAGGGTGGCGGCTTGTCTGACATGGTTTTGGGAACCTCTGCTGCGTGCAGGACGGCTACATCGACTTCATGGAGTATGTGGCCGCCCTCAGCCTGGTCATGCGAGGGAAGATGGAGCACAAGCTGCGCTGGTACTTCAAACTCTACGACGTGGACGGAAACGGCTGCATCGACCGTCACGAGCTGCTCAACATCATCAAGGTGAGCAGCGCGGCACAGTGCTTTTCTACATTTTTCTTTTTCAACCCGTGTGCACACTGGAGGGAAATGATCCAGTTTCACCTCATTGGTCCGGAGACAGAGGTGGACGATATGATGACATTACATCATGAACAATTAGAACGTGTTGACGATCTACCAACGTGAGCAGATCACGTGGCTTCACTCACACTCTTTCTATACACTTTAGATCTATGCTGATGACTCTCACTAGCAGCCATGTCTCACACACCGCAACGAGGCCGGTCAAATGCTCAACTCCCAGCTGTTTCTAAACTTGATGCTCCTCTAATGTGACCACACACCTTCACCACAGAACCATGGGGTGTTGCTTGTGGGACCCGCCAGGCCAAAGACCGCTGAGCTAACAGAGCTAACATGACGTCTCACTTCAAAACTTTATTGATTTATTTACCAGCAGAGTTTGCTGCGTTGTTCAAAGGTTGGCTAAAAACTAAATGCAGAACCAAATAAATGCGCTCCACAAGATAAAGAACCATTGTTGTTATGAAGCTGAGGTAAAGAATGCTAAATATTTTTGTCTGGAAACTCTCTAAAGTAGAATAAAATCCTGCAAAAGAGAAGTGATAAAATGGAAACAGTTATTTAAAGTAAATTAAAAAATAAATCCTGATGTGTTTTGCCATATTGCTCAGCCCTTTATGGAGACATTTCAAACAAATATTCTGCAATTTGTTTCTGCAAATAGCCAAAACTATTTTTCACAAATGAATAGGGATTTTCCACTCAACGAAGCTCAATTGCGCTTTGGCCCAGGTTCTGTTGGTGGTGAGCTTTGTGTCATTTCAAAAAAAGGTTGAAAAAGTCTGCTCTAAAGAGTCACTGTGATCCGCAGGCCATTCGAGCCATCAACGGCAACGACGAGCAGGACACGACGGCTGAAGACTTCACCAACCGTGTCTTTGACAGGATCGACATCAATGGAGACGGTGAGTAGGCTCGGAGCTCTTCTCTCCTTCAGCCACTGGTCACCCTGTTCACTTGTCTGGGACCAAGAGCTCCGACTCCCTAACCCCGGTCAGAGAGGAGAGACAGGAGTGCTACACCACCTCAACTGTTGTGTTCCCCGTGGACCAGTGCTGAGTGCTCCAGCTGGAGCTTCTCTGGGAGATGTTCCCAGGCTCAAGTCCCTGCCGGGGTGTCAGTAGAAGGAAGCCGTGAGGGGAACTCGTGCATCTATTCATTACTTGGGGACACGTCGCGGCGCACTGACCCCAGAAGTGAGGCGCCGTGATGGACTGAAGGTTTCAGCTGGTGTGTCGTCCTTCCACAGGTGAACTCTCCCTGGAAGAGTTTGTGGCCGGCGCTCGGACCGACTCGGATTTCATGGAGGTGATGATGAAAAGCTTGGATCTGTCTCACATCGTGGCCATGATTCACAACCGACGGCGCAGCGTCTAGGAGCCCGGATCCCAGCGAGCACTTGCCCGAGATGCAAACCGATTATACGCTCTGTGCTGAGTCAGCAAACCTTGTCAGCCCGTCCTGGCTTGGCCACCTTGACCTCTCAGACGCCGACTCCTCCTGAGGGATCATCTCTCTGTCCGACGCTCCAAGACGACGCCCTGAGGACCAGTAGCAGGCTAGCGCTGTGCCAACGTCTCCGTCCAGATCAGCTCCCACTGCAGAGGGATCCTTGACAGACTGGTCCCACTGAACTGCACTGGTGGATCTCAAAGCTCTGAATGACATCGGCAATAATGAACCGAGGAAATCTAAACCAACTGTAATAAAATGCTTCACATTACTTCACAAACACAAGTTAAAAACTAGAACCATTCACAGTATTAATGGGACTAAAGTACATGAAGATCCACTACATAACTCGGGTATGTAGCTTCTCATTTGGGTTTGTAGTTCGTGTGTTCCATGGTAAAGAGACTGAATGGACCCCCTGATCTTTACAAGTCAAACAGGAAAGATGAGAAGCCACTTACGGAGATAATCACAGGACAATGATGGAAAAGAAGTGTAGCAACCCGTGGTCCAGCTCCTCCTCACAGCGCCAAGGTTTCCTCTCTACAGTAGAACAAAACTCACGATCAAACAGGAACTCATCCCCAGACCAGACACCACGAAGGACCCTGCACCGGAGGCTTCATCTGCTCAGCCACAGTGATGGTGACGTCGAGTTTCCATCGCACCTCAAGAAGGCAGAAAACCGAACACGCTTCATGTAAATACAAGTTCAAACACAGTGAGGTATAAATGGAACTAATCCATACTAAAGTCTATACTGGGGAAGGGCAGGGGAAAGAACAGAAACTCACCACGCACTGTCCGCTTCCGGAGACCCTGGAAAGGAAAGCAACCAGAGTGAAGGCAGTGGGCAGACTCAGAGGACAGACCAGCATCAGTGTCCCCTGAGAGACGTGGTCAGCTAGGACCAAGCATTATAACAGCATTATAGTGGTGCTCTCTCGTCTGCGAGGTCACAGGTCAAACCTTCAACATTTCACTCACTTGTAAGGACGAATCTGTTGCCTGTTAACCACAGAGATGTACAAGCCAAGTGTGTTGAACTGGTGCCTTCGACTGAATGATGATTCTCTGCTTTGCTTATTTGTAATAAAGAACAATCCTACAGTGATGGCTGGGGTCCTCACACACACACCACACACACCTTCAGATGTGGACAGGCCCACGAGAGGAGACAAAGGAAACGTCAGTGATCTTGTGCGTGAGGATTTACCTTTATCTGAGGAACACGACAGACCAGACCTGCTCAACTGGTCCGACACTGGAGAGTGGAGCACTGGGGCAGGCAGGGAGGAGGAGCCACGCGATGGAGGGCTGGTTCTGATCAAGAGGTTCAGCAAGTGGAACCGCTGACGACTCGGGGAGCCCAGGTCACTGCAGTCTCCACAAAGGTCAGACAGCCAAACAGACAGAAAGATCTTTGTTAGATCATCCTGCCAGGCTGAAGCAGGGAGCCAACGCATCACAGTGGGTGTCTATCAGGTGGATGAAGAATCCTTTATCCGACCTTGCATCTGAGACAGACACACACAGACAGACTGAAAGAAAGAACACAGACAGAAAGAAAGGAGGCAGACAAACAGACAGTGGCAGACAGACAGAAAGAGACAAACAGAAAAAAACAGAAAGAAAGAAAGAGATGGACAGGCAGTCAGATAGAGAGACAGACAGAAAGAGACAGAGACAGACAGAGAGAGAAAGGCATAAAGAGACAGACAGACAAAAGAAAGAAAGAAATAGACAGATGGAGAGACAGACAGAAAGAAAAAAGAAAGAAAGAAAGAAAGGAGACAGACAAACAGAAAGAAAGAAATAGACAGAGAGACAGAAAGAGGCAGAAACAGAAAGAGACAGACAGACAGTCAGACAGAGAGACAGACAGAACGACACAGACAAAGACAGCAAGAGAGAGAGAGACAGACAGAAAGAGACAGACAGAGACACAGTCAGACAGACAGACATGAATGCATCACAAACATTTGCTGTGACCCGGGTGAGTCACAGCACAGGCCGACGGGTCACAGGACTGACCAGGCAGGCAGTCAGACAGTTAAACATTATGTGTTTTGCCAATATGACATTTATTTACATTCCATACAGAGGCATATTGAAGAACCACAACGTCGCTTTACAAGAAGTCGTACAGATACTTGATGATGTCGAAGTTCACCGTCCTGCAAGAAGAACAAAACCAGACCATGAGCACCTTGTCCAGTGTCATTCCTTCAGCGCGCACACACACACACACACACACACACACACACACACACACACACACACACACACACACACACACACACACACACACACACACACACACACACACACACACACACACACACACACACACACACACACACACACACACACACACACACACACACACACACACACACACACACACACACGACTCACACACGACTCACACACGTCTGTGCCTGATCTGGATACACTAGAGAGGAAGTGGTCGGATTTAACGCTGGATAGAAAGTGCAGAAGGCTTCTTCGTTTCTCAATGGCTTCACAGCACAAACAGCACAGACAAAGGCAGTGGAGCAGTCGGGGAGCGGATGAGATCGAGCATTGCTGACTCACGTGCGCTCTGCCGCTGCACACACGCGCAGGGCAGGTTCCAGACCAGACGCGCGTCTCGCTCACCTGGAAATAGCACGGATGAACTCCATGGAAACGGCGCACTTGTACTTGGGGGCATCCAGCTGGTCATCGTGTCCGACCTGAGCCAGCAGCTGCAGGGTCACCAGTGATGAGATCTGGAGGAGAGGCAACGTGAATCCAAGGCCACGCGTCTTTGAACTGACAGACTGGCTCACTGCGTTCCTTTGAAGCTTGTGACCAGGAATGGAGCAAAGGCAAACAACAGCTCTCACCACAGTCAACAGCTCCTGGAACTCACACGTTTGTCTAAGAGTCTAACCACAGTGCTGATGCCCCAGGAGCAGCGAGATGCCTGACATTATGAAGCAAAACACGTCACCTCCTGCTCTGTCACTTTAAATCAAGACAGACAGGAGATGTTACTGATTCAAAAGTACACACCAGGACCACAAGAAATGTACCACGTATACACATGGTACTACAAAAATGAAATGCAAACGGTATAAGTAATGTTACGAATGTGTTTGTTTGAACACAAATATGGACAAGAAATGTTCTATAAACAACTAAAATATGGCACATAACTCCATTCATCCGTGGGAATTGATCAAACATAAACAAAATACTGCGATATGAAAGAGCTAATGTTAAAGTTGTGAGAAAAATCATGACCACCTCTGATGCTCCACAGTTGAAAACAGGAAGTCCTCATCCTCAACTGTCAAAACATCGATGGATAAAATACGTTTGGAGAAACTCGGGGGACTTGACATTAGAGGACCAGGAAGTGAGCTTGCCATCGATTGCGTTATCACTGTTTAAGAGACGGTGGACTGTGGTGCACAAGCAGACAACCTCTGACCTGCGAGAAGATGCTGGCAGTGGGGGCCACTCTGCTGTCCACCACACTGTAGAAAATGGCCAGCATTCGGTCCAGAGGGAACGGCTTGGGCCCCAGAAGGTGGTTACTAGTCTGGAGAGAGGGGGGCACGGAGATCAGGATCACACAGTCAGGGCCACTCGAACCTGCCCACGTTGGGCTCCCACCTTCTCGTTTTTCTTCAAGAACTTGGTCTTTCTGACTTTTCCATGATGCTGTCGCAGAGGAAGGGACACGAGAGGTGAAGAGGAGGAGGACTCAGCACCAGGGTTCAGGTTCTCCTACCTTCACAAAGAAGCGCTTGTCGGTGCGTGCCGGGTTGTAGGATGCCAGGTAAGCAGCGATCAGCAGGAACTTGGAGTAATAAGGAAGTTCCACGTGTGTGTGAGCCGACAGACCTGAAACCGTCCAACAGTAACACACAATGACAAGCTAGGTGAGGTGAACCATCTGGCGAAGATGAATTTGACAGTGGCAGGAGAGTCTGCTGAAGAGGAGCCCACTCTGGCTGACAATCACGGGCACTGAAATGTGTCTGTGTCCCGTTGACTCGGGTCACCGAGTGGACTGTAGCAGGTGGCATGAGAAAGACGCTCTTCTCTGATGCGAGTGGCGAGGGCCCATATTTCGATGACAGGGCTCCTCTGGCTCCTATTCTGGGGTTTAAATCAGCTTAGCTCTCCTTGTGCCTAATCTCTTTGTTTCACTAACTCTATCTTTGTCACTCCTGTTACCTGATGCCATCTCTCTGCAGGCAAAGTGACACTGACACGGAGAGGGCAGCAGGTTGGTGGGGGTGAAATGGGCAGAGGAGTGAGGCTTTCCTTTGTATCTCTCCAGTGACTGTTCCGGTGTCGGAGCCAACAAGCTTTACATCACTGATCATCTCCATCAGCACAAACAAAACTGTCAGTTTAGTCAGAGAAGACTGGTCCAGACATGGTCTCCGTCGAGAGACGGCCCCTCTCTAATGGAGCGTGGGTCAGTGGGGGCCAGGGCTGGTGTCACTTTGGAGCAATTTAGAGTCATGTTTTTAATGGAGGAACAAGAAGCAGACGAGCAGTTTGAGGTCCATCATTATCAGTCACTACGCATGGGTGATATGGACAAAAAAAGTTATAGTCGATAATTATAAGGATAATGATCAGGATAAATCCATGTTCCTTCTCTTCCATGTGTTGGACACTACAGTCTCTCTGTTTGATGATGAAGCTCAGGAGTGGAGTTTGTCTCCAACATCATGGTTTGTTGATGTTTCAATAGAACAGTGAACTCAGTGCAGAGATGAGAAACTCAATGATTCATGTCTCTGGTAGAAGCCGCTGGTGTCTGACAGGCTGCTCTGCCAGCTTTATTTAGGGGTTAAATGGAGCCGTCTGTCTGCTGTATCTCATGTCTCTGAACAGTTGACTTGAACTATGGACCAGTCTGGACACATTCCTAGATGCTACTGAAGAAACATTAGAAACCATCAGGTGAAGAAATTATCATGGAGTCAGATTCTATTCTCCAGATCATGATACATGGTCTGGTGTGATGGAAAACCTTCTCACAATTCTCTCTCCTAAAATGCTTGTTTTCCATGGCCTTATTGAAGATGTCACTCAGACTTTGAGGCTTTAGAATCTGTTGATGGTCCCTAACTGATGGCGGCTGGTAGCATTAGCGCTGCCTGTGAGAGTGTGTCCTCCATCAGTGAAGCCTAATGGGGACGCGGAAGAGGACGCCGCCGCCAATATCCAATATCCAACTGCTTTCACCAGCGCAGCGGGAGACCTGCATGTGTTGATGTGAACCAAGGCAGACAACTCTAAACCTGACTGTAAATCTAGAGGCCTCATTGGCCGTTCCAACACCTCACACTTTTACCTTTTAGGGCTCCAGCTTCTGTCTCCTCCTGCTGCATCTCTTCCCACTGCAGGCTGGGGAAGCCAAGCACACTGATGACGGACAGGTCACAGATATGGAGAAAGGTCCAGTCACGTGGAAGACCCACCTCGATACTTCTCGCAGATACACCGTCTGCATGGCTTTCTTCAAATGCGGCTCAATGTTCCTCCACAGCTTGTGTGTGTCTGTCTCTTTCACTGAAGAAGACAGCAACTGTTTAAATGGCTCCAGAGCGAACTTTTTTAATTCCTTCACTTCTCAGTTACCTTTCCCTTCAGTCAACGGCTCACAGAACTTGGAGAAATTAAGAGCAGCCTGGAGGGAAAGAGGGAGTGAGATCAGTGAGACATGACTGATAAAAACAAGTTCTCAGTGGTGGAATGTGCTCTCCACACCAGGTGTCGCAGTTCTCTCAGGTCCCGGCACACGGAGTAAAAGACTCCCAGCACGATGTTGATGTAGGACGAGTAGAGCTCAGCCGAGTGTGACGGGTGTCTGTCGCGGGACAGAATCTGGAGCAGCTCTCCTGTAAACACCCCGAGAGCCGACTTCAGGAGAGGAACACACAGGAAATGCAACACTTGACAGAGAGAACGTGTCGCTAACAGTCTCAGTTGGAGCGTCAGAACAAACTCACAGGTACAAACATAACCTCACGCGGCGCCTGCTGACTGTGATCTGTCAGTGTGTCTGCAGATTTGGGACAACTCACTGCTGGGACACAAGTTTGGCTCCATCGTCCGACATCTGAGTAACTCGTTGCCTTCAACACTGGACTATACTGAAGCCCGAGCTGCCTCACTCAGATGAATGTAGGAGAGGATCCAGACCCTCCTCTGGCTCACCACTTCAGACTCTTCAGAAAAGTCAGGGAGCACAAGCAAGATCACCTTTGCTGTAGTCAGGGAAGTGAAGGACAAGTGGCTCGAAGCAGCTGGTGGTGGGTCTGAACTTGTCCCACACTATTTCACTGAGCAGAACAACCGTGACGTTGTCCTCCACCTGAGGAGATCAGACGGCACATGATGAGTTCTGGTCCTCTATTTATTTGATGCTGACACCTCAACAAATAGAAACAAGTGTTTGTATTTTGACTAAACTTTTCAACACAATACTGCAGAAAGAAACACGCAGCCTGATCTCACCAACTCCTGAAGACGGAGGAGTGCTGGCAGCAGATTGGCGTCAGCGTCTCTCAGAAGCTCCGCCTTCTCCATGACCTGAAAACAAGCGTCTGATCAGTCAAAAGTGAAGCAGTATAGTCCCCTGCCTGGACTACAGCAAGCCTTTCTCTCACGCCCCCTGCTGGTTCAAAACTCAGCAGCAAGGCTTCTAACTGGCTCCAACAGACGGCAGCACTTCACTCTAGTGTGACCTTCATTGGCTCCTGGTCCACTCTGGGATCCACTTCAAGATTTCAGTGATCCCATTTAAAGCCCATCTGGGCCTGAACCGTGACTACACAGTAGAACTGCTGACCCACTCTGGAACATTCTGCCAGAGGAGGCACAAACACAACATGCACTGCCACCTTTAAAACTCTTTATGATGCATGTCATGTCATCTGAACCCAGTGTTTTTCAACATTTTCAAGCCGCGGCACACTTGAAAAAAATCCTGAGCCTCACCACCAGAGGAACCTGGGCCAAAGCACAATTGTGCTCAGTCGATAGAAACCCCCTTTCAATTTTTTAAAAACTGTAGCGGACACTCTGCTTTTTTGACATGATAGCTCAAAGAGCAACATGGAGAATATGTATATGTGTCCAGAATGGGCTGGGCAATATGGCCATAGTATATCAGGATATGTCTGTTTATTTTAAATAATGTTCCGATTTTATCACAATTTCACATGTAATCTGGAAACTAACTAGTTCTAGTTTTAGGCAACTTTTAAACAATGGAGCAAACTTTGATAATCGATGAGTATCAATAAAGTTTAGTTAGTTTTGTCTGTAAATCACTTAGTGAACAGTGTTCTGGAAGGTGCTATACAAGTGAAGCTTTATGAAGAATTAAAAAAAAAAGTTCAGCATGAAAAAGTCTCTCAAATGCGGCAAAGCCGTCTCCATTTCACGTAGAGCCACTCACAATGTATCTTGTCCCAGGAGAGGAGTGCGCGGACTGTCGGTAGATGCGCACAAAGTCGGACAGGGACGGAGCGCGGGGGAGCAGGGAGGCAGTGTCGGAGCCGAAGAAGGACGACAGCACTTGTTCGAAAAGCACGGCCACCGAAACACACTCCACACAGCTGACAGTGACGTGGGGCAGCTGCAGAGGAGCAAGGACACGGTGGTGTCACGCTTGCACTAAACAATGATGACAGGAAATGTGAATCGTGTCAAAGAATGCACATAAAAACATTATTAGCGAGTGAGTAAACAGTTCTCCTTTCATTGAAATCAGCCGATTGATCAAATCATCTCAATCTTACCAAACATTTAAGTATTTTGAGGATTGTTGACAATTGACAAAACAGGAGGTGAACCACCAGAAATGACACGCTTCTGATTCACTTCAAACTTCACAAGGTCAGTACTGTGTAAGGAACATGTGCCGATCATGCAGTGATGATGTAGACCTCAGTAGAACTGCAGGAAGGGAGAAGGAAGCCCAACATCTCACTGCACACCGTTTAAATCTGAGGAAGTTCTAACAGGTTCTTTACTATCAGTGCACAACACTGTGACTACATCCCTGCTGCTGGATAAGCTGGACACAATGTTGGGGTTTCACAACTTTACAACTCTGATCTCTTCATGGCTGGGCGGATGGAGATGGATATGGATGGATGGATGGATGGATGGATGGATGGATGGATGGATATGGATGGATGGATGGATGGATGGATGGACGGAAGGATGGAGATGGATGGATGGATGGATGGATGGATGGATGGATGGATGGATGGATGAGCTCCATGAATGCCACCTCTTCATTGTAAAACAGAAACACTCACCCAGCAGCTTCAGTTCACCAACAATAACTCCCAATGACAACAGAACTGTCAAAAAGAATCACTCTCAAAATGCTCATCCTAAATCACATATTTCCTGTTTCATTTCATCCACAACTTTTCGAGTCATTTTGAAGACATTTTGAAGACAGACAAACCAACACAGTCCGAAACACAAGCTCATGGACCGAGACAAAAATCTTGCCATTGACACAAATTCAGAGACAAAGATGAGAAAGCTCTTTTCCTACCTCCAGCTCCTTCAATAGAACACCGACCACGTGACTCTTCCCTGAGGCTCGGTGACCGTAGATGAATATTGATGGGTAACTGTACTGACTTGGCTGTGAGTGGGGAAAACATCACAACGTTATTAAACCAAACACAAGGAAAACACGACAGTTACTAGCAGTGTTGCAGCTCAGAATGCTAAAAAAAAATCACATTTATATACTCTTTAAGGTTTAGGCATATTTTAGTTTTAGTATTTATTTGCTGGAGATGTTGCTGTCACTGCTTAAAAAGCATCCGGTTCCAAAGGTCATGGGAAATCATCTGTCGCATTGACTCAGCAATGTCTGTTCAACAAATACAGAGAATAAGGTGCACACAGACTCGTGAGTCATGTGATGTCATCGCTCTCCAAGTACAGGCCACAGTCAGCGGAGAAATGGCTGAGGCTCCAGAACCATCACGACCCAAAAATACAGGACCATTTCACAACCATCAAAGATCTCATACCTTTCACACCACATCCAGATGAATTAAAATTTAAATGTCAAGCTTCCTTACTCTATTTACAACACTAAAATAACCGTATGTTAGAGTCCTCATAATTATGTAGAGATTGTTTTTGTAATTTCCAAACTTTCAAATTGATGGAAATTCATACAATAAATCATCCTTGAAAAAGCCTTTCAGCGAGTGAGCGCAGAGACACTTGTGGTGAAGCATCTTCCTCCTCAGAAACAATATTGGTGGCTCCAGAGAGACACAATTCAGCCGGGCTTTTAAGCGACACGAACCTCTCCCATGAGCGCCAGCAGCATCGCGGCCTGAGCCTCTCTGCAGGGCAGCAGGTCGGCGGCTCTCTGCAGCTTCTGCTCCTCATATCCCGGATGCTCCAGCACCGCCGTCATCGTCGCCTGCTGCTGCTGCAGCCGCCGCCGCACCGCGACCTGTCACACGGCTGCCGCTCGCGGGGCTCCCGAGCTCGCTAACGTGCGGCTGTGACGGACGGAGGAACGCGGAATGTTGACGGGACCGACTCGTTTGAGCGAGGAAGTGAAAGAGCAGCGACCGAGGCGACAGAGCTGATAAACAAGTTCAGGAAAGAGAAGCGGACACCATCGCGGCAGCAGCGCCTTCAGATTACGTCACGGTGCCGCCAAACTGGCTGCAGCCAATCACAGAGCAGACCATGACTCCTGGGTAATGTAGTTTGTGGTGAACGCTGCAAAATCTACATTTAGTAGACCGTAGCTACGAGTCTGGAGAAAGAATAGGCTTTCATCGCACATGCGCCAGTCCTGAATGATAAATATATGTTCTGAATGTGGAATTGCATTTTATTTTATCATTATTTTATATTTTCTGTCAGCACTTTATTCCAAAACACTTTCCTAGTTGGTGGACTCCCCACTGACCATGGCAATAAATTCAATTCTGATTCTCAATAAACCTCTGAATCCATGTTCATTTATGTATTCATTTATTTATTATAGCCTGCAATTCTTTTGAATGTGTATACACTGTAAATATGCTCAGATGGTCCTTATATTCTGTGCTATTCTACTCTATTGTGATCTTAGCGCTTAGTGTATGTTAGTATGGTTTTATTTACTTTATTTTTTCGTATGTTTTTAGTAATTGTACTCTATTTCTTTATTCCTCTTTAATCTTGAGTGTGAGTTTTTGTAACGAAAGGCAGTTTCCCCCGTATAAATAAAGTAATTCTGATTTTGATTTCAAGTAAATGCACGTGAAATTAAGTCACCGAAGAGTAGAAATGCGTGAAAACGCGCGTTAAGCTGACGGAATGACGTCAGATGTTTGCTGGGTGTGTGTGTGTTTTCTGAGCCCATCATCTACGTCAGCCTGGGATTAAGGGATGTGGGTGAGCCGAGCCCTCTCTCTGCCTCCTCCCGCTCCAGTCCGGCCGGATCTCAGCACCGAGCGGACCGTGCCTGGGTTCTGACCGTCGCCACGTGAGAGCGCTTGCTTCCGAGCGCGCGCGACCCTGAGCGGGATTCGACGACATGACGCGATCCCCGGCGCCGCCGCTGTGAGGATGATTCCCGGGGCCCCGGACCCCGCCGCCAGCATGCTCCCCGCCTCGGAAGCCGCCAAGATCTACCAGAGCAACTACGAGCGCAACTCGCGCGCCATCGGCGTGTTGTGGGCCATCTTCACCATCCTCTTCGCGATCGTCAACGTGGTGTGCTTCATCCAGCCCTACTGGATCGGCGACGGCGCGGACACGCCGCAGGCGGGCCACTTCGGGCTCTTCCACTACTGCATCGGAAACGGCCTGTCCCGGGACTTGACCTGCCAGGGCAGCCTCGCCGAGCTCAGCAGCATCCCGGCCGCCGCCTTCCAGGCCGCCTCCTTCTTCATCGGCATGTCGATGGTGCTGGTTCTCAGCTGCATCGGCTGCTTCACCCTCTTCTTCTTCTGCAGCACCGGGACCGTGTACAAGACCTGCGGCTGGATGCAGCTGGCTGCAGGTAAGAGCCCAAACGTCCTGGCTGATGCTCCAGTCCGAGTCGAACCTAAAATATCATTATAAATAAATAGAGATTCTCGTTCAGTTGCCATAATTTCTTTCAGCTTTTACTTTGAAATACTGAATGAGATCGAGTTCAAACCTCCTAGGTGTCTTCCACGGGACCAATGAGTTGATTTTGTTTTTTAAACAGTACGGTATATTTCCTTGTTTTTCACTTTGCAACCTGTATCGCAACCTGCTCCGGTCTCACCTGCGCCCCTGAAGGAACATCAAGCAGGAAGCGATGACGTTTAGAGCTGCCACCTCCAGAAATCCTGAGACGCGATGCATGATTCTATCTTCACGATTGGTCGACGAATCGACGTGCACAGGTTGAAGATTAGATTAGTTTATACATATTGACTGCAACCTGTTGTTCTGATTTGAATTTTGATCTCCACATTTAGACATTTATGGATTTAAGGAGTGGTCAGAAGCTGTCAAGTCACGGCGACGATACAGTGGTGCCTCGGTTTTTGAACATCTCAGAATTCGAGCAAAATTTTCTAGATTTTTTTGCTTCTGATATCGAACGAAAATCCAGAACTCGAACGCCCCCAGCTGAGCCACGACGCGCTCTGTTACTGTGTATAACGTTAGCTCCATTTACTGACTGTTTCTTCTTCATACTGAGGTGTCAAACCTTTCCTGTCTCCACACTGGACCGTGGTAGAGTGTCACAGGGGAGGTGCTGGAGCGCTCACTCCAGGGTTTGATGTCCTGTTGTGGGCTGGAGCTGGGACAGGGATGAGGCCAGTCTGGGACAGAGCGTGACTTGGTTTATGACTTTGTCACAGCCAAACTGCACAGAAGCGCACATTCAGAGCTGGACACGCACCGGGCACCTCTTCCCTTCTGGAGAGACCTCACTCACTCGGCAACCCCTCCCACATGCAGCGGCCACACACATAGAGGAACAGCCACCTGCAGCAGACACTCCACATTCACTCCTACAAAAGACTAGTTTAAGGCTTGGAACGCATTAGTTCTTTTTCCATTCATTGTAATGGGAAAATTCGCTTCTTGAACGGCCGTCAGGAACGGATTGTGGTCGAGAACCGAGGCACCACTGTAACTTGTTGAAATTTGCTCATATTCAAACAGCAGTCAGACGCTAACGTTGTTTGGATATTAAGGGGGGATATTTTGCCAAAAATAACTCACATAAATGAAGAATTTAAAGATATTAATCTCAGTTTTCAGAGAATCTGTTGTCTTAGTCCAGAAGTGTCCGTGAACACACTGAATCCGCACGGGAATCCACTGGACTGAGACATCGATTCTCAGCAGAATATCAGGCACAATAGCCCCTCCACCAATCACAGAGAGGCTGAGGTCCAGAGGCAGGTTTGTTTGTTTGTAAACACGTCGGCTCCAGAGTAGACTGACGTACTTCAGCGAAGCTCTCAGGGCCGGGAGTAAGCGGGCGACCTTAAGTGGCACGTGACTCCGGAGGTGACCTGTGTGGGTCTCCCAACGCTGTGATTTCCATCTGGTCACATGACCAGCTCAGGACCCGCACAGTCGACTGGATAAAAGGCAACATGTTGCAGAGTCCCTGAAGCAGGTCAACTTTCCTCTGTCACTGGAGACGAGAAGTGGATTTCTCGTATTCTCCTCCATCCCTGCCGCCTCTTCTTCACTTGTGTCTGCTGTAGCGCTACCACCACCTGCTGTGCGTTTGAGCCCACCTCACTCGGAATATCTGACGTATGGCTGAAGGTCCCAGTCTGGATGTGAGCGTGAGGTTCGGTCACGTGACCGAGCCTCCATCCGATGACCTCCTTGGTCAGGAGCGCACCAAACTGGAAATCTTCATGTTAAAATGAGAATCTTGAACTAGTCCCATAGACACAAATAACCTATCCAGAGGTCATTCTTCATGGCGTCCATCTGTCCGTCTGTCCCATGTGACCGCTCCTTCATCTGACTGACTCCTCACCAGTCACTGGGAGGTCGGTCTGCTCACCTCTGTCAGAGAAGGACCTGAGTTCACGCTAGAGACTGGAGGAGGAGGTGAAGAGGAGGATGTGAGGAGGAGGATGTGAGGAGGAGGGGGAGGTGGGGAGGAGGTGACGAGGTGGGGGGGAGGGTTGCTTTTTCTGCAGGAGAGGAGTGAAGCTGCTGGAAGCCAGACGGAAGAGAATGAGGGAGGCAGGAGGGCTGTTGAAGATGAGGGAAGAGAGGAAGAGTTCAAGTGTCTGGGATCAGTCGTACAGAGTGATGGACGGAGAGTGAAGAGGAGAGTGCAGGCAGGGTGGAGGCGACCGTGAGAGGGAGAGACTGGAGAGACAGCGGACATGTTGGAGAAGAAGGTGCCAGGGAGTTGAGCTTCCTGCAGGATATAAAGGAGGGTGTGAAGAGGACGTTCCCCTGAACGCTCCACGGCTCCCCCTCCTGGTCAGCCACCAGGTGGAGGGTGAAGACGTCACCCTCTCTCCGGGCTGAACTGGACTCCTGAGAGGTCTGAATGACTGCTCTCCGATCTGAGGCTGAGCGAGTGGCGTGGGAAGGTGAGGACATGCTGAAAAGGCGCCGAGCCTCATCCTGGCCAAGTCAGCTGGAAATCCCACAGAAGGAGGTCCAAGTCTGGATTTAGCCAGTGGCTCAGCTGCTCAGCTAATGAGGGCTTTAAAGGTGCAATGACCGTCCCGTGGATTACCCCCCCTCCACCCCTCCCTCTGTCCCAGATCTGGTTCTGATATAGCAAACAAGGAGGCTCATCGTCTCATCGTCTCATCTTCTCATCTTCTCACATGGCCCACAGTCACATGACCTACTCCAAGATGCGTAAACCGCTTGTGTTTGTCTGTCGGTTTTGGGCAGCTGGTTTTTGGTCCAGGAACCTTTCACCGAAATACGGCTCGGAGTACGGAGCAGCGTGAGGGGAGGTAGGGGGGCGAGGAGTGGGGGATACTGGGAGACGGGACGGTGGAGGGCTTTGCAAGTGTCTCACGGAGATGGACTTGGAAACATTTGGAGGCTGCAGAAGGTGACGGTCCGAACCGTGGCGTCAGCAGTAGGATGACACCGGAAGACTCGGTGGTCTCTGGGTCCATCAGGCTGGTCATCAGAAAGCCATCAGATCCAAGCCTCCATGTCACCGTTTCCTGCTGCTGAGGACATTTCCCATTAAACCTGGGCTCCGGTTGACTGACCAGTCGTGACTTGACCTCATTTTTCATGAGGGGCTTCAGAACTCAGATCATCTGTCCATGCTGCCGACGCCAGTTGAGGAAGTGGAAGCGAGGAAGAGGACCAGACCCGAGTCAGCTCCACATCAAAGGCAGAGGAAGAGGGCTGGAGATGAGAGGAGGCAGCAGGTGATGGGACACGCACCTGACCTCCAGCCTCAGCTGCTGACAAGCTGGTCCTCACTGGCCTCAGCAGCTCCCTGAACCAGACTGGTTAGAATGAACTACTTTTACTGATGTTTTCACCCTCTAAACCTTGTAAGGACCGGCCAAAATGTCTACGCACAGCAAAAGGTCCTCACAAGAAGGTGGCTTGTCAAGACTTGGCCCTCACTAGTATGGCAAAACATGCCCACGCGCAAACAAACGCACACACACACACACACGTTTGTCTCTCTGTCCCTCTCTGACCCTGGCCATCTCCCTTTCCTCAGCCTCTCCCCCTAAACCTAACCATCCAAAACACATGGCTCACCTGAACCAGGACTCTGAACCACCCCACAAAGGAAAATGTCCTCACAAGGAAGTGTGTTTTCAAGAATTGGTCCCCACAAGTACAGCTAAACCAGACGCCCACCTCCGGAACACAGGTGTCCAGCAACGTTACGCCTCACCTGCTCGGGTCCAGCTGCTGGTTCTTCCAACCGTGTGGGCGGGGCCAGTCCTGCGGGGTGCAGCGGCCCCTGGTGTCTCTCAGTCGGGGGCTCGTGTTTCCGCATCAGTCATTCTCATTCCCTCCGCGTCGCCGCTCGGCTGCATCAGGATTCTGGTCATGTGACCTGGATCCCTCCGCTCCTCTCTCCTCTCTGGAGTCGGTGCAGAACACACAGGGAGGTCGGTCCCAGGTCCCCACATGAATACAAACATTATGCAAATGGAGTGGCTGCCTTCAGCACCGTGGACAGCTCCCCATCATTTGACCTCCATCTGACCATGAGGTTCTGGACACTGGTCCACAGGAGGAGCACCTGCACAGCACGACCAGCACCATCATGAACACAAACACGTGTGTGGGTTTCACCTCTGAGATCCTTCACCCTCTCTGACACACGCCTCCTCTGAAGGACAGAGTGGACACACACGTCGGTCACTCCGGTTCTCGCTGAAGCTGCTGCCCACCGCTGGGACGGCTGCAAGGAGGGAAGCCAGTGTGTGTGTGAGGGATGGTTTATCCTACTTTGTGGGGTAAAAAAACACTATCCTTGTGAGGACCATGTGACTTTATGGTAGACCCCACGAGGTTAAGCCACAGGGAAAATATCAAAATAACTGGGTGATTCTAACTGGGTTCCACTCTGGTTCAGAGTCCTGGTTCAGGTGAGCCATGTGTTCTGGATGGTTCGGTTCAGGGGGAGAGGCTGGGGAAAGGGTGATGACCAGGGTTAGGGTTAGAGGAGGTCCTCACAAGGATGGAGATACAGGTGTGTGTGTGGGAGCAGCCTCTCAGCACAGTGGGGTGTGTGTCCCACCACAGGTTTGGCCCATCACCCGGTGAGAGCCTCCTGCGGACTCTGTCTTCTCAGCTTCAGACTCATTAGAAAACACTGAGGTGTGGATGGTCCCACCACAGAGCTCCACAGGAGGCTCCGTGCACTGAGCCTGATCTGCTGCGTCTGTTCTCCAGTCAGGTGACAGCAGGCTTTGGCTCCTCTCACCGTGACAGTCGCTCGGATTCTAGTTTCCCCTTTTCACGCTTCCAACCTGAGTCAGAGCAGCAGTCCAGGGTGAGGGGGGGTGGTGGGGGTGGTTTGGGTCTGCGTCCGGTCCAGGTGGAGTAAATCCTGCCAGACAAACACAGCAGATGAGGAGGAGCTCCACAATCCTATTACGGTCTCTCATCATGGCAGCAGTGGACAGAAGTGCTGGAGCAGCAGCTGCTCACTGTGTTGGGAACAAGCTTCTCTGTGTCGGAACCAAACTGGAACCCAGTTAGATCACCCTGATATTTTGAAGTCTCCATCCTGAAATTGAGGTTTAACCTTGTGGGGACCAGCCAAATGCCATACAAGGACAGTGTTTTGTCAAGAATTGGTAACCACAAAGTAGCATAAACAAATTACACACACACAGGTTTGTCACACCATCTTTGTGGGGACCTCTCCTGGCCATCACCCTTTCCCCTGCCTCTCCCCCTAAACCGAACCATCTAAAACACGTGGCTATTTGGCAGTTATTTGGAAGTTTTGGAGCAGGCAAAAGGTCCCCACAAGTAGAGCTCAACCTGGTACACACTAATCTAATGTGATCACCAACATCATCATCATGCAGCTGCAGCCATGATAAAGAAGGTCCCAGAATCCTTCCATCTCTGATGAACTGACTTCTTTGTTTCCCCCTGTAAACAAGCTGGAAGGGAAGTGATGTCACACCCACTTGCAAAACTGTCTGTGATTGGTCAGTTTAGAGCTGCAGCTGGACCCCTCTGCTCACCACAAACACACACACACACACACACGTTTGTATTGCTATCCTTGTGAGGACCTCTCCTGGCCATCACCCTTTCCCCAGCCTCTCCCCCGAAATCTCACTATCCAAAACACATGGCTCACCTGAACCAGGACTCTGAACCAAACTGGAACCCAGTTATTTTGAAGTCTTCATCCTCCAATTGAGGTTTGGACCCACAAAGACATCAGGTCCCCACAAGGATATTGTTTTTGTGTGGTAGCATGAGATGACGCGCAGCTGACCTCTGACCCTGCTCTCCTCCCGACCCAGGCACCTGTCTGATCCTGGGCTGCATGATCTACCCGGACGGCTGGGACAGCGACGAGGTGAAGCGCATGTGCGGCGAGCGGACGGACAAGTACACGCTGGGCGCCTGCTCCGTGCGCTGGGCCTACATCCTGGCCATCATGGGCATCCTGGACGCGCTCATCCTCTCCTTCCTGGCCTTCGTGCTGGGCAACCGCCAGGACAGTCTGATGTCTGAGGAGCTGCTGGGAGACAGTGAGTGGAGCCTGGTCCTCCAGGGCCAGTACCTGCAGACTGTAGGGGTCAGGCAGGTGGAGAGGAGAGTGCAGGCACAGTGGAACATGATGGATGTTCAGAGAGTCAGGAGAGTCAGAGATGGGGATCCTGAGGGAGGAGGAGGTCAGTGGGAGAGGTTTGGAGACCAAGTGAGTGAGGGAAGATCTTTGGACAGGTGAAGAGGAGAGAGCAGGCACAGTGGAACATGATGGATGTTCAGAGAGTCAGAGTCAGGAGAGTCAGAGATGGGGATCCTGAGGGAGGAGGCGGTCAGTGGGAGAGGTTTGGAGACCAAGTGAGGGAGGGAAGATCTTTGGACAGATGGAGAGGAGAGAGCAGGCACAGTGGAACATGATGGATGTTCAGAGAGTCAGAGATGGGGATCCTGAGACAGGAGGAGGTCAGTGGGAGAGGTTTGGAGACCAAGTGAGGGAAGGAAGATGTTTGGACAGGTGGAGAGGAAGAGGGTTGGACCAAGGGTGGTGGAGAGGAGGTGAGGGTGTGCTGGGAGGATCGTGATGAAGATGCAGCAGGAACACAGTTGCCCCCTGCAGGCCGGAGGTGGGAGGGACGAGCCGCTGGGACCCAGAGCAGGAGAAGCACAGAGGAACATGAGGCTGAGCGCAGAGGTTTTCACTTCTTCCTGGTCTTGTTGGGCTGATGCCGAGAGAGACTAGTTCGCGCCGCAACAGCGCCATCTGCCGGTTCAAGTGCTGCACGCTAAACACCTCCTGTTTTCACAGAGACCGGAAATAATGCCTTATAAGCAGCGGTGACGTCATCTTTCAGCTGCCCAGGTAGGTTAAAAAAAAAAACACCACTGCCCTCGATGACGTTTTAAAGCAGTCATGTGACCATTTAGAAGTCACGTGGGACCTGCGGCGTTATTGGGGTCACGTGATCATGAAGGCGTGAGATGAGGCTCGTGTGTGCGTGCTTGTTTATACTGCCTCATGGGGGATCAATTCCTGACAAAACACTGTCGTCGTGGGGACCTTCTGTCATCTTGAGGTCCAAACCTCAATTTGAGGATGAAGACTTGAAAATAACTGGGTCATTAGAATAAGGCTCAGAGTCCTGGTTCAGGTGAGCGTGAGTGTTTTGGATGGTTCGGTTTAGGGGGAGAGGCTGGGGAAAGGGTGAGGGCCAGGAGAGGTCCTCACAAGGATGGAGATACAAGCGTGTGTTTCAGTCTAATGACCCCATGCAAGTCAGCAATAGAGAAGGTCAGAGACCGGCTCTGATCTGAAACCTTCTCAGCACTTGCCTCCTGCTGACAGTAAAAGCAAACGTCATCTCCGCATCCTGTGAATATGGACTGTGTCTCTGTCGCAGGTCTTTTGAGTGGCGAGTCCCGGCGGCCAGTGGGACGCTCCTGCTTGACGTCAGCGTTCAGACGAAGAGGAGCCTGTGGGAAAGTGAACTTGACTGAAGCCGGGGCCCAGCTGCGCGTGGGTGTGGGAGGAACCCTCGGGTCCGGTGGCGGGACTCGGTGCCAAGAGAGACCGCGGTCGGCAGCGACTCAGAGGAGACTTGAGCCCAACATGGCGGGGAAGGACGGGTTTCCTCTGGCTGTTGTGCGAGTGACCAGTCTGTGCTGTGTTGACGTCATCTGTGTCGTGTTTTGATTTTGGACTGTGTGTGTGTGTTGCCATGTGACACGTGACCTCACGACACGAACGTCTGAAAACACACTGTTATTACGCGTCACATGACTTGTGTGCAGTTATTCTATTGTCTACTTTGTTCCCGGGGTTTGACCTTTGACCAATAAAACGCTGTCACGGTTACTCAGACGACTTGTGCATTGCAACAAACCACCTGGAGTCAAACATGCGAGCAGCTAGCTGGAGCGACAGCAGAGCTGAGGACAGTCCATCCTAAAGCTGGAAGAGGAGGCTCACCACAAGTCTGTTCTGCAAGCATTTTAGATAAGATATTAATAAAAAAACATTTTTAGATGAAAATAAACCCACTCACGCTGGACTCGGCGTGATCTCATTTCGTACTGAAACTGTAGTTTGACCTATTGAAAGCTCTATGGCAGAGAGTCACGGCCGCACTCTGCTCCCTCACCGTGGAGATGTTGGATAAAAAACGGAGACCCGAACGAGCCGAAACCCATCCAGTCGCCAGACTCGGTTGTCACTGTCTGATGTGGTCCACCGGAAATTCCGGGACTGGAACTGGAAATTGCACATGTTTTACCAACTGACGTTTACTGGTAAGCGCATGCGTCCGTGGTTATATCGTGCACAGTCTCGATGAAGGGTTAGGTAATTTAAACCGGTTCATTGGTAACTTCCTACTCCAGCACCATCATTTCCGGCGGACCACATCAGGCAGACGGACCAGATCGTACTTACGCATGCGCGTAAAAAACTATAATTTCCAGATTTTACTGTTAAATATACACTATTTAACAGTAAAACTGTAACGATAGCACATTAATTTACGAGATATAACCAATGAACACGATTCGTAGACCTAACATCCGGTTCCAGTCCCGGAACTTCCGGCGGACCGCACCAGGAAGTGACGTCGGTCCCCCCCCCACCAAGGCTCCCCTCACTGGAGCGGCTGAGCAGAGAGAAGGGCGACACCAGCTGGTATAAAACTGTCATTACAGTGATTTATTATAATGAACCATGAAAAGAGCCAACCAGTGCAGTGTCTGTGAGCTTCTCCTCCACACGAACATACACTCACACACAAACCATAAAAAAGTTGTAAAGTCCGGAGGGAAATGAAAATGCTACGGCCACGGAAACATTCAGCCTTTCGATGCGAGCGCTCGTATTTACAACCATGTAGCAAAATGGGATGGGAGCCAATAGTACAAGCTTAGAAAAGAAAAGAAGCAATATGTACAACCTGTTTGTGTGAAAGCCGGAGGAGCCACCTATACATTAAATTACACTTTCTACAAAGAACCATTGATATTGAAAAATAAACTGCTAATGGCCGAACCTGGTGGCGAAACCGTGCTCTTCCTCAGACGACTGCGAACACTCCAGATACAAAACCTCTCACACGTCCTCTGGTTTCCATACTAGGCAGCTGTTACTGCGCACACACACGCACGCACACACACGCACGCACACACATAGAACCTGACAAACACGAGTGCAGCCTCCCGAGGTGGGGAGACAGGCTCCCCCAAAATGGGGCTCTTCTGCAGCGGTCAACAGATAATTGCTGTTTAGACTAGTAATAAAAAAAATAAGTGTGTTTAGTCTCTATACAAAAAGCTTTCTTTTGTCTATAATGAGCCGCTAGATTAAAAGAAACCTAAGAGTCGATGACAGACAGAGGAGGGAAACCAGGAGGAGACAAACTGAAGGGGAGGGAGGGAGGGAGGTCAGGGGGGCTGGAATGTCCAGAGATAAACAAAGTGCGGGCTTTTTTAACGACAGGAGTCCAAACAAGACACGTACAAGAGCTTGCCTCTCTCATGGAAAGGATATATAAAAGCAAAAAGAGGCCAGCGAGAGGGAGGTGGGGGGAGCACCGGGGTCTGTCCGTTTTCAGCTCAACACAGTCTTTATTGAAGAGTGCGGAAGTGTCTTCCCTCTGAAGGTTTCCACTGGCCGTGTCTCCGGGAACATAGAAAACCTATTTACAGGACGACTGTACAAGCCTGTCTCTGGCAGAGTTCTCAGGCAGCAGCGGAGGGAGGGAGGGTCGGGGGGAGGTCAGTGCCACCCCGTGCTCAGGTACCCTGAACTGTGGAAGGGGGCGGAGGACGCAGGGGGTCCGCGGGTCCCGGAGGACGCCGCCTGACCCGGGCCTGGCTGAGTCTGCTGGGGGGGAGGCGGGGGCGGAGGGGGCAGCCCGGCCGACTGCAGGGGGGACGGGTACGTGGAGGGGGGCACCGAGGGGTTGGCGGCGGCACCGGGGTGAAGGAGCGCCGGCTGGAAGCTCCCCAAGTTCTGAAAGTGGTGCGGAGGTATTTGGGAGGTGCTGGATGGGTTGGGGGGCGGGGGAGGCGGCGGAGGAGGAGGGGTGAGGGACAGCAAGGACGCTCCAGTGGGTGGGGCCTGTTGCTGGGCGCCCTGGCCCTGGGGGGGCGGGGGCGGAGGGGGTGCAGAGGTTAACAGGAGCTGGTGCTGCTGGATGGGGGGAGGCTGCAGGTGCATCAGGTGGGGGCCCGGCATCGGATGTGGGGGCGGAGGCGGGGGCGGCGGGGGGGCGGCTGAGGTCTGATAGTGCACGCTGTGCGGGAGAGTCTGCAGCATGGGCTGAGAGCCGGGCGGGTAGGCGGCGCTGACCGCCGGTTTGAAGCCGGGGAAATAGGAGGCCGACACCTGCGGCGCGGGCGGGGGTGGGGGTGGCGGCGGCGGGGCCACCTGCGGGCTGTACTGAGGGAAGGAAGGGGGCCCGGTCTGAGGCTGCGCGCCGGAGAACAGCGTCCTCTGACTGCGGTAAGGCGAGCCCTGGGGCTGAGGCTTGGGCGAGTGCAGGAGCGCCGAGCCGGGGAAGTGGACGGGCGAGGAAGGGAGCGGGCTCGGGTGCAGCTTGGTGGGCGTCACCGGCGCCGGCTTGGGTCCCGGGGCCTTGCTCTGTGCTTGGCTGGCGCGAGGCGGACCCTCACTGTCGGCAGGACCAGGGGAGCCGGGCTAGGAGAGAAGGACAGAGTCACATGGCGGGTTCTTCACCACAGCACAGCGAGCAGTTGCCACTACTGACCACGTGAGTCGGGGTCTTTTGAGGGCTAGAGGACGGACAGTCTCTGGCGGCAGACGCCTCTCCGCTCTCCGTCTCCACATCTGCAAGAGCAGCACGCGTCAGCACACATGTCTGAGAGGCAGGTAATGGACGGGGACTCTCACCAGGGTCCTTGTCCTTGTTGAGCAGCAGGGCGCGGTGGTACCCGCGCTCTCGGGCCTGCTCCACCGAGTTGGAGGAAATCCTGAAACCCCAAGGATGAGCAGGTCACATTCTCGTTCTCAACTCGTCTATTATTTCTTTTTGAGTCAACTCATCGCGATGACCTTTCTTTGGACCCATTTTGAATTTCTGTTTTACCTAAAGCGACTTGCATCATCTCACTGTGATGCTCCAACACCACACATGCTACACACTTCTCTACATTACAGTAAACAAGTCACTCTCTCTTCTGACAACAGTCAGCTCCGTGCTAAACAACATGCTAGCTGTTAGCTGGAGGGTGTGTGAGCTCACACTCTTCCATCCTTCTACTGTGGGATTGGAAGGGTTTGCTCATCCCAAAGACTCAAGTTTTCTTTGCAATCAAAACAAAGCCACACTTGTGAACACTGGACCTCCTCTGTGACTGGGACTGCTGCGGTCAGTCTGAGTCAGACCTCAGTCAGGAACCAATGAGAGCAACAGAAACTAACACATCTTAGTGATTCCTTCTGAATAACAACCACCTTTTGATGCCCTGTGTGTTTACACAAACAGCAACATGACACATTGAGGCACAGATTTTGACGTTCAAATATTGCAGCCCTGAAGTCACAGGAGGACCATCATGGTCTCTGGCTAAAACCCGCCCCTGACAGTCACTCACCAGTGTCCCTCTCCTGCCTCCCTCTCTCCACCAGCCTCGGGCTCCTCACTGGACTGGAGGTCTTTTGCAGCCGTGCTGCAGAGTGCTGAGGGGTGTGGGGGAGCATGGGTCTCGCTGGGCGTCTCTGCGGCGTTGGGAAAAGCCTCCACGGTCAAAGGTGGAACGGTGGAGAGAGGGGAGCTGCATTCAGTCTTGGAGCCGCTGCGCCGCGCTTCCCTCTGCCGCTTCCTGTACTCCAGCAGGGAAACCTGGGGAAACGCAGACCGGTCGTTATCGGGTTCTGCCAGTAGGGGGAAGCACTGTACCGCAACATGTGCACCTTCGCCATCAGCACATGCAGCAGTTGCAACTCTGCTTCACTCACTCGCACAGCACCTCTCATGCAGCTAAACACCAAGCTGCTGCTGCCTCACCTTCTTCTTCTGAGGGGGGTTCTGTGCCGAGCCTCCTTCTCCAGCAGTGTCCACGTTCAGGGAGCGAGGGAAGCCACCGGGAGCAGATCCTTCCTCTGAGCTGGGATAGAACATCTGGCCCTGGGCTTCAGTGAAGGGCGGCTGCGAGCTCACCAGTGACCCCAGTCCAGCTGTGGAACCTGATACAGCCCCAGACGAAGCCTCAGTCCTGAAGGGAGCCGCCAGAGGCTCCAGTGTGTGCGAGGGGGTCAGGTCCCTTAAGTTGGAGTTGACAGGGGAGAAGTTGAGGCCGGCCGGTCCAGGTGGGCCTCTCTCCGGGCTTTTCATCCAGCAGGGATAGGAGGAAGTGCAGGTCTCGGCTGAGGAGGAAGCCTCACTGGTGTTTTCTGCCGCTCCACCGTCCGCCTTCTCTTCGCCACAGTTCATAGACTCAGCAGCTGGAGGTGGAGGACTTCCAGGACCTTGAGCAGTGCTTTCCGATTGCGGGGCATCTGAGCTGGTGGTCCGGATGCAAGGTGACAAGACCAACGAAGGAGGACGATCAGCCTGGAGAAACAAAGCAGGTTAAAGTGTGACCTCCATTGAGATTCAGTGAGACTTCCAGTGAGAGTCCTGTCACTCCATCAGTCCCTCTGACCATGAGATTTGATGGCTGTGACACAGCCTGTGTAAGAGGCATTCACCACAGCTTTATGGCATTTAAAGAGGTCCTATGGTGCGTGTGTCCATGACCAGAGCGATCTCCAATGTGAGCAGAGGGAAGCGGAACGTCTACTGGACTGAGAATGAACCATCATCATGCAGTTGTAAAACAAGCCGAAACAACTGAACAATGTGTAAACAAGTGCAGGAAAGAGAGGACGAGGCTGATATAAGACAATCACTTGGATTTGTTTTTCAAAATGCCTCGCCCCCTTCACAGACGCTATATGTCATCCTGCCTGGCTGCATCGCATCGTACTGCTCTATATTTACACCGCTGTTTAGCTTTGTCTACAGCAACATTTAAGGAAGAGTTAAAAACCAGCCTCCACCATAGCTGGACCTGATTCCACAGATGTTTACCACGTCATCGGGCCTGAGGGTTCATGATGACACCCCACACTGTAACAGCTTCCAACAAGATCGGCGTCTCAGTCAAGGGTCAGAGTGTCGGCACGTGTTTCCAGCTGAGATGCAGAGACACGTGACTCACTTTGTTTTCAGGTTCGTTTGAGGTGCTCTGAATGGTGACTGACATTTCTGATCAGCTGACAAAAACAACTATCTGGCCCTTCAAGCTCAGCTCCACCAGAGGAGTCAGAAGCTCGGCTCACCTCCTGCACGCTGGGTTTCCTGCTGATGTCTGGAGAGTTTTCGACAGAAGACTCGAGCTGGAGAAAGACAACGGTGTCAGTTATTCTGGTCGACTTCAGTTCCTGTGGAGTCCGCGGCGGCCGCCTCACCTCCTGCGGAACATTGAGTGTGTGTGTCGGGGTGCTGGGGAAAGGCTCGGTGTGTTGATCCTCCACACGTGGACGTGGTGGGGTCGCACTTAAGATGGGGGGCAGGGGGATCTCCACTTGGTCCGCTCGGGTGGGCGTGGCACAAGGGGAGCCGTAAGGTGTCGAGCTTTCAGACAGACAGGCGTCTAAAGGACTCAACCGTCGCTTTTTCAAGGGAGTAGGCAACTCTGAAAGATGCAGAGCAGTGATGAGTCTCTCATGTGAGGCAAGCAAAAGGCTTTCTGTGGGGAGACATACCTGATACTGGGCAAGTGCCATTGTAAGGTAGAGGGCTGTCAGACTCTCCATTCACAGAGGGGCTGAGTGGACCCTCAGTCGGCATGAAAAGACTCGGTCTTCTCGCTGGACTTGTAGATCCCTCCTCCTCCAGAGCCTGCTTCAGCCAGCGCTGTAAACACAAGAGAGGATTTTAGGACAAAGAACAGGAGGTGGAGAAAAGTCAACGTGGCACAAGGATGTTGGACCTTCTTGCAAGAGCCAGTGCTCTGAGGGGTTTCGGGCAGCTCTCTGGACCGCCGCCTCCCGGTGGGGACCCCAGGAGTCGTTGGACTGCGGTTGGCCAAGAAAGGGGATGAGAAGCGGACGTAGTGTTTGGGCGTGCTATAGACCTGGGGCGAACAAGCCAATCCAGGAAGGGCATTGAGTTGGGTGGCAAGTACTTCAGGGTCACTGCTTATTCTCAACGGTCTCTCAGGGGTGGGCTCAGGGGTCCGAGACGCCAGGCGGTCCGGCTGCTTGTCTCCCACCCACTCGCTGACCAAGTGCTGTCGACAGAAGACGATAGGTTCAGGCAAAAATACATGGAACCGGAGGCAGCGGGTGAGAAGAGAGTGAACCTTTTTTGTTTTGAAGTTCTTGCTCCCAGATCGGTGTCTGTCGGGGGCAGGCGAGCTGCTGTGTGGGGGGCTGCTCTCCAGAGCTTGAGAAGCAATGGCCTCAGGTTCTGGGACGCTGGGTGTTGGCTCTCCCTCTGGGACGTCATTAGCCAGCGGTTCCAGAGGCTCCGCTGGAGACCCAGGTGTTAGGTCGGAGCAGGTGCTGATGGTCCGGGCTCGTCGGCGCTGCTGTCCTATGTGGGTGCGGTTTCTGGTGAAACTTTTTCTGTTCCGGGTGCTTTTGACTTTCGCTGGTTTAATCCCGGGCTCCTCCTTCACCTCAAGAAGCGGCTGCCATAGAAACATCCTTGAGTCTCAGCTCACCTCAGGTTACCGCCACTGAGAGGACTAGATTGACTCACCTGGATGACGGATGGAGACTCGACCATCTCGGGTTCGGCTGGTGGCTCCTCCTTGATATCACTGCGCCCTCCCACCTCCGTCTTGCCGGTCCCGATTCTTTCCAACGCTTGCTCCCTGCGCTTCTCCCGCTTCTCCATCCGAGCAAAGGCTTGCAGAATAGCCTCCATCTTTCTCTCCTCTCGAGTCTAAGGGATGGAGAAGAAGCGGTGGTGAAAATGATTGTGCAGCTTCATCACCATCATCATCATCAGGTCAAGGTCTGCTACATGGCAAAAGCAGCTCTAGCCAAGTGCAAAGATGAGCGAGCCCTTGGGAAAAAAGGGAGGAAAGTCCACAGAAACCGGAAGGGAGGATCATAAAGCTATTCAAGTAAATGGCGTGGCAATAGAGTTGCTGAATGCCACTGCCATAACAAACCCAAGCGCTCCACCATCAGTGAGAAACCCTTGATAAATAGATCCAACCTAGAGGGTACCGAGATAAGGTGTATTTATCGAGCGACCAGGCGAAAGATTGCCGAGAATATCGACAGAGAGTAACCTCTAAGACATTGGGAGTGGAGGCTGATTGATGGGTGCAGTGGTTCTGCTTCAGATGGGACAGATTTACCTCCTTGTTTTTCAATCCCTTCCAGCTGGAGGCCGCCCCGACAGCGAGATGGGACTGCTCCGCTGGGCTGGCCTGAGTGTTCAATAAAGAGACAGCCGAGTTTAGATGAGGAGGCTCCTCCCTAAACGGGGCTCAGAGACATTGGACAGGTCTAGATGCTGGTACAGTCTGGAGCTACGACAGGCACTATAGTGTCAGGGAGGGTGGACTCCGGAAAGTCCTTCCAGATCAAGTGTTTACATCGCAATCCTCGTCCGCACCCACAGATACTTCGATAAGATAATAGCGACATAAAGAAGTGCCCATGAAGGTAGAAATTTCTACTGGGACATTTTTCCAAGTGACGTGTATTTTTAGTTTTGTTTCCACCTCCAGAAAGGCAGCCTCATGAGACAAATCAGGTCAATAAAGATAAAAACATATCAAAATGTCGACAGTTAAATCTTTACTTCATTACCAACATGGAGAACGTAGAGTCCCTAATTATTATAATTAATCACTAAAGTAAATTTAGATGACCACCGTCTGGGGGTGAGGCTAATCCCCTAATGGAATTAAGAGCAAAAGCGACGCAATTGTGGAACAAACTAAGGCATGAATCCACAGTCGGAATCGTGTGCGTCTCTCCCAGCGGTGGTGTGTGTGAATGAGACTGGGGAACAGAGTCAGAGTGTGCCTGAGCCTCACCAAATCTACGGGTCTACGCCACGCAAAGCCAATCACGAGATACTTGAGTGACTTCTTGTCATTTCTCGTTCTTCCAAACATTCATACAAGTGGAATTTATGTCTGAACTACAAGTTCCCTTCAAACCAGATCACTCCAAAAGAGCCACATAAGCTGCGATAAATGGATTTATCATGAGAGTGGTGGGAACAACACTCTTGTGGTGGATCTCTGATGGTCATCGTCGCAGCACTCCAGCATGGCCTCCTACATCACATTCCATTAAAAACCATATCAGGCATCAACACAGCCTTGGTCACACATCGCAGCCTAGTTTCTATTGTCACACAAGTGTATTAAACAGTACCAAACCAATGCGCCGAAGAAGCCAGTACTGAAAGTGCGAAGCCTTATGAGGTGGAGGTGAAAGAAAGGAACAAAAAGCTGGAGGCAGCGGTGGGAGCAGATGAGTGATGAAGAGAAGGTCTTTTGTTAAAGAAACAGCGGCACCTATCCAAGCCACACCCCTTCAGCAGAATAGTCCCTGCTTAGAGCCAAAGTTTGATTTGCTCTGGATCCGTTGGCGCGGGTCTGCAGCACAAAAAGCTCAAGCCCCGAGCAGTGCTCACTTACCATCTTCCTCCTCCTTTCAGCAATCTGCTCCTCTGACTCCATCTCTACTTCATTGCTAACGGAGGTTTTGTCTTCTAGATCCTCATATAACTCAGGATCCTGTAAGAGGGGAGAGGGAGGGCCGCATGGCGCTTTATCATGTCGGACCATTCAGTCTGGTTACAGACTAACAGTTACAGTTTGGGGGAGGGAAGGGGAGGAACAGGTAGGGGGCGCTGCAGTTATCCTAGGATAGAGAGGCACTGATGAACGCGTGAGAGGTTCTACCGAGTCTGTCGTCAGAATCATTGTGTGCATTGTGGTAGATAGCAATCAAGACACCTCAAAGATTCTGGATCAACCAGAGCGCTCTTCTGTTCGGGCGCACCTCCTCTCACACACACACACACATCATTTTGGCTCGGCCAGATTTGCTAGGACAACGCTAGAATACATTAGCAAGATAAACAGAAGATGCAGACATTTTAAGACGTAGTATATTTTTTGTAGTCCTGGTACCAAACTAGAACTGGTTCAGTGCTTGATCAGCTGCTGAACTAGAACGTGAGAACATGATGGGATAAAGAAGGAACTAACACGAATGGAATTAAGCCACGAGTGAAGGACATGCGCTGGGACGTGGAACTAAAATCCCATGGAATGTCTTCAAGCATGGAAATGGACGTCAGAGTGAAGTGAAACAGGTGACGGCCGTCACCGCTTACCTGATTGTTGGAGATGGAAAGCCGAAGAGGAGAGAGCTTCCGCTGTTTGCAGTCGCCAACACTCTTCCCCTTTAGCTCGCTATCCAAACCCAGATTCTGGTTCTGGCCCTGGTCATCCCGCGTCAAGTCCTTCTCCTTGCGACTGCCCCGACGTCGCCCGCAGGACACCAAGTTCTCAGTGGGCTCCAAATTGTGCTTTGAGACTGGGCACTCTTGGTTCCCCTTCACACAGGCACAGTCGACCTTGTATTTACTGAATAATTGAAGGAAACAATGGTCACAACCTGGACCTTCAAAGTCACATGGCGGGATATTTCAGATCTTATCACTCACCAGCTGCCATAGTCATAATCAAAACCAATGGTGATTTCTGTGCCTTTGGATATGGGCCTCAAAGAGTAGATGTATAAATGCAACATGCCATCCTCAATAACATGGCGCACCTGCCAAGACCAGCCGAGAAGACACATGAGAAGAACTCGGCAGCCAGGTAAAGAAAGGACGGTAGGTGAAAAGGTACCTCACCTCGGAATTTGGGGTGCAGGAGCGACGGATGAAGCGAGCTTCATTGCCAAAGCTGCGGGCGTCAACACACATCTCCAGTCCATCGAATTTGGAGTAAAATAACACAAAGGGATAGGGCCTGGAGAGGGAAGGCGGGGGTTACCTCAGGTCTTCAAAGACGCTTCCGAATGACAAGGTTTCTCTCTAAGATTTGCGTTTTTAATTTGGGTCTGTGAGCCGATTCAAGCTTGATCAGAGAACACAGGGCTGAATAAGTATAGATGAATTGTTTCATGAGCTGAGGAACAAGATGAAGGTCAACCAGCTCAACTGTTGATGCCAAGTGCAGCTGCAGATAACACTGAAAAGTTTAACGCACTGACCTTTTGAAGAAATATCCATTGGCCTCAAACTGCTGTCGGAGCATAAACTTGCCCCTGTACTCAATAATGAGCGAGTCTGGGGCCAAATCCCGGACTGCTTTCAGAATCTTCTTGTTCTTCTGAACCTGACTCTTCAGAAGGACATGCAAGGGTTAGCAGAGGGCTCAGTGCTCAACACACAGGCCAAGGCGGCGCTGTACCTCCACTGGCGGTTTGAAAGTGGCCGGGTGAGTGTTGTATGCCAGGCTCTTGCCGTCGCCTTGCTCTTTGACACGCAGCAGAACTTGCACGTCCTCACTGTACTGATTGCTGCTGGCCTCCTCGTATCTCTCCATCCAGGTTTTAATTTTGTTCTCCCACATGGACGAGTGCTCTGACGGCTCCTGTTCTGGAGCTGCACCCTACAAACAGTGGAAATCAGTTACAACCCAGGGACAGACATCCAATCCCAAAACATGTATTCACGCCACTTACTTTCACTCTGGAGGACTTCCTGGACCCCTCCCGGAAGGCCTGCCAAGACAATAAAAGAAAGTTTCAACATCATTTGTTACCTGCTGACATGTGCCGTTTATGGAGCGGAGACAGTACAAGTGAGGGATGGGGTGAACCCCAACCCTGTAGAAACAATAACATGCTGAAGTGGGGAGCAGCCGACTTATGTACTTGGGTTTGAGCAAGCATTTACCAACATATGGACAGAAATGACAATTCCAGCTGTGTGAAAGGTGCCAACCTTCTTTGCTTTGGCAGAGGCTGCAGGCGGCTCCTTGTCACCGCTCTTTTTTCGTTTTTTATCGGCTTGCTTATTGCCAAGACGCCCGGTCGTGAGAGTGATTGTATTTGACGTGTGTTGGAAGGTGGAGTAGAGCTCCAATGGAACCTCATCCCCACTCTCTGTTGCACTGGTGTCCCCATCTGAGGGAGAAGAAAAGACGGAACATCTGTAAGAATCTGCTGGACAATACTGATCCGCATGAAACGAAATGCAGTACGCCAAGTGGGAGTTCTGCCCATTGTCCAGCAGGTGTCAGTGTGGCATAGCTGGACAAGTGGGCGACAGCGCAACACTACCCACCGCGTATTGTCAATCATTTCAGAGGTATTTCCACAATCCGAACACCACTTCCTTTCAGTGAGCTACAGTTATAGAATAACTGTCAAACATGATCAGATCAATCATGAAAATACACCCTGTTCCAAGCCTGTTTCAAATGTTCGTTTGAGTATCGTTCTGTATTATTGTCTCCTGGACATAATGGAATAATCATAAAAAATAGTCAAAATGAACGACGAGGAACTCTTCTTACCAGACAAACACTCTCTTTTTCTGGTCTGCAGCAAGATGGCTCGCTCTCTGTCCAGGTGTCTGGGCTGACAGCGCTCACACAGGTAGGTCTCGGGAATGTTTTGCCTGTCGATGCCCATGCAGTCTATATGCTGCCAGGCACTGGGGTTAAAGAGAGCGAGGTTGGTGGTGATGTCAGTGGGAGACTTGGACAATAAGGGCTTCATTAGGACAGGAGTGACCCGCACGCTACCTGCACTTGTCACAGCAAATCATGTAGCCGTCGTCATGAGTGAAGCCACAGATGCAGCGTGTAATATCTGCCCCATAGCTGCCATCCTCGGAGGTGCTGAGCGTGGTGCCCGTGGACGCTTCATCCTGGCCCCCAGGAAACAACCCACCCTCCCCTTGTCGGATCAACATGGAGGGGGGTGGCGAAGCCGGCGGCGTAGGTGGGGGCCTGGCCCCATAGTTATGGTCCTGAGAAATAAATCGTCAGTAAAGCTGAAATACAAAGTTCAACTTCAGGAAATATGAGTGTACTTCTTTCACACCACGCAAAGTACTGGATTCCAGACTTTAGAAAGTACTGTTGACTACTGACACCACACGGTCAGAATAACAAGGAAGCATTTTAAAATGGATAAGACCTGCGTGTTTCATTTCATTTCAATCATTTTAACCTGTTGGTAAGCAGCCGATTCAAGTCTGGTCAGGTCTGACAGGCATGAGCACATCATCCAGACTGTAATTGTAGCACTAAATGGTGACATGAACAAGCTCATTTTACAAGGAAGGAGAAGGAGAAAGTATCACTTTAACAACATTACATGTTGAATTACTGATTGAATTACTGCAGTTGCACTAAAACAAATACAGCAACAAATCTAGCCAATAAAAAAGAGCAGATAGGGAATTTCTCCAATTCCCATTTTCAAGGACCCATTTTCACTCTCTGCACTGACGCCAACTGTGCAGACCATTTCCCTGACAAACAAAACGACGCAAAATGCAATAAGGAATCAAGCAAGCTACACGTTTGTTGTATTCATGTGGAAATCATTAACTCCTCTCCACTGTTATTCTGCATGTTTCAGGGAGTTAAACATTAAGTTAAAGCAGCGCAGACCTGAGCTGGTGCGGAGGTGAGAGTTGAGTCTCGATCTCACTGTACACAGTAGCCAAGAGGACAGTAGTGATAATGAAAGTGCAAAGTACTCACAGCGTAAGGGAGGCCAATGTAACTGTGGGAATGGTGAGAAGTGCTGCTGTAAATCTGGTGAGGGTAGCTGGACTTTTCTACCACCACGGGGCTGGCCTCCACCGATTCTGGTCTGTTGAGTGGAAACACAAAGAAAATACAAACGTTATCACACCAGGCAAATCGGGCATTGTCTGCTTTGACTGCGGACAGTGTGGAGCTGACACGAGTACAGTAATGTTAACGCCACAATATCAGGTTAGTACATACACCTGGTTTCCTTTAAACTCTGGACACACAAGCTGAACAAAAACAACTCACGCGCAACAACAAAACACACAATGATATTCCCTAAACCAGTAGAGCGACTTTCCACCAGTTCTGAGCTCTTTAGCGCAGTATATTGCTGGCTAAAAGTCTACGCACCCTTATTGTCACACACATTTCTGCCGTTGGTGAGAGGGTGTGATGGATGAGGGAGCGGGAGAAATGAAACTCGACTGACGGGTAAATAAAAAGGAAGTGATAACGAAGGCGATAAACATAAAGTTGAGACCTTTACTCCATGTGTGGCACATGTCAAAAGGACATGGCTCTTTTTCAGTCACTAACTTGAAGCTACTCTATTTTAAAATGGGTCCGAAACAAAAACAGTGACAGGCCACGTTTTATTTCCACTGTCGTCAACAAAAACAGTGGTCCACACACAGGCAGTTTCCTCATACGAGTCCAGAAACATTCAATGATTTGAGAAGTTAAAAAAAGAAATCGTAACACAGTAAAGTCACAAAACAAGCCTGATCCAAACAAGAACACCAAAGTATTGAAACACATTCAAAACAAGAGAGATAGATTCTGACCCGACGTTAGCCAGACAAATATGAGAGCGTCAAGATGAACATGTCTCACTTCATCTGAACGTAAAATAGGCAGTACGGTACCTGCATAAGCTCTTCTTATTCCCTGTGCACTCTGTGCATGCAGTACGAGCACTGTGCTACACTTCCTGTGTGTATTGCAGCTCAAGTACTCACTGTCGAAGTAAAAAAGTGCCCGCACGAGGTCTGGGGGCGGATCTTAGTTAAGGTGTGTGTGTGTGTGACTGCAGTGGTGTGTCTTTACTACAGCCTGGCTCCCATGACAGCAGAGCTCTAACAAGAGTGTGGCGTGACTCAAGTCAAGCAGGTTTCACAGTAGTGAACAGAGGTGACAGGCCCGCCACATGCTGGCAAAGGTCCACGGCAGAGTGAGGACTATCCTTTTTTAGCTGCAGTGAGACAAGACTTTATCCAGTTTTATGTTCCTCAAACTGACTTTGTCAGACTAGAACCCACAGCAGAGTAGAAAGAGGACCCACTGACGAGTTCAACAAGGAAGGAAGGGGAGTTCCCAGCGTACGTGGTTGTTGGGTTTGACTCATTCAAGGAAAGGCTTCACGGCAAACAGAAATATCAACATGATTATTTTTCCACTGTGTTTCTACTTTTTATCTGCATTACTGAAAAACAAATGCCCCAACGGATGGACTAAAAGGCAAGTGGTGAAATTTCACTCATAAAAATTAAAGAAACGGTATTTGATCATTTCATTTGCTTGAAACTTAAGACAGGAAACAACACAGAAATAGAAAACAATAACTCATAACTAGAAAGAACAGTATCAAAAGTCAATGAAGCTTTGTTTCCAGCCAAACCAGTGCCTCTCATCAACGATGCTAATTTGACTGATGCTGACATGGAGTGTTCCTTCACTGTTCTCATTTTACTGTCCGTCAAAGCACTTCACCTCCCAAGGCAATGAACAACCACCACTCTTTATGATGAATGCAATGACACAAGACCATATCATCGCTTGAGAAATCACACCACCATATTTATTGTGCGGCAGAAGCATGAGAACCTCTGAATCTGAGTCTTTTCAAAACGATGACATGGAAAATAAATGACTTGTCAGACATGGAGGATGATGCTCATATTGAGTCTAGTGCTGTTTTCACGTCTGCTTCATCTGCGGAGCGCTGTTCAGCTCAGGTGAGGTGGACAGCAAGTCTCACAGCAGCAGAGCAAAAGAGCAGCACTGAGCAGCCAGAGGCAACGCCTTCACTCTTAAAGAGCTCTCACTTGCTGCCATGGCAACTGTGCGTACTCTGTCAGCATGTGCACGCACGCACGCTCGGCTCCGTGTGTAACCAGGGACACGCACGCTGCATTAACCAACAGCTGGTCACGCTGCTGCAGACTTCAGTGGATGTGGGAGAGACATGACGCTGTTGCTCTGGTAAGTAGGCAGCCATGCTGCCTTTGACTCCGCCTGTGTGCTCGTAATACACCAGGGATCGTGTTCTAAATGTTACTCAGGTCAGGTGCAACTGGAAGCACACTTCAAGCTCCATATCCGCTTCTGAATCAATCTGCTCACCAGGACGGACAAAGGGCGAGAGACCCGGCTGAAGGAAATGTCCACCAGGGGTAGAAAGGGCTTTTGGAGGGGGGCCATTTAAGACGCAGTATCTTTGTGAGGACCACCTGTCACTCAGGCCTGTGACCATGGAAACATGCCTTGCGCAGTAAAGGGGGGGAGGAAGAGGTATGAGGGCAGATACCATGGCAACACAAGCTGTCACTTCAACAGCTCTGAGGAAGGGGAGGGCTCTCCATCAGTTAAAGAGACAGCGGCGCCTCCATAAGCCGATGACGTCTGTTATTCTGTAGTCATGCGAGAACCTCCTGCTTCATTTATTTGACCAGAAAAAAGATACAGCACTGTCCTTGACAAGACGCTGTGAAGAAGAGAGGAGGGGCATGGTGAGGCTCGTTGCCATGACTCCATGCACCATTCTGCCTCACTGGCTCGACACATGAGCAAACATGATGCTCAAGTGTAGAGAGAAGGAGGAAGGGGAAAAGATGCTGAAGAAAACAGGGAAATGTGGATATTAGCGTCAAAGGCATTTACTGACAGGCCATTGTTAAGTGCAAGTACAATCAATGTAATGACTCCACTGTCCATTAGAGCCCACACTGCAGCGTCACGGACAATAAAAAAAGCTTTCCAGCAATAAAAATGGGAGCGCGCACAAGGCTCTGGAGTACAAAAAGTGGAATGAATGGCAAAAAGAGGAGCTCTGCCAGAGAACATCTGGAGTCTGACACAATTCACACAAGTCGTTTGACATTCAAGTTCTACTATGAGATCAACAGAGTGAGCTGACGCGCAGGGAGAAAGTAGGTGGGTATGAAAGTGGAGACGAGACGAGTGAACTGACAATGAATGGCGAGACACAGGGGCTCAGAAATTAGTCAATGGTTTCCGGTGTGTGAAGATGATTTGCAATTCAACATTTCAAAAGAGTCATGCTGAACAACTATTTTTAAAATCGGGGAATTTAAACAGGAACTTTAGTCGGCTTGTGTGATGCAACACATGGGAAGAGGTCAGTGTTATGGTGATCTTGACCAGATTCTGACCGTTTGACCAGTGACCTTGCTTACAAAAGTTACTCAAGTTTTGCTCAGAGGTGACGGGCGTTGCCACTGCCAACTACCGCATCTCTTTCCTTCATGAATTAGCCAAGCACTGACAGAACACATACGACGGTGGGACCACTCACAGCCACCTGCTATGAAGATTCACATGAAACAGGGATGGCAAAAGAGTCCCTCTAAAGTTTCAGTACTCACTCTGAGCCTGCAGCCATGTCCAGGTATGAGGTGTCAGCTGTGTCCACCCCTACTGGAATGACTATGCTCATGACGTTCTCTGCTGATCACTTCTTGTCCTACTGAGTCCGAAGAGTGGTAGTCCGAAACACTGAGGCATACCAGCCACAGCAGTCATTGCAGACATCTAAGTGCATCCACAAGGCCTGCAAAGGAGAAAAGAGCACATAGGTAAGACAGAAAACAGGACACTTGCATGTGAAAACATGGGCCAAACCTTTCACCCGCCACTTAGATTCAATGCGAAAAGGATCAGCAGGGCATATCTTCAATGACTATCAAGCTAAAACAGGTAACAGACGGCATGTTTGATGTCAGGATGTCACAGTGGCCGCACTGCAGACAGATGCACTGTATAAAACCTCCCACAAAGGGGAGCAAGAGAACATGAAGCAGCCAGCCGCCATGAAAACGGGGAGAAAACCACCACACAGAGGCCATTTTCCCCCCCTTTTCCTGAAGAGGACAGCTCTTCCAGAAGCACTCATGAAACCCCATTAACTCTTACATGAAGGTCTGGTTATTAATTCCTCCTTATTTTAGCGCATATCCACTGCGATCTCATGTGAAAAGATTATAAACTTGATGACATGTTTGGGCAGGACTGTCGGAGACGTCAAGAGTTGGCTCAACGAAACACACACACACACACTGGCTTAAGCAGTGGCGGCACTGTCGAGTATTAGCATGTGACGTGAATTCAGACGGGAGCATATGTGTCAGTGTGACTGCTCCTGATACAGAGCTCTGTTGATAAGCAGGATTAGTGGGAGGGACAGATGCAGAGACAAAATAGGCTGGAGGTCACACCTCCGCCTGCTTATGTGCACTTGGGCCAAACAAAGGCCAGGATGAGAGAGTCTATATAGAATTATACACACACATTATACAGAGTTGTGCTGACAACCCTAAACATTCATCTTCAGAAACAGTGGGACAAATTATTTGAAGAAGGGCAGGTTATCTCCTGTCTCTCCTAGAGGAACCAACCAGAAATGTAGTCTCGGCTTTCATTACAATATTCCCGTGTCAGTCTCATGAATGAAGCTGGGACTTTCATTGAGTATTTCCATCGACGATGTGAATGCATTTTCTTTTTCATTAATCACTGCATCACATGCATATTTAATGAGGTGAGCGAGGAACAAACATGACACTGCACTTCCAGCTGAGTCAGTGTCAAACCAGAACATTAGAAACTGACAAGGTTCTTTTCCTCTTTCACGGAGGAACCAGCAGTTAAATGGCTTCACATGATGTTGCAGTTCCTATTGACATGAAGACAGTCAGTCAACTGGAGTTGTTGCCATCACACTGCTACAGAAAGGCAAGGATAGAGCACAGACTCTTAAGCTTCAGGAGCAAACAAGTATGAGACAAGTCACGGAAACAGACACATTAAAAACATGAACAACTGCCACTTGTGACAGCTGCCAGCTTCATGGCTAATAAATAGAGTCAGCCAAGGTCATCGGCGGCCAAAAAGCTTTCTCATTATCCGTCATGCCAGTGGGGGGTATTTTAAACTGCATGCCGACTTTACAACGAGGGACACTCGTCATTATGTAGGCTGATGTAATGAGAAGAAGTTCTTCTACCAGTAGGGGGCAGCGTGCCAAAATGACTTCAATGACAGAGCTACATTTGAGCATTCGGGGGCTGCAGGTTTGTAGAGACTACTGGACCATTAATCTTCAAAATACGTACAGGAAAACCTCCTGCCCCTGTAACCTCTAGATCGTGGTACAAGGAGTGGAGTTGATATACGTAGCCCTAGAAGCAGTGTCAACAGACTGGACAGTTGAAGCAAATGTGTGTGTGGGGAGGAAAAAAAACAAAAGAAACACAGAGCAGAAGCATTCCAGGCTAAATCTGAGCGCCTGCACCAGCCTTTCCCTGCTCCTCCTACTTCCTCTGCGAGAGCTGTCCGTCACCCTGGAGAAGCACAGCCAAAAACATACCACCTCCCTTCCTGTGCCAGGTCCCCATGTCCAAGCCAATGTCTGTCCCTCCCTTGTGCATTTCCTAAATAAACCACAGACAGTAGTGCAGAGTGGAAAAGAGGAGGGCGTCTGAGACGAATGACAAGGAGCGGGGAAGGGCCATTTAAACCTTCTCTCGGCCAAATGTAGCACATGCATGAGTGTATCAGACATAAACAACTGGGGAAAGTGGACGAGAGCATTTAACAAGTCACAGGATGAGGCGCTTGTGTGCCACACATTACGTACGTCACTTGAGTGCAGTTAGTGCCACAGTTAAAAACTCAGGAATCCTCCACATACCGTTGAATTCTGCGGGCAGTGGGATGGGGGAAGTTCGCTGGGGTCTGTCTGACAGTGACGCTACACAGCATGGACGCTGGGTAGACTCTGGGTGGCGAAGTGGAGCACACAGCGTAAGCCAGTCTCTGCCTTTCCCTCCCTCCGTCAGGAGACAGTCACGTCATTGTGCGGGGAATAACTATCCTTTTAAGAGTGGACCGCGCTGAAGTCGGTGAGGGAAAACCCACACAGCACCAGAAACCCTCCACTCTTCATCATGACTGCCCCCATATGCCAGAGCTTTTCATTCTGGTTTTCGCTGACAAACATGCATTGCCCATGATTCTTTCATGAGAGAGGAAGAATGAGGATTTCCACCCCACCTCCTCCTCCTCCGTCTCACCTCAAACTGAGCCTTTATTCACTCCTTTGGTTGCAGCAATGACTCAGCCAGTAACACAAAACTTCAACAAAAACACTCACATACACAGGAAGCATGACAAGCATGGAATGCTGGTCTGTTATTCCTCGCATCATTCACAGTGGGGACATGGCAGCTGCAAGGAAGGCCAATAGCTCCGTCTGTCTGTCTCCTCAAAATCAAAACATTGAGCACCCCCTCAGTAGTGGCGCTGTGGGGTCAAGCAATTGCAGATACAGGGAAACTACAAAACTTTATTCAGCATTCCTGTTGCTTTGCCACAATAGTACCACCTGTAACCGGAGAAGAGTCAGCTTCACATCAGCAAAAAGGAATGGAGCAACTTAGGTCATCAGAAGACTTCTACTTCAGGTACAAGGCCTTAAATAGTGCTGCAAGTCTGAGGCACAGAAGTGGGAAAACCCTTTATGTGCCTGCATAAATTCTAAATAATTATTAGCCAGAAGACATGAATATATAACAGTAACTTGCGTCACTGTTAAAGGGTGACATGGCGAAAAGTCAGACAACGTCGTCACAACCGTCTTCAGATTCAAATGAGGTTGCTCCATGGAAGCCGTGGCAATATCAACCAGACTTCCCTGTGCAGCTGTCAGGGGCTGCTAGTAAAGGAAATCAGTTACAGCCTTAAACAGGTCACCTGAGCCCAGCTAGCAGTCACCTGATCCGGTTGGGTCTTACACCCAGAGAGCTTTGTCTCCAACTCTCTCGGGTCTGAGTCTCACATAAGTGAGATCATAATGAGCTTACATTAAGAAAACTACAGAGAAGGGCCACAGATCCAGAAGTAACTTTCTGAATTACAATAATATCGTCTCCTGGGAAGGGAAGACGAAGAGAACGTCAAGTTGAACCAACAGGAACAGGCATTCTTCTGTACCAATGCTGGTTTTCAATTGGAAGGTGCCTAGGTAGGTGTGACCGAAGAGAAGTGACTCCCACAGCGGCAGAAGTTTTGTGTACCTATAACAGCGGAGCAGCACTTCATTTCCCGCCAGATCTCAGTCAACACTGAGAGCAAACACTCTTGCTCAGTACGGCAGGTGAGATCCCGCACCTGCTTTAGGGAGCTCCAGCGAATGATGGACCAAAATCCAAACAAAAATGAATTCTGACCAAATTCTCCAAAAACCTTCCTCTGGTTCCTGTAACATTTGTCAGCCTCCTCCAAAAACCTGGAGTCCAAAATACACCCACTCCAAATAATGAACACGTGTATGACATTACTGTGGATTATATGCTACAAAATATTTCAATGTTTTGCATTAGTCTTGTCGGGTTCAGTCAGCAACCTTCAGCGAGCACATGATTTCCATGTCGTACTGTGAGAGAGATATATATTGAAGGTTAAGTCTGGGTTCTCCCCAGATTCTGTGACCTGAAACAAAGACTTATGAAAAGACACTTCCCTCTTAACACGTACACTGGAGGAGAGAAACACTGGCAGCATCAGTGCTCCTCTGTTACTATTAGGAAGCAGAGCACAGAAATACGCATCCTGGTAGGTCCGGCTCTGCACCCACTATGCTGATTGGTCTATTTATCCATCACTGTGGCTCTTCTGGCCTATGAAACATTTGTGTAATCAGATTCCCCTCTCCGGTAAGGATTTTGGCTTTATATCAGCGAGGCGCTCTGTCATTTAAATTAAATTGGACATAAGAACAGGTCATCCTGGAGAGGACATGTCAGTCCACAACTGTCCTCGTCCAAATCTGCAGAAATATTTCAAAATCATTTTATTGTAAAAAAAAAAATCCAGCAATTTCTGAGTGTTATAACATGAACTGTGGCCATTAAAAAAGCTGTACTATGTCTCTTTGACAATGAGAAGCTACATGAACAGCGACATTGAACAAAACCTGTTTCGATTTTCTAAATGGAACTATTTTGCAAGGGGCAGCGGAGGGGACCGTATTTTGAGGATCGAGGCATGGTGGGGAATTCTAATAACCGTAGTGTCGAAACGGCCCGTCAGATAAGAATGCGCTCTGTAGTTGCTTCCCGGAGAGAATGTCGGCGCTGCAGTCAGTTGTGCCGGTTAGGGGTGTGGAGGCAACAACACAACACCCAGCTGCTGCCGCCGCCGCCGCCATTTTCAGAGCGCATTTCTCAGGACGGCGAGACAAGCGTTCGCCCAAGTGGAGCCTCGACACGAGAAGAACCCCCCAAGAGTGCATTCAGTCGCCTCCCTCACACACTACCTTAAGTATCCCTGAGCCGGTACCGTCTATGTGTTGTTGCCATGATGTGAATTCGTCGAAAGCAGCGGCGGTTAGCCGAGCGAAGAGCCATTAAGGCCTCCATCGCAAAAGCAGCAACCGGAATCCGGAGCGATGCAAACCGTGACCAAAACATCGCGTCTGTGGACTACTTTAAATCACTCGACCTAAAGGATGCAGACGCCGCCCGTGGAAATCAGCCGCTAAAAGCCAACGCGAGCTAACGGTACAATGCGCAGTGTTAGCACGGGAAGCTAAGCGCGACAGCGGGTCCCAGTTTGGACGGGGAACAACTCCCACAACAACAACCATTAATCTCAGGCGTACAACAAAGGTCAATGAGTCCCGTTGTTAGCATTTTGATCCATCTTAATTTAGACGCTCTGGCAGTGGATCTGGTGCTGGTGCGACAGACCAGGCTCCCCTCCCCCGAGCTTGCAGCACTCGCACCAAGCGCACCACCTCGGAAAAAGCCTCCGCGGTGTGTGTCGGCCAGGAAACGACTTGAATCGTCGCATCAAAACCGATCTCAGTCAAATCAACGCGAGTCATTTGGGCTCTTAGAGGCAGCCGCCGTGGGCTGGACCGCGCTGGAACTTTACTGATTCCTGTTTACATGCGCGCATTGTTCCCCGCACTGGCCACTCGCACTGTCGGGGCTTTCGGGTCGGAAATACTTGACGTTCATGGACAGCAAAAAAAAAACCTCGCCTTTTCAGAGCACCGTTAACTGGAAAACACAAGCGCTCGTGCGCCGCACATCTACATTTCTACCAGTTCTGTTGACGTGTTTCGAGTTTTCACATGGTCAAGCCGCGAAATGAGTTCATTTCATGGATATTGTCTCGGTTGTCGAAGGGTACTGAGCTCAGGCCCGGGTCAATATCTCACCCTTATGCAAGTTAGAGACCCAGAGGTTGACTCTCGTTTCAAGTGTAGCCCAATAAAAGGCAGGTTTTTGTCAATCAAAACACCCCGAGAATCCACGGCTAAACACATTTCCTGTAACAAAGAGGGCTCGAAACGATCAGCAATGTCTTGCACTAGTGTGTGTCTCAGCCCCAGTTGACTTTTCACACGACGCAAAAGGAAAATTCAAACAAGTACAGTTGTCTGCCTCCGTCGCTTTAAGCATTGCGTTTACCCTACGTTGTTTCGCGAAGGCGTTGCTGAACGCGGTTTCATTGTGATTTAAAGATCGTATCGAGCGCCTGCTCGAAACAGCGTGTGGGGTTTTTCGCTATTAATAACGAAAAACGAGGTGCCTTTTACAGCAGGCTAATTTAGGCTAGTCTGTAGCATGTGCTAACCAGGTAGCTGCGTTACCAACTTGACATTCACGTTGGAGACAGAGCGCCACATCACTGGCGGCTAGTCGCTTCAAACTTTCGGCAAGCAAACGGCAGGTTTGTGAGGGGAAATGACGGCGTCCGCCTGCAGTTAGCCGCCGTGCTACACTGGCTCTGGATACTACATTAGCCAGCATGGAGCTAAGCAACGCCAACAATAGCCCTCCAGCTCGGATTTAGACTCCCAGCGACCCAGCACAACACACCAGCAGCATACGTACCGTTTTATGTCCACTCTGGGGGATCCGTAGGGCGAACTGGAGGACCTGCGTGAGAGCCCCGTCGCTATCCACACAGCTTCCACAACCAAAACAATACTTCTGTCCACACACTGCGGATCACTAGCAAGGCTTTCTCCTGGGTCCAAACCAACGGGACGCGCTCCCAGCTCAGTGCTCTCTTGATCCTCGGGCTCCAGCTGAAGGCTGAGTCAAATGAAAAGCGATAAAATTGGGCCCTAGTAAGCGGCGAGTTTCAGAAATTAGATCCCCTCAACCCAGTCTCTTTTCGCTTTGCAAAAATGGCGGCCCTGCCAGGACTGCCGAGACTCCGCCTCCCCCACGAGCCCCCCTCCTCTGCCATCGGTAAACACGAGCCCCGCCCCCACGCTGCTCGGGGCTTCTCGCTCCACTTTGCAGGGGCCGCGTGTCCGCTCTCGACGCGCGCTCCCGCGCGTCCTCCAGCCTGCTGTATATATGTCACTGACGTCCACAGTCCGCGAGCGTCTCCCCTGAGCCGCGAGTGTGGCGCTCGGCTCCGACACGGAGAACCGCAGTGGCCGCTCGTGCGTCCTGCGTGTTTTTAGCCTTCTGGGAGGCGGTGAAGGGAGATTTAACTTGCCGCTCAATAAACTGAAGCGCGTGTTCTGAGGCTGTGTGTTGGCTTTTATCTATTTTGTTGGTTTTGGAGGTGAATTTTCAGGCGTAAACTTGAACTTGAGCTTCAGCATCAGCATTATTATTGTTATGTTTTCTTCATTATTGCGCGTTGTTCCAAAGCACTTTCATGTTGGTGGGATCCTCACAATAAAGCTGGTTCAGATTCTCAGGTGTGAACTTGGACGTGGGCTTCAGAATCAGAAAAACCTTATGAATTAATTTTCTTTTATTATATTATAATAATATATATATTACTGCCATTGTCATTGACTTTCCTTGGTGCAAGTGAGCATTAAAATAGATAACATGATAAAGATCAAGGTAAAACAGGCAAGTGTATTGAGAGCAGGAGGTCGTGGCTTCTTCTGTGTGACTGGCCCACGGACCTGATGAAGCCCTGCTGAGCTCCACAGACCCTCCCATCAGGGATAAGCTCTTGATCATGGACGAATAACTGTGGCGTCTTTCATAACCAGTATGGTTTTCCTTCCTTCCATGTCACCGTTCATGAAGACAGGGGTGCCAGGACGGGGCAGAGGGCTCTGAATGAACAAACGTGTGGATGTGGCTACACTGTTGCTGCTCCACACGGTGGGAGACCATTATGTAACACCTTATACAAGCGCACTAATGTGTTTGTTTAGCCGATGTTTGGTGGAGAAGCCGCTGGACTGAGCGGAACAGTGGAGATTGAGGAGATGTTTCTGCCAGAGATGGATCCAGCGGTGACCCCAGGATGATCACATGTGGCGCTGCCCCAGTCGGACGGTGGCACTGAGGAGGACCCGCTGGGTTTTTAGAGGCCAAGTCCACCGCAACCTTGTGGATCGTCGTGTCCTCGCTGGGCAGGCAGCAGAGATGCCTCTGACATCACATGTTCAGCGAGGATGTCCTCATCCTCTCCATCTTGGTGACCCTCCCCCACCCAAAACCCGCATCTCCCCGAGCATGCGCACTGGCGAGGGAGCGCTGCGTTTGCTGCCGCGCAGGCAGCCGCGGGTTCGGCGTCTGTTCGGGTGAAGCTGGGAAGGACGGTCGGTCCCGAATGGACCCGAGGAGAAGGTGACGGCCGCAGAGGAAGCGGTTGTAGTGAACGACGTCAGTGCGTTGGTGGGTGCTGGATGGCGCTGCTGCTGTACGTTACCACCACTGAGTGGAAGCACTGACATTTTACAGCCAGATCACCAGCTGGGCTCCGGCGGGAGGCGCGGACCGATGACGGACAGAAGCGGCGCCATTGTTCCTGACAGTAGCGGGGGAGAAATCGTGCGATCGTTCATCTTTTCCTTTTTTTCCCGGAGTAGTTCCTCTCCGGTGACATCATTGCCCGGCTGGTAAGAGGCGGGGCTTGAGCGCGGAGGGGAGAGGGGCGGGGCTTGAGCTCGGAGGGGCGAGGGGCGCAGCCGGAGATCGACGACGAGCAGGCGCCATTAGCGAGCGGCCGGAGCGCGAGCTGGAGCGCCGGCGGGACGCGCATCTGCGGCGGACAACTCTCTGGGACGCGACACGTTAGTTCACGTTCCCGGAGGCCAAGAGGTTCATCGGCGTTTGCGAGCGGAAGGCTTCGTTCGGTCTCCGCGCGAAGCCGCTGGACACCGTCGAGGAGAAACAAGATGGCGACCGGGATTTCTTTTGCATCGGACTCGAGCACAGTTGGGGCGGTGGCGCCGTGCACGCGCCGAAGGCGTGTGAACGCGAGACAGTGCGCGTTCAGGACTGGTTTCCTGTTTTCATAACTTTATACTTCTACCTTGTTTTTGTTCCGCAGTTACGGAAGCAGCGGCGAACGGAAAGAGCTCGTGCTTTATTTCCATCCTCCCCGAGTTCTTACATCATTAAAACACCGAGACTTACAACTACAGCTGAGTTATTTATTCATTTTAACGCTGTTGCGACTGCTGCAAAACCAGAAAATGAAACACTGCTCAGGTCACAACCTGAATAAAACACAACCGTCTTTAAACCACCATTACACATGTTTATTTTAGGAATGGGGCCGACAGTTTTTAACCTTCATTCAGTTCTTTCCACTCCTCCCTGTCTTAGCAAACACAACAAACATGGATCTATTGGGTTAGTTTGTGCCAATAAGACAAAATACGGAACAGTGAACGCAGGTTGTCGTGATTCTGACCCCATCTAGTGGTCAAGAGGAGGCTCTGCTGCTGGGTGGCGAACGTGCCTTGATGACAAAGCTGAGACCCATTCAGTGCAAAGACGGTCAAATATTAATGTGACGTTCGTGTCGTCATGGCAACCTGATCCATAATATTTGCACACGTGTTTTATGGTGTTATTTCAAATACGCTTCTAGTTACAGCAGCGAGTTCGTTTACCGACACATACCCACAGAATTAGTGCGCATGCGCCGAGGAACAACAGTCTGAAACAGAGCTCAGTGTTCTATTTTGCACTTTATATTTTACATTTTTATATTTGCTAAGTTACGAACAAAATGTCCCTCGGGATTAATAATGTTTCTTTTCTCGATTCTGACTCAAATGGATCGTCTCGTATCACGTCAGCACGTCGTCGCACAGTGACGTTTTCAGACGTTGCGGCACGACGTGTGGCTGCTAAAGCGGAGCAAAAACATCAGATAATAAATAGCCGGATGCGTATGTAAAGAAAAGAATCCTTGGTTGAAAAGTGAAAACCTCTCCGACCTGGTGATGAATAACTGGTTGTAACACGTTGCGATGGCAAATGCGACCACTAGAGGGCGCGTCAATAAACCGCGCAGCTGAGCGCCAGCCAATCAGCGTGAGAAGTACAGCGGCCCCTCGCCATCGTCCAATCACAGCGGCTCATGCTGCGAGGCCCTGTTGTGCTGGGACAGAAGGTGACTTCTGGCGAGCTAAGCGGTGTTCACTGTAGTCTCACCGGGAACCGTCGGTGTTTGTGCGGAGAACCGGACATGTCCTCCTGGGGAAGGGCCTTGGGGCTCGCTCGAACTGGCTCCCGGCTCCTAACGCGCGGTCCGCAGAGTAGGATCACCGTTCGGAAGTGAGTATGAGGCCGTGCGCTAGCGTTAGCTCGCGGCGCATAAACAGATCTGACTTGTCACTGACGCTGCGTTCCAGCGGCGGCGGAGCTCGGTACAGAGAGTTTCCTCACATCACCAAGAGGCAGCTGTTCGAGGCGGAGTTCATCAGCAGCGCCATGTGGTTCTGGGTCCTGTGGCACTGCTGGCACGACTCGGACGCGGTGCTGGTGAGTGGAGCTGACCCCGGGTCACCTGCTGGGACGTCGACCGAGCATTGACGTGTTGTGTGTGCAGGGTCACTTCCCCTGGCCGGACGCGTCCCAGTGGACGGACGAGGAGCTGGGAATCCCACCCGATGATGAGGAGTGAGGTGAGGGGCGCCTGGCTTTCAGGAACCCGCGGGCGCCATGCCGGGGCCCGAGGGTGGCACTGCTCCCCCTGGGAGGCTCGGGCCTGTCCTAGTCACATGACCTACAACCAGTCAGTGTCTTTACTTTCCACTCAAGTTGGCCATTTAAGGTGATAAAATCTCTGGAGCTTCACTTTGGCCCAAGCTTCTTCCTGGTGGTTCTGCTGCGTCTCTGTGCTCAGGGTTCCTCAGTCACTGCAGTTCTCTGTTGCAGGTCGGCAGCTGCTGGACCTCACTCTGGACGTTATTGTACATAAGTTAATAAACAGTGGATGTTCATCTGTCGGTGTAGTTCTTTGGTGTGGCAAAGCCAAGTTTTGACCAAATCTGAGCTCAGTTTGGAGTCACCACTTACCCTCTGTATTGTGGGAGGAAACCAGAGCACCCAGAGGAAAGCAAGCTCAGAACTTGTTCTGTGGGAGGAAACCAGTGCACACAGAGGAAAGCAAGCTCAGAACTTGTTCTGTGGGAGGAAACCAGAGCGCCCTGAGGAATCCAAGCTCAGAACTTGTCACGCACAAGGACCAAGGTTCAGCCAAACCCAGGACCTTCATGCAGCTTCAGAGATTTGGTTTCCAAACATCCCACTCATCCTTCTGCTCAGGCCTGAAGCTCCACGTTCTAAAACAAAAACTCCTGCCTTCCTCCAGCGACTTGGCGACCTGGCGTGTTCCTGTCAGGTCAGCTGAAGAAAAGCGGCGACTATTTCCATTTGTTTTATTTACAAGCAAGTTTCTGAAATGTAGTCAAAATGCATCAACAGTGTCACAGTACGCCAGTGTTCTTTTAAATCAAGCAATTTAAATATGGAGAACTAAACATCGAGGGAAACCAACGCACAGAAACGCAAAGATAAAGTTAAAAAATCCTGGAAAACGTGAGGAACAAGCCCCGCCAGCATGTTTCCATCACACCTGGAGTCATGTGCCCTTAGAGTCAACCTGAGCAAAGCTTTTTTTTTTTTTGTTGTTTTTCAAACAAGTCCCACAAGGTTGGAAATCAAAGGAAGAAAGTGACGTGGCTTGAGTGACTCGCTAAAACAGATGGTCTCTAGATCTACAGCTGATGGACCGGGGTGAGACGTGGCTGGTGGTTCGGTGAAGTCCATGGCATCATTCCCTGAGAGCGAAGAGCTGCGCACACGCGCCTCACACCGAAGTAGGAAAACAGGCCTCACTCTTCCAGTCGGAAAAGCTCCTGGAAGGGCGGAACTTTGGGTCGACCACAGTGGCTCAGAATACTGGAGGAGCGGCGCTGACCTCAGGTGGGTTTAGAAAAGCCGCAGAAGTAACTGCTACAACAGAGGAGAGGAAAGATCCGCCAGACTCAGCAGATACAAAAGAAGAAACACGCTCAGAACCAGTCCACTTCTGGGCCAAAATATAATAAAAATCATTCTCTTTCAATTAATAAATACGTCATTGAGAAACATGAGGGAAAAAAAAAATCACAGAATAAAGTAATAAATTAAGAAACGTCATGCCGTTACTGTTCTTAGATCATTTTTGGACTCCTGGTTCCCCTGGCGACCTGCAGGAGGCAGCACTGAGTTCATCCTTTATTGCTGGTGGGATGGAGGGGCTGGGGGTATGGTGGGGTGGGGGGTCAGGTATGAACAATAAGCACCATTTTGAAAGAGCTGTCTTCGTCCTGGCCGTCGTCTGCAGGGGTCAGAGGTCAGTGCAGGGGTGGGGACTGGGGAGAGAGTGTAACACTTCCTGGTGGCGTCTGTGCTTGGAGCTGGATACCCTGTCTCCCGGGTGTGGCCACGCCCCTCTCCAGGCCTGGGCTCACACGAAGACCCGGCTGTGCCTGTTGAGCTTCAGGATCTTCCCCAGCCTCTGTTTGGCCGTGGCCATTCCTTTTTTGGGCCGTTTGCCTGGAGGAGACACACACAGGAGATCACAACGGGGATTCGCCTCTGTGGGAGGAAACCAGAGTGCAGGGCTCCATCCACCATCTCACACTCAGCACACAGAGCCAGAGAGTGAGCGGCCCCCGAACAGACCAAGCGGAGGGCCTCGTCCCGGGGACGAGCGTGACTCGCTCCTGCCAGCAGGAGGAGCCCTTGAGCGACACTGCAGTCCTACCTTTAGTGGCCTGGTTGCTGACGGGCGGAGGGTTCGGTGCGTGCCTCTTGGACGGGTGCAGCGGTGGGGACATGGAGGGGTCACAGTACTGGTAGTCCGAGTCCGGCACGGCACCGTGGTCCAGCCCCAGGGGGCTATGGAGCCCCTGGCTGTCCCAGGCCTCGTTGCTGTTGCCCTGACTGTCCACGGGGCTGTAGGACTCCCCCTGTAGGCGGCGCTGCAGCTGCGCCTTCCTGGCGTCCTCCGGCGGAGAGCCGTGGCTGGGGCTGGACCACCAGGGCTCCGGAGACGGGCCCACTTTCTCAGGCTTGGAGGGACAGAGCAGGCCGGCCATGGACAGCATCCCCTGAATGGCGTCTTCGGTGCTGGGTGAGGTAGGACGTTCTCTGCGGGAGGAGAGCGGAGAGATGAAGGCCTCCACCTGGACCAGCTGCTGAGGCGCGAGGAGCTACGGTCTCACCGCTTGAGTGGTTTGTGTTGGTGCCTGAGGTGCTGGTCTGACGGGTGCAGCTGGATGGTGTGTCCTGAGCCGTTCTGCTGCGTCCTGGCGCCGTCGTCCTCCGGGGAGCTCTGGGAGTCCTCATCCGAGGAGGAGGAGGAGGAGGAGGAGGAGGATGATGACGAAGATGAAGAGGACGATGACAGCGAAGTGTTGCGCTGCAAGCAAAACACCGTGACCCTCATGTGACCTCAAGCCCGCGGCCTCAGCTGTCACTCACCAGAGCGTGAGCATCAGCGTCCGAGTCCAGGTCCGACGCGGCCGAGTGCGGCGAGCCTCCCTCCCTGAGTTCAGCCTTGACTCGCTCCAGGCCTCCACACTGGAGCCCAGCAACCCTCCTGAGGGACTCGCTGAGGACCACGGGTTTGTAGCCACCGCTCTGCTCTGCGTCCTGCGGCAGCCGCTCCACCTTGACCGGCAGACCTGGGTCCAGGTCGGCGTCTGTTTTCAGGGGGCTCCCTGCTGGCCGCCTCATGTCCCTGCACACACACACACCAGAGGGCGCTGCTCATCTGCCCCTCAGCTCCAGCCGCCGCAGCCACAGCGCACCACTCACCGGATGATTCTTCCGTTGACCAGCATGAGGCGCAGATGATTCTCCTCCAGCGACTCGGTGGCAGCAGCTGCCGACGCAGTCGACGCCTTGTTGAGCTTCCCGTGGACCTTGGAGCAGAAGGCCTGGTCCTGCAGGAGGAGCAACATCAGGGGGCGGAGTCTTTCACGCAAAGAGCCAGGTTCACAACGAGTTGAAACTGTGTGAGTGTCGAGCTACACTTGTGGGGACCTTACACCTTTGTAGGAACCATTTGGCTGGTCCCCACAAGGTCAAATCTCTATGTGAGGGTTCAAACTTCAAAATAACTCCTGGTTCAGGATGGTTAGGTTCAGGGGGAGAGGCTGGGGAAAGGGTCATGGCCAGGAGAGGTCCCCACAAAGATGATGCAATAGTCGTGTGTGTGTGTGTCAAACACTTTCAGAGCCGTTTCTCAGAAGAACACTGAAGTTCTTCTATATCAGGTGGGCACGCAGTGACAATGCACCATCCAGCCAGCAGAGGGCGCTCACGCCACAGAGCTCTGCGCAGCAGCAGTAACTACAGTACTTGTTCGATCCACTGGTTGGACAGAAATGTGAACAGTGATGGGACTAACGCGATATGAAGTAACACGTTATAGGAACTACGTCATCTTTTGTAATAACATGTGCCATAACACGTTCCTTTGCCAAAATTACCAACAGGTTTATCATTACTGTGATTTAAACATGCTCGTGACTCGTTACTTCACATTCACAACTTTTTAAAAAGTTTAAACAACAGTGTCCTTAATACACATCAAAAGCTTCTGTGGTGGACGTGAAGCCCACATGTGACAACAATAATGGCTGCAATCGATGACGGGCCAATAATATTTTTTTTTTAGCTGTAAAAGACCAGAGAAATATTGTATTATTAATGATGACCTGACTATCTAGTTTAGCAGGTCACACAAATAACAATAATGAGGCCCGATTCTGACCCAATGTTGCTGGTTCCCAACTCGATGACCGTGACTGTTCTAAGATGATTAGGTTTGCGCTCCGCTATAATATACAGTTTTAAGGTTACTTTCGCTAGTAACTAGTTACTTTGAAAGTAATGAGTAACTTGAAGTGACAAAGCCCACGGGTCAGACGATGAAGACAGCACAGGGCGTGTCCAGGACCGAGGCTCACCTCCTCCAGTGGGCCCACCTCCAGCCTCTTCAGGACCTCCCTGGTGTGCAGCTCCAGGATGTCCAGGTTGGTGGGAACCTTGGGCGCATGGCGCTGCTGCTCACGCAGACGCCTGGCAGCGCGCCGAGCACGCCGGGCCTGGAACAGGCGCTCGATGGTGGAGCGGGTGGTCGGGCAGCTGTTGGTGCCGCAGACACTTCCTTGAGGTTTCACGGGTTTGCTCCCACCGACTGGCTCCTCCTGTAGGGTCACATGATGCACGTCTCACACCGACCAAGACGCAAACGCGCTTCAAGATGAACCCTGAGCACTGGGACTGAGGAACACTGGAGGGTGGGGGGGGGGGCGTATATCAGCACGCACCTCTAGGTGGCGTATCTCCTTGGTCAGCTCTTTGATCAGATGGTTGGGCCGGATGTTATCAGGAACCTCGCTGCTCGGCCCGGTCACCTGAAACGGTCGCAGCAAATGGATTAGGTTGGCGGTCGACCCCTGGTCAGGAGGAGTACTGACCTCTCGCTTGAGCCAGGTCTTCAGTGCACTGATGAGAGCCTTCACTCCCTCCGTCAGGTAGAAGGGCGGGGGGCAGTTGTCTTCTCGGAGCTCTGAGGAGGACACACCACGCAGGCCCAGTTAGAGAGGCATTTGAAAACAGCAGTAAAACTATCTAAAGGCTTCACAGATGAAAGACTAACGTCACTCTAAGGGGATCTCAGATGCTGGTTTCACACATCCACTCGGAGAAAGTGGGACCTGAACGAGTCCCAGCCTGGATCTGTGTGCTGCTGAACTCACCTTTGAGCATCTCCAGCAGGTTCTTGGCCACATACCAACAGATGGCCTCGAAGTAGGGGAACTTGAAGAGGTCTGGGGTTTTGAGACGACGCTCCATCTCGTAGCACCTGCAGAGCATGAAGACGCCACGTGAGGTCCACACCAAGAGGAGGGAACAGCTCGAGTAGCCAGGATGACAGTGGCTCTTGAAGAGACTTCTACCTGAGCTGCATGCCAATATTGAGGTTGTGGAGGAAGTTTCCCCCAAATGCCATGCAATCCTGAGAGGTGAGCACGCCATGGATCCATCCTGCAGGGGGCGACAAATCTCAATAAACTGCAGCACAGCAAATCTCTCAAGTTTTCTTGTTCCAGTTAAAAGTTCACAGACGCAGAGCGCTGGCATCTTCACTCTGAGAAAGTCAAACACGTCACAGAGGACGGTGGCAGCAGATCAGACATGTGTGTTCAGCATCAGGGCCGCAGACGTGAAGATAAAGAAAGTGGCGGTGCAGAGTGGGGGGTTGGTGTAAGACTGATGGACAGGCCTGATAATGCACTGCTTGACCGGCCACTGTGCTCCCTGACCCCTGCTTAATTCCTCCTCTCCGCACCCTCAACGTTTCACACACAGCCTAGAGACGGGTGTCGACACGCCGAACCAGTAGAGTAGTTGAACCCCCTCAGTGCTAACAGGTGATAATCTCACATCAGCTTCTGCAGTTGGAGTCTGAGAGACCCTCACATGACCATCATCACCTCATGTGCCGGGGTCAGAAGCAAGATGTTCCTGACTGAAGTGCTCCAGCCATATACCAGCGGTTAGTCATGACCTCAGCACCACTTGTTTGGAGGTCTGAGGTAGCTCCTTGTGTGCAAGCCACGGCAGGACCAGCCGGCGGTCGGGGGCTCGCGCGGCTCATGACATCACCTGTGCTTCCAAGCCATTAACCGTGCAGCATGTCGGTGTGTGAGCAGAGCAGCGGGGCTCTCACATCAGGCCACAGCTGGTGTGCAGCCAGTGTCACCGCAGTGTTTCATTCTGAAATGTGAAGGCTCTGTGTTGTTTCTAACCGACCAAGTTCTAGGCCGAGCCATCCGCTCCGCTCTAAACTGAGCCGCTTCTTTAGCTCTCGGCTGCCTGGTGGACAAAGTAGGAGTTCTCAAAATTTGAGGGGGTCACCTTTGACTGTAGTTGTGTGTTGGGGGTGTAAAGTCTGTTCCTGGTCTGGTGCCAAACAAGCACACAGCAGGACAGAAGAAGGCCATCCATTGCCTCATGTTCTGGAGAAGGACTGTGTTCTGATAAGAAATGGCTGCTGGAGCCCAGGCGGCAGCGCGCTCAGGCATCAGAAGCTTAGATACATCAGTTCGTCCTACCTGTGGGGATGAGCAGGGTGGTTCCTTGTGGCACGACACACTTGTAACACTTGTCCACCTTGTCTCCGAAGAAAACTTCACTTTGATTGGGTGAAGAGCTCCAGGCCTCGTACTGTGCAAGGTTGGTGGCAGTGGGCTTGATAAGGTAGAAGATCTTCTCCCCCTGAACGACAGGACGCAGGTTAGACCAACTGCACGAAGTACTTCTGGTCCTCCTCCCCGGGCAGGCCAGTCCAGCCCTCACCCTGACACTTGGTTTTGGCTCTAACACTGCACATTCACGTGTCAGTGTAAAGTGTCCCAACACTCCTAAGAGTGAGAGCACTCGCCAACCACTTGAAATGATCCCTTCAAACCCAGGGAGCTCTGGAGTTGGGAGGAAATATGAAGTGTGGATGGTCATGAAGTGTTCTTACGGATGTGAATGTGAATTGGTCATCGGAGGGCAACCAACCTCCACTATGAAGCGCCCTCCGACAACCAGGGACGCGTGACATCACTTGATGAGGTCACGTGTAAAGACGACAGGTCATTGGCTGCTGTGCTGCGTTTCGTTTCCTGCATATCCAGTGTTGGAACATTTTGGAAATGACAGCTCCAACGTTTCTTCAACCTCTTGCATCGGCGCTGATCATCTCACTTGGTTTGGTGAACCAACGGCCCAAGAAATGGGCAGAGCCTATGTTGCTGCCTATGCTACATGTGTTCGAGGTATGAGGATGCTAACGTTAGCCTGGATGCTAGCCCACTGTTTGTTCAGAAGAAATCCAAACCTACTTTTGAACATCCATGTTGTATTGTTCATGTTGTGGGACACGGTGGAGCATTTGGCTCGCTGACGTGTGACACCAGAGAAAGTCAACAAAGGGAAGAGTCGTCCTGGCTACTAACATGTCCCTGTTGTCCTGTCCAACACTGTTTTGAAATAAAGTACGTTGGCATCCTGGACATCTCTCCACACTTCATATTAACACTTGGTTTCAAGTCAGCTCCGGAGCTCCCTGGGTTTGAAGGGAGAAATGGGACACAGCCTGACACTGACCTCAGAGAAGAACTGAAGACAAACCCTCACCAAGCACACATAACCAGCAGGATGACAAACTACAAAGCAGCTACCATGTGACCTTCAAGAGTTGAGACCTTTGACCTCTGCACACTCACCCACAGAACGTGGTACCACACAGAGGTGCCGCCGAAGTCGATGTGGAAGTCCGTGTAACTGTCCTTAACTCCCATCAGGCAGTACTTCTGGACAAATGGTTTGGGAAAGAAGGAGTCATCTGGCCAGTAGTTCTCCACCCAGGACATCTTCTGCGCTACGTCAGGGACCACCACCAGCTCAGACATCCTAACAGCGGCACAGAGGAGGAACATCAACTCACAGTATCACAATAACATTTCAGTCATGTGGTGAACAACGCTGGCTTCCATCAGAGGTCAAACAGAGTAACCCTGGGTTTCTGTCATCAGATATGTCAGTAGGTGAAGGGAAAGGAAGTGCCTGCCTCAAGACTATTCCTTGGAGACATTTCTCTGTTTTTTAGACAAAGCTTCACCTTGCTTCTAGCAAAACCTCCAACACCATCACGCACACGAAACACCGTCACTAAGTGAGTTTTGGGCAGCTTTGTCCTGCGAAAGCACAAGGGCGCAGTGACTCACTTGGTATCAGAAAACTCCAGGCTGATGAGGTTGAGGACTTTGGGTCGATGGGGTTTGGTAAAATACTTGATGAACTCGCTGAGCTTCATCTTGCAGTCGGCTTGTCGAGCCACATCGATCACATCGATGGCCTTGTCGCCACCTGAATGGAGGAACACAATCACAAACTCAGTCGTGTAGGAGAGGAACATTTCAGTGTGGATGAGGAAGAATTGACAGCAAACAACAACAAGGCAGAGGTGGGACCAAACCCCGGCACAGAGGCAGCCGCTGGGACGCTACATACTGCACTCGGGTGACAGGTTCTACTGAATGAATGAATGGGGCAAGTGCTTGTGAGCAGACAGCTGTCTGTCGCACCCCCCCCTCCCACACACACCTTTTTTATGACCCCCGTGCTTGTTCACACACAGACCGCCGGCACAGCTGGCCAGCGTCTGATGACAGAGCACAGCTGGACAGAGCCCCGTCAGTCTCCTGCCTCAGGAGAACATTTGCACCGATATGACTTTTGTTGTCACAACAGCTCTCAGGGTGACTATTAATAATAATGTAAACCAAACTATCGAGCAATGATATGGACAAAAAAAAGTTATCACGGTAAATGTGATAACGATAATTATCACGATAAATCCATTTTCAAATCCTTGTGTGGAACTATGGAGCAGTCTGGACACATTTCCTAGATGCTACTGAAGAAACATTAGAAATCAGGTGAAGAAATGATCATGGAGTCAGATTCTATTCTCCAACTCATGACACAAACTGTCAGTCCTTTGTCTGGTGTGATGAAAAACCTTGTCACAATTCTCTCTCCTAAAATGCTTGTTCTCCATGGCCTCATTGAAGATGTCACTCAGACTTTGAGGCTTTAGAATTTGTTGATGGTCCCTAACTGATGGCGGCTCCTAGCATTAGTGCTGCCTGTGAGAGTGTGTCCTCCATCAGTGAAGCCTAATGGGGACGCGGAAGAGGACGCGGCCGCCAATAGTCCAATATCCACGTGTGCAGACCCAATGCAGCAAGTGTGCCGTGTGTTCGTACACATCGTGTACAGTCATTGCTCAGCCCTACAAGCAACTCATGATGAACTTGAGGGTCTTATAGTCAACCATCAGTCATTTTCTCCAGCATCATCCTGATCCAGTCCTCTCCTCCATCCCTGTCTATGTTGTTCCCATTTTTGTTTCCAATAGCAAAAAACAGAGGACTATTACAGCCCTGATCTTCCGTCAGTAACTTGTGCTGCAGAGGATTGAGCGTCTGTGCCGCCTGGAAGATGAACGACAGTGTTTATGGCACACATTTTAAATGACAAGTGGCTGATCATTACAGTCGCGTGGAGCCCTCCTCCTCCTCCAGTATCCAGTCCCACCTCAGAGCTCAGCCCCCGGGCCACTCACAGTCTGCTCATTAGTGTGTAACCACAGGCTCTGACAACTCGCCACCCACCGATTTGGCAGTTCATGTACTTCCACGACCGCGAGACAGACAGATCAGCACTGTGTGAAACTTGACACCGCCTGCCGGCTCCCAACACCTGTGCCTGGGTTTAATGCTTAAAAGGGCATGAGAGAGAGTCTGTAATCCGAACTTCACGGCAAAACACTGGTGGGCTTGGTAATGGGCTTGTAACCAGAGCCACCGTGAGGCAGCGCCGGCCATTGAGAGGCCAGTGAAAGACGAGCGAGTGATTATCTAGAAGCCTATCAGCTACAGCCGGGTGCCTGATAAGTGCGTTAGAATGCTGAGAACCTAGAGACCTGTCGTATTGACACACAGATGGCGAGAGCTCAGCCATAGCCACTTAGTTGCTGATTGTCGGGCTTTCATGAGCTGGAGCTCTGCCTCAGTGGCCACAACATCACACCCCCCTCGAACACAAAGTCATTGGCTTGTTCTTACCGACATACTGCTCCACGTCTCTGACACCAAACGTGGGAGGCGGTAGTTTGAGTCCCAAGCCTTCCATCTCAGTGACCATGATGGGGTAGTTGAAGCCATGCCTCTCCAGGTACCTGGGGGTCACCTGCTCGCCCTTCATCCGAATAAGTATTTCGTCAGCGCTGAAAGAAACCCAGAGAACCAAAGTGTTCACAGTGTTTTCATGTCAAGGACACGCTTGATCTACTTCATTGTCCATGTGAATAAGATACCTTTTCCAGAACATCTGGAACTGTGTGGAAACGACAAAACATTTCCTTGACTGTTGATGGTGGAGTTGCATTTGAGAACCCTTCAACAAGTTGACTCTCACCTGGCAAAGGCCCTGCTCTGCAGCTGCTTAACAAAGACTGGCGTCCCAGCTTGCACTGGTCTGGATCCGTTGTCATGCTCTGTGTAGTCATGCCGGTGCCAGTTGTTGCGTTTTTTCACTACAACAAACAGAGGCATTGAGAAGGGGTGGCTTCGCTCATGTGTCGAGTCGTTGCCCACACAAATGAACTGGGACTGAGGACAGACAGAGAGACTCACTCAGGGAGGGTCCGTGTTGGACATCACAGTTGGGACAGTGGTAGACGTCGATATCCACAGCATGATGCTCCTCCACGTGCACGCAGCTTGAGAGAAAAAGAAAGTCGGGTTACACATTTTTTCTCTACAGGTCTCTGACCATCTATATATACACTGCAACTACAGCCACATTTACTGCTGCTTCACATTACGTTTCCGAAAATGTCTTCCCGTGAGGAGTTCAAGAAGTATGTGAACAAAAGCTATAGTGCCACCTGCTCTGCTGACTTGGAAGACTACTCCCTCCCCCGCTGACCTGCTGGGACCTAAAGACGAGCATTCCCCCGTTGCATTCCAGAGCAGCATGGGATGCTGCCCATATTGTCTGTCTGAGCAGACACTTGCTGTTCAGTGCTGAGGCATCCAACAAAACTTCAGAACTTGCATGTCCATCACAAAGCAGCAACACTCCTCACCTGCAGCACAGCTGATGGTCTCCCATAAAACCAAACTCCTCCATGAAGAGCAAGACACAGTAGCTCCCATGAGAACACATGCCTCCGAATCCTCAACCGCATCACAGTTTATATACACCAAAGTCTAACTTAATCGACAGAGGTTCAGGTTCAGTGAAAAGCCACATGAAGTACATCAGACCTGGGCAAAGTGCGGCCCAGGAGCCATATGCGCCCCAATACCTGTATTTTCGTGGCCCTTTTGACGTCAGACTAAAGCTATAACTGATATTTTTCTCTTTTTTTCCCACTCATTTACTCACCACCAGCACGACTTCAGCAGTAAATATATAAATGTAAATATATATTCTTTTCATTGGCCATTTTTGTGTGTTTTTCTTGTTCCTCAAAATACATTGAAGGAATATTGAAAATATATTAAGAAATAAATTGCCTTCTTGTCTTGAACATCTGATCGAGTTATTTTGATTTATATTTAAATTAAGTGCGTATAAAATGAAATATTTCAATATGTTTCATGGCATATTTACACTTTTTAATATCCTTACTTACATTTAATCTTTTTAGGTTATTTTGTCGTTGTTGCTTAAGGATATATTTCACTGTCATGTTTTGTAGGCATCAATGTCTTTCTTTTGATGATGGCCCCTCACAACAGTTAGTTTCTAATGTGGGCCCTTAGGAAATTCAATTGCCCATCTCTGATGTACATGAACTACGAGCCAGAGGGTTGATATAAAAGACACGAATCGCATCAAGACAACAAAAAACCTCATGCATTAACAGCAATTGCCAAATAAATTGGATGAACCACTTTACACCAGCATCGAGGACAGACCAGCTGAGAACGCGGACTTTTTGGAATCTGAGAGATAGATACAAGCAGAGTGATATGAAAGGAACAACAGGGCACGATGACACATCTTGTCCTGGAACAGAACCAACCAAGTCTGGCTGGAATGTGTATTCATTTGATCCAAAAGTCAAGAAAAGATCAACTTCTTGAACTTCAGTAGGTCCAAGTCAAAAACAAAAGTTCTCAGTTGCAAGTCAGGCGAAGAGGTGTTCACATCAGAGGCCACATCATGCATTTGGTATTTCGACTTGTTTTCCCCACACGGCTCACAGCCTGAGAGAGTTCTGGGGTTAATAGTAAGCTCAGCGCTAGTCTGCAGGCCACAAACAAGACTTGTGAATCTGCTTTGATCTACCGGGAATGGCAGGAAACCATCAAGGAAATAGAAGTTGGGGGTCGTTAGACTCATCAAAGGGTGGTGAGGCTGAATTCAGGACAATAAAATGCACTGCTGCCTTCACAAGATGCAGCCATGTAAGCTGACAACGCACTTCACACTTTAGTGCCCTCGGATCCAGTGTTTCCACTGAGTAATCACATCTTTCATACTAACAGAGAAGCTTCACATCAAAACAACATTTCAAATGTTAGATAAGTTATAACAAGTTTACTTTGGTAAAATGGCTTTACATTTACTGCCTGACAGGAACTACAAACAACTAGAAACAAGGGGATGAACCATGCCTGTGATTCCCTCCTGCTCTCATCGAATCACAGTTGTCAATAATGAAGACTTTAAAGAAGCTTTAACATGAATAAAAGCAAAACTGACTCACGCACCATTTTGGCGAGGTGTCTGTTGCTGCATTTCAACATGTAAGCGAAAACCACATGGTGCCACACCAACTCCCAACCCAGATTCTGAATGAGGAGCACCGTTGCGGTTTATGAGCTGAGAAGTTTGTCCTCCCTCGGGTCAGAGGTTTGTCCTCACCCTTGGTCACTTTTATTCAGGAGCTCATAGGTGTTTTAGTACGAGTCTTCACTGCAGTGACATCAGCTCCAATGTGGAGATCCACAGATTCCCATAAAGTTTAGATCCAGGACAGGTCTTGGTGGTTCTCAAATAAACCTGTAATGCAGCTCCTCGTGTCTGTCAAAAGGTCCTCAGTGCGTTGGCAGGCAGCATGACAGCAAATGTGGCTGTGACAGTGTGGCGTCCTGCAGACCTCATGTCATCAATACACAGAGCCGTGGCGTTCAGGAATAGCAAACAGGTTTTAACAGTTAACAATATCAATAATCATGAAATAATATTTATCATGGCAGCAAAGAAATGCACTTTTATAGGAGCGTTTGCTCCAAATATTCCACATTACCAGTGCATCATAGCTACGACTGCCCAATACAAAACTAAGAAGAGCTTTGAGATAACATGCTAAAACCCAGAGCAGAACATGCCAAGGCCTTCAAAAAATGAATGAGATATCTAAATGCCATATAACACAGGCTGCCATTGGGCAGAAAGATGAACTCCAAAATTTCAAAACAAGTCTGCAGAGAGCAAGAAGCACTCCTCCCCTGCACGTGAGCGAGCGGATGACAGGCAACAACACTGCACAGCGCTGGTCCGTAAAAAAAACCCTGAGCTAATGGATCAGGAATCCTGGTTCCGACATGTGAACGTTTGCTGGGGGAAAGCATGAGTCACAGGCTCCTTCCCCAGAGTAGTAATACAGCATTGTCCTCGTCTCACTTTCCTTTATGTAACAGAGTGGGAAATAAGGGCACTGTGCCATTTTCGCCAGCAGCTGCGTCACCTGCAGACGAAGTGCCCAACCACGCTCTGACGGAGAAGCCGAGGCACGTCAGAGGAGAAGAGAAGAGAACTCACTATTTCTGCCTTCAGCTTTTGCCTGATCGAATCAGCTTAGTTGAGGTCAACTGTGCGCTTGCTCGCGGCATCAGCTTGACCGCTCTCGAAAGTCATCATCTCCTCGATGTGACACCAGCAACAACCCAAAGTTCCCCTTGTAAATGAGAGGAGTTGTGTGTTCTTGGCTCAGTGGCTGACAACAAACCCTCTCCCCACACTTCCTCTCATCAGAGCCTCCTTCCTGTGGGATAGAGGAGGCTTATTCATTAGCCCACGCACTGTGAGGGGGTTCATTGTCCCCAATGATCAGTGAGGGAGCACAAAGGCGAGAGGCGGGCACAGCCATTATTTTAAGCTCTAAATAAGCGCTCTGCATGGGGAACCGACACGCCTGCATTAGGGAGCTGGCAGATCCCTAATGGATCCATGGCAGCGACGGAGATAGTGAGGAGATGAGGGCAGTTAAACACACCTGGCTATCTTTATCTGCCCCACAGGCCTTTTCCTTCAAGCACCCAGCCAGGTCTTATATAAACAGAGCTCAGCTCAGGCAGCAGTTAAAGCCACTGAGCCCTGACAGATGGAGGTCAAACCATTTGGACCATCTACAGTCAGCGGAACAAACAAACTCACAACATCAAATAGGTCTGATAGCTGGTCCAGATGGGGTGACCATGTTCTCATGGTATATCACGGAGTTCAAACTTTATTGCCTGGTGTTTGCCTCGGGGCTCGTGCACCACTGCTCTGCACCCACATGTGCCGTCGGCCGGGTTGTCTCGGGGCCTCAGAGGCTTTCTGAAACCTGCCAAGTCATCAGTCTTGTGACCGTCTGCTGCTGAAATGCATAAGTCACCCAGTCTGGCCACACGAAATGGATTTAAACGACACTTTCTCCTGAACTACATGCTCACATTCCAGCGAGAAGGAAATTCTTGACAGAGAAGAGCATCCACATGGAGTGTTGGCTGAGGACCGAGTTGCTCTCAAGCCTCTGACACTTACTGCAGGACTGACGCGTGTATGGAAATACACGGCGACAACAAGCCACTCTGACAGACATTTGGTTTGGCTCCAATTACACTGAGAAAATTCAAGATCAATATATAAAAATGACTTAGCTTACCGGCAGATTACTTATTAGCATGGAGCTTCATTAAAGCATATGGTTATTCTGCTGCTTTTGTAGTGGGACAAAACAAACAACACATGTGAAAGTGATTTCTAATATACTGCACACGACTTGAGTGGAACGTGACCCACAGAGGAACACAGACCCTTGGTTGACTATTGTGGACACAGCTCTAAAGAAGAGCCACTGGACACGTCGTAACCTGCCCCAATAAATACCGAGCTACTGCATGGACCATCCCAGGCGTGTGCGACGTACACAGACAAAATGATTCTTCCACCCCACCACGCCTTCAGCATCAACACTTAAAACACACCATTTAGGTCATCCATCTCTTTGCAGCATGCTTGACACCGACAGATTGAACTTGGTTCACGCCAGTGAACATCCATCAACTCTTCTGTCACACCGAGCCCACGGGCCCAACACCCCCTCCGTTAATAACACAGTCAAACACAAGTCGAGTGTCGGCCACCAGAATCAGCAGGACAGACCCATTGATTTACTCAGGGAAATTCTGCAGGAATAGGAACTCATTTGTCTCACTAATAACCTCATGACATGACACTTCTTGTCGTACTGGGTAACCCGCTGTACTAGGACCTGGGTCGCGACAGAGCTTCAAGTCTAACCTTCATGTAGGTATGTTATTGATGTTCTGCTCCTTTCTCCAAAACCTTTTCATAGAACATCAAACTCCTGCTTTCTCTTAATAAACAATGACAGTCGAGCCAAACTTGATCAGCTCCTTTAAAGCTGCAGTCTCAAAGGCCAGTGGAACAACCAGTCCGGGCAAATGTCTACGTCAGCCACCAAACCCATTCTTCTGACACCTGAGTCTTATAAATCGAACTAGTCAGTTCATCCTCCTCATGCATGTGGCTCTCTCTCTGGACCAATGACTACTATTTAATATCAAATTGAATATCAATTGCTTTGTTGTAGATAAGGGCCAGGGGGCTTGCAGACATCCTCACCACTGAAGTTGGAGAATACTTGGAGAAAAGTATTGATTTTCCTCTTCTGAAAATCAGAAATAACTAAGCACTGTAAGACATGAAACATTCTCCTGGATTCTCACTTAAACAGGAAGCAGTGACAAGGAAAACCCCACACAGGAAATGACTGGTCTCCAGACCTCCATATCCAGAAAAAAAACCTCTCAGCAAAGGGCTGTTGAACTTGTGTCCGCCCCCACCAGAGTGTCATGGTCAGCCAGAGAAAATCCCTCCAATTCTGGCCTGCCTAGTGGGAAAGATCCTGGAAATGTCGATGCTGTTGGAGCTGTGCGGGGAGAGTGTGACGCCTTCTTAGTCACCACCGTGCAAGGCTCCAGTATTCTTTCATATCTGGCACGAGAGACGCGCAACAAGCCTGTCTTTCCTGGCCCTGATGAGCCACGAATCACAGCGGCCAAGTTTTGGAGAGCAAGATTACTTAACGTGGTTATGCAACTGCTTCCGTCATTTCAACACCAGAAGAATATTGTATCCATAAACAGTTGCCGTGGAGACGTGCCCACATGCGCTGGATCAAAGGGAACAAAGACCATTGCGTTTTCACAGACTTGTTCACGCATCTGTGAAGGTACTGGATAGTTGCCCACACTGTGACAATCACAGACGTTTACTTTATTGGGTCACAGCCCACTGAGACATTTAGGTATCAGCCATTTTAAATACAATGGCTTCCACAACGAAATCCCTTTTAAATGAAGACCAGACTTCATTCATTTGGAGAAGTACGGAGTTACTGAAGCCACTGGCGTCGACACTTGTTTATAGCAGAGATATTACACTGCTTAACTGAAACAGATTCGCACCAAACATCACGACAGGACAAAAAAAGCTACCTAGTATTTGAGTAGTCCCGTCTCTGGCCACTAGAGGCCCCTGCCATGTGCCCCGCTGGTTGCAAGGGGGATTTAAATTTCTCAAGCTGTCAATCAAAAGGCATAATAACAAGCTCCTTGTTCTGAGCCTCGCAATGGAACCTCGTGAAATAACACTCTTTTAGTAAGTAACGCGGGACTAAAAACGGGTATCATGCGTGCTTTATTTCGGTGGAAGCAACGTGCAGCGCGAGGAGGAGAACACACCGGAGAGAGAAGTTAGTTGGACAACAAAGTGCGCCCGTCGTCACCTCGAATAACCCGAGCAGCGAGTCCCTTCAGCAGCCACCGAAAGTGACCGAACAAGGCAAAGTTGAAGAGTGACGTGTGACTCGGGACCCCGACACGGTCAGGCTGTGTCAACACGTCAACGCTGATATGGCCGGCGAACCTCGGCAGATACTGAAGATACTACTCAACTATGTGCTCTCCTTCCACGAAATATTGACTCCAAACATCGAAACTGTGAGGCAAAACGGATTTGGTGTGTGGAACAACCACATTCCAGAGGGGGGTAACTTGTGTGTAGCCGGTTTAGCGGGACGGAAAACACTCTCGGAGGTAAAGTCGGGTCAATAGATTTAAAGCCCCCGCTAGCAGGCTAAGTTAGCAGCCCGTGCTAACAGCATCGTCGTCTTTCTTGAACAAACACCACGTAATGGCGGTGTCTCGCTCGCCAGTTGACTGAATGACACTTAAAGTCACGTACCTGCCATGAAACCAGTCCTTACAGATGTCGCATTCGATCATAAACCGGCTCACATCGTACGGCTGCCGGCAGACACAGTACAGCGGGGCCGCCGCCATCTTCCTACTGTCCCCAAACAACGCAGGAACGAAGCGGGGCGGGGATCTAGCGAGGCGTCCGGGAACAGCCGAAGATCGTCGAGGATGCACGACCGCGGCCCTCGCTTGTGACGACACAGAAACGGGTCCTCGTGGAGCGCTGCCGCAAAACTGACGCTAAAATGTTGTTGGGTCCAAGGGACGTATTTTGCTGTGTAACCTTGCGTATTATATCCATAGAAATAAACCAAATAAATGTAGATGAAACTTTGTAAAATTAAGCTTATAGCTTTTTCAGTTAAACATTTGGTCAAAAGTTTGACCGAGACCCATGAGGGGTGAGACCAAGACCGAGACCCATGAGGGGTGAGACCAAGACAGAGACCCATGAGGGGTGAGACCAAGACCGAGACCCATGAGGGGTGAGCCCAAGACCGAGACCCATGAGGGGTGAGACCAAGACCGAGACCCATGAGGGGTGAGACCAAGACAGAGACCCATGAGGGGTGAGACCAAGACCGAGACCCATGAGGAGTGAGACCAAGACCGAGACCCATGAGGGGTGAGACCAAGACCGAGGCCCATGAGGGAGAGACCGAGACCCATGAGGGGTGAGACCAAGACCGAGACCCATGAGGGGTGAGACCAAGACCGAGACCCATGAGGGGTGAGACCAAGACCGAGACCCATGAGGGGTGAGACCAAGACAGAGACCCATGAGGGGTGAGACCAAGACCGAGACCCATGAGGAGTGAGACCAAGACAGAGACCCATGAGGGGTGAGACCAAGACAGAGACCCCTGAGGGGTCTAAATGTAGATTAAACTTTGTAAGATTAAGATTATAGCACTTTCAGTTAAAAATAAAGTGAATTCGCAGCAGGCCACACTTCAGTCACGTTGTCATGTGGCCCTGCGGTGTAGGAACATGCTGGTGAGACACCTCCCCTCCGGGGTGTCCCTCTGACTCGTGGGTCGGCTCCGACAGCACCCATCACCTCCCGCGCGCGCCCATCTGCGCTGCCTTGCGTGATCAACAGCAGGCTTGCGGGGTTCATCATGAGCTGTCGGCTCCCACATGTGTTCCCTGCTTACGCCGCCCACATCCCCCGCCAGAGAGAACACCCCATGGTTGATCACCCCTCAGCCACAGAAGCCATCGGAACAGAACAGCTGAAGTCGCTTGTTGGGGACAACGATAGTTGAATATTTGCGGCATGCATGACCTTCGACCTCTTCACCCTGAATGAGGGTGGAAATGCGCACGCCCTGGTGCTGGTCCGACTACTTCATGGATGTGAGTACCTGGTTCAGAGGTCCAGCTCTCTTCTCTGGACTCATATCAGGGTACATTTTGAATCTTTGATGTCTAGTTTTTGGCCTCTCTACCTGTTGCTGCTGTGACGTCAGATTGCCCCACTGTGGGGCTACTGAAGGGCATCTCATCTAAAGTGAATCAGGCGATCAAAGCGGTTCTGAGTCGACGCGCTCGTCCGCAACATCGGGAGGCTGACCTCTGTGTGAGGCTGACACCTGCTGGACGAAGGCTGCAGTGCATCGTGATCCCGAAAGCTGCGCGTTCGCGTGTGTGGCGGGCGAGCGCACTGAGCTTCGTGTGACGTCACGACTCACCAAATAAGGAAGCAAGTCCGCCCCCTGCTAGCGACCATGGCTGGTGCACTGAAGCCCAAATATCTCTGAATAACCGGAGGAAACAGGGACGTTAGTTCAGCGATGGAAGCCTGAGGTGGTTCACTGGCGCAGGTGAGTAAACAGTGACGATGAAGACGCGCCGTTATTTCACCGCCACACTATCATATCGACGCTATAACGCGATGTACAGTATATATATATCGATGCTTGATGTGATATTAAGGCGGCACTTTGCTTGACAGACGAGGGTTTCCCCTGTCAACGCCTTTCACTCCTCCGACAGAATGGTTTCATGTTCCTTTGGATAAGTATATCTCTATGTCCTACACTGTTAAAACACTGTATTTTACATTTTATATCTTACATTTTATGTTTATATTTCTTGTTGTTTACAGAGCATGTTAAGTTACGAGCAATTTTTCACTCGGGATGAAGTTGTGCTCTGTGAACAACAAAAATATAAATGTAAAATGTAAGACAAAAGACTCTTTTTACCAGTGTAGGAAAGAGGAAAAGAAGGTCTTCAAGGTGCTTCTGTGATGGTTATTGTCAACTAAAAAACATAAAACACAAGTGAACTTTAAAGCAAACATTATTGACTGGACAATAAGTTGGTTTTAACAACTGAGCTGGTGACATGTAAACACAAACGGTGTAGCAGCGGAGAGGTGCTTGATTCAGGGGGGTGAGATCTGATTCGAGCCAGGGCCAAAGATGGTCTCTGCTGGCCGCTCTCATTCATGAGTCCTGGTGAGATAAGTGGCAGAGAATGAAGCACCTGCTCAGGAAGACGAAGTCTGGCTCTGCTACAGGCGGCGACGTCATGAGGCGCGTGACCCGGAGAAAAGCGCTCAGCCTGGTGAAGGAGCTGGACGCCTTCCCCAAGGTGTCCGAGAGCTACGTGGAGACCTCTGCCGCGGGTGGAACAGGTGAGCTCCGTCGTGCCGCTCCGCCAGCTGCCCGCCTCACGCCGCTCCTGCTCTGCCTCCGCAGTGTCTCTGCTGGCCTTTGCCGCCATCGCCCTGCTGGCTCTCCTGGAGTTCTTCGTCTACACAGACACGTGGATGAAGTACGAGTACGAGGTGGACAAGGATTTCTCCAGGCGAGTTGAGGCGTTGCTGAAGATGGTGGTGACGGTCATGTCGGATCATTTGAGTGGCGCGTCTTCGCCGAGCTCTGGAGTTGAACCCAGCAGTGAGCGACCCTTGACCTGACCTCGAGCCTCCATGGCGGCGAGTCTCCCCTTCATCACGTTCTCACTCTCTCTTCCCGACTTCTTTAGCTTCAGCTTGTCATTAGTTCTAAATATGTCTGAGCCAATATCCTCTGTGAATTTTCCGTCTGTCTCCACAGTAAACTGAGGATAAACATCGACATCACCGTCGCCATGAAGTGCCAACGTGAGTATTACCACCCGCTCAGATGCCAGGGGCCTCGGCATGTGGGGACAAATCTGGCCTGGGGTCTCATGAGAAGGTTAGCCCACCCTAAGTCCTGCTACGGTCGGACCCACAAAGGCCGGTGTGGGTGCAGGTTTGGGTCCACACAGGTGAACAGGTGTCTGAAGCCTGTCGTCAGTTGGAACCTGCCCCACCACAGGCCTGGTCCGACCTCTGTGGGGTGATAGGGCTTGCTCACTCTGGGTCCAGTTTCATGAAGGACATGGGATGTAGATGTTGGACTGGGATCCGTCCAGTGTGGAGATGTCACAGGTGGGCAGGGACAGAGCATCGGCCAGTGACATCCTGCAGCTCGACCCACGCGCCGCCGTGAAGCCGCCGCACATGATGCTAACGTGACCTGTTTTCACAGATGTCGGCGCCGATATCTTGGACCTGGCCGAGACGATGATCACGTCCAGTGGTCTGCAGTATGAACCTGTGAGTGGGTCTCTGTTCTGTTTCTGACCCCCTCAGAGGTGCTAGCGTGAGACAGTAGGGGCGCCACTGAAGCGTAGGAGTGCTGACACCGGTCTCTTTGTCTCTGCAGGTGGTCTTTGATCTGACGCCACAACAGAGGCTCTGGCAGAGGTCAGTACAGTGACGAAGTGCTAGCTTCACGTGTGTCAAACTCAATGCCCGGGGGCCCAGTCTGGCTTCTATGTGGCCCCTACTGTCGGAGTCGAGAGCAGAGCGAGACCCATAAGGGGTGAGACTGAGACCCCTGAGGGGTGAGACCAAGACCGAGACCCATGAGGGGTGAGACCAAGACAGAGACCCATGAGGGGTGAGCCTGAGACCCATGAGGGGTGAGACCAAGACAGAGACCCATGAGGGGTGAGCCTGAGACCCCTGATGGGCGAGACCAAGACTGAGACCCCTAAAGGGCGAGACCAAGACTGAGACCAATGATGGGTGAGACAGAGACCCCTGATGGGCGAGACTCAGACCCATGAGAGGTGAGAAAAAGACAGAGACCCCTGATGGGCGAGACTGAGACCGAGACCAAACTGAACCCAGCAACATCAGGCAGACACACATCTATTTCTCAGTGTGAGACAAAAAGCATGTCACAGTCATGTTTTCACCCGCCAATCTGTTCTGGGTCTCTGTCTTGGGCTCCATCCTGACCACCACACCGCCGGCCTGTGGACGGTTAGCTCAGAACAAGGGTCACTGCAGTTGAGTGTCAGTGAAGTGAGTGATGAAGCTCAGCCGAAGAGAGGATCTGAGGCAGTCAGAATCATGACTTCGTTGTCTGACTGGGGTCGACTCCCTGCACTGACCTGTGTCTGTGTCAAATCCGTTGGCCCTCAACTGCATCCCTTCTCCTGCAGGACCTTGCTGCTGATCCAGAACAGGCTGAGAGAAGAACACGCGCTGCAGGAAGTCCTCTACAAGACGCTGCTGCAGGACGCACCTACGGCTCTGCCGCCTCGGTCAGTTCCTGGACGGAGCACATATGCACTGAGGAGAAGCTGCTGTCACTCACACACACACACACACACACACACAAGACCCACGAGGGCCAAGACCAAGGCAGAGACCCATGAGGGGCGAGACCAAGGCAGAGACCCATGAGGGGCGAGACCAAGGCAGAGACCCATGAGGGGCGAGACCAAGGCAGAGACCCATGAGGGGCGAGACCAAGACTCATGTGGGGCGAGATCGAGACCCATAAGGCCCGAGACCAAGACCCATGAGGGGCGAGATTGAGACCCATGAGGTGCGAGACCGAGACCCACGTGGGTCGAGACCGAGACCAAGACCCATGAACGGTGAGACAGAGAGCCCTGAGTGGTGAGACCAAGACCCCTGAGGGGTGAGACCAAGACCAAGACCCATGAGCGGTGAGACAGAGAGCCCTGAGGGGCGAGACTGAGGCCAAGATCCATGAGGGCCGAGACTGAGACTCATGTGGGGCGAGACCGAGAACCAAGACCAAGACCCAGGAGGGGCGAGACAGAGACTCGTGGGGCGAGACCGAGAACCAAGACCAAGACCCAGGAGGGGCGAGACAGAGACTCATGTGGGAGGTGACCGAGAGCCATGAGGGTGGAGACACACCAGTGTCACTACAGCAGTCAGGGTGAGAGGAGAAAGTGGGTTAGAGGTCAGACATCACTCAAGTGTTCCCATGAGCCACCTCCACCCTCCGGAGCTCACTTCTGGTGCAGACCCTCTCAGGGGAGGTGGGCCTGGTGCCTGCAGGGTCACGGATGTCGACAGTGCGTCAGTGACCGGCGTGTGTCTCCGGGCAGGGATGACTCCGCGGGGGAGCCGCTGGACTCCTGCAGGATCCACGGACACGTCTACATCAACAAGGTGGCGGGGAACCTCCACATCACCGTGGGAAAGTAGGCAGCCTGTCAGTGGCCACGCGGGCGGCGCTTCGCTGACCCCCTCTTCTGTTTCCAGGCCCATCCATCACCCACAGGGCCACGCCCACATCGCTGCCTTCGTCAGCCATGACAGTCAGTGTCTGCCCTTCGTCCTCACTTCTCCCGCTGCATGTTTCTGACCCGAGCTCCTTCACTTGGCAGCGTACAACTTCTCCCACCGAATTGACCATTTGTCCTTCGGGGAGCTGCTTCCAGGCATCATCAACCCTCTGGACGGGACGGAGAAGATCACCGTCCACAGTGAGTGTGCAGGGATGTGCTGTATGGACCGCAGAGGAGGAGCTCATGCCTGTGTGTGTGCAGACAACCAGATGTTCCAGTACTTCATCACGGTGGTGCCCACCAGACTCCACACCTCCAAGCTCTCAGCAGACACTCACCAGTTCTCCGTGACCGAGCGAGTGAGTGCAGACCGGCCCGAGCTCCGTCACCTGACCTCACCTGACCTGTGTGTTTGCGCCCGCAGGAGCGCGTGATCAACCACGCCGCCGGCAGCCACGGCGTCTCCGGCATCTTCATCAAGTACGACACCAGCTCCCTGATGGTGACGGTCAGCGAGCAGCACATGCCGCTCTGGCAGTTCCTGGTGAGGCTCTGCGGCATCGTCGGGGGGATCTTCTCCACCACAGGTGAGCCTCACCTGCAGACAGCTGTGCGGACCAGAGCCTCACGACTCCTGCTCCTCCTCCAGGGATGCTTCACGGGCTGGTCGGCTTCTTCTTCGACGTCGTGTGTTGCCGCTTCAAGCTGGGAGTTTACAGGCCACGAGAGGTGCGAGCCTCAGAGTCCTCCCACAATGCACTGCAGCAGCAGAAGCCAAAAGCTCTGTTGTGTTCCTGACTGAAGTCAGCAGTGGAGCCCCCTGCTGGCCAGTCTCACGCCTCCTGACACTAGATTTAAATGACCATCAGCGAGTTCTTCACTCTGGTAAACTGTTTCCAAAATCACCTGGGCTCAGTTCCTAAACTGGGAAGGGAAATGAACTTTCAACTGGGAAACACAGGTGACCTGCTCATGACCTGTTCAGTGGGGCTCAGCACGGCGCTCATCAGCACACACTCGCTAATACGCAGCGAATCCGCGCCATGAACATTCATGAGTGACCCAGTGTGGCGCACCCTGCCCCGCCTTCACCTCAGTGATGTCACTGACCCAGCTGTCCGTCTGTTGCAGGAGGCGCCGCAGCAGAACCACAACCACCTGGAGACGCCTCTGCTGGCTGACGTGGGGCCTCCAGAGTAGATCCAGGAGCCACGGAGCGCTGCAACATGAGCTGATGGCTAGTGACGTCTTTACTGTGTTTGTTTGGTTCCTGCACACAGAAAAACAAAACACTGAACCTGCTGTGTGTTTTTAAATAAACGTGAGTCTGTACTTCCCACAGCAGCCACCAGGCGTCCTGTTAAGCAGCCTGATGCCACGTGATCCGTCAGAGACTCGGGTGGAGCTGAGGAGACCAGAACACATGCACACATGCTTGCATCTCTATCTGTATGAGGACAGCTCATAGCCATCACCCTTTCCCCAGCCTCTCCCTCTAAACCTGACCATCCAAAACACCTGAACCAGGACTCTGAACCAAACTGGAACCATTTCTAATAAGCTACTTTTACTGAGGTTTTAACCCTCTACACCTTGTGAGGACATTTTGGCCTGTCCTCACAAGGTTTAGAGGGTTAAGGTGGCTTGTCAACACCCCTGTCCCCTCCACATGTTTGTTTTTCTAAGGACCTCTCATGGCCATCACCCTTTCCCCAGCCTCTCCCCCTAAACATAACCATCCAAAACACTCTGAACCAGATAGAATCACCCAGTTTTTGAGGCTTAACCTCATGGGGTCCCCACAATGTTATACAGCCCTCACAAGGATAGTGTTTTGTCAAGAATTGGTTCCCCCATAAAGTAGGATAAACAAGCCCACACACACACAAACACAGGTTGTGGAAATGACTGGGCGCCACACACACACTTTCCGGTTTATTTCAGTTTAGCCAAGCAGAGACGTCGCCAAAGCAGAAGACAGAGGTGCAAAACAGATCAACATGGAGGTACATGTCGCTTGTTAAACACAGTGGTTCCAGCACTTGGTTGGGAGACGAGCAGAGTGCGACCGTAGCCCTGTAGCTTTGCACCCAGCGTCCACCTCCAGACACTGGCCTCCCGAGACCATGGTGACGCCACACACACATATAGACTTTGCATAAAAGTAAAGTTGATCCCTTTTTCTCCTGTAAACCTCGCAATACTCTGAATACTGTACACCTGTTAGAAGTGCTGTCCGTCATGTGACCGCGGGAAGCTCTGTGGACGTTCCTTTTGGTTATCGATGAAGTCCTCTATGTACACTCCTCCAGAGCGACATCCCGGCGCGTGGCATGGCTCCTCTCCAGGTCCAGTGAAGCGTGTGCCTCCAGAAGCACTGTTAGGTAGGTGCAGAGGGTCCCGGCGGCTGGGACCATCAGCAGGGATGAGAGTCACTCAGGTTTATCTATGGCTGTTTGGCTTCAAATGGCTTCTGAGCGTTTTTGCTTCACTTTGATTTGCCTTTGTTTTGTTTTGTTTTTGTTTTTTTTAGAAAACACACTGCTCTGTCCTTTATCATCCAGATGAAGACACGAACTCTTCTCCCACCACCGCCTTCGTCCCCACGCTCCGGCCGCGCACCAAGTATAAAGATGTAAAAGTAGGAAACGTACAAACTGCTGTACAAACAGGCGAAAAGTCGAAGCTCCCGGTCGCGGTTTCGTCTCCCCGAAGTGGCGCGAGTGTATTTGTCTAATGAAGAGTCAAGAGTGTTAATCCGAGTCTTGGCTCCGGGGGTCTTGATGTCCAACAAGGAGATGCTTGTGTTCATCATTAAATAATTAGTTTAAAAGGTAAAAATAAAATCATTACAATTCTGGGTCGAGGAGAGTAATATCACCTCGGCGTTCCTCAAGGCACCAGGCCCGGCCCCTCTCAGTCTGTCTTTTCAGGACTCCATAAAACCATAGTGTGGATGAAGGTGCAACTATTAAAATTCATTTAAATATATACGTATTTTAGGTGCAGCTAATATTAAAGACTGTTTGATGCTGTGATAAAACATCCCTCCATCACTGTTGTACAGATCTGACATGTTCTGTTCGGGACTCCTCAATGTTTGGTCCAGTGGATTTGGAGAGGGTGAAGGAGATCTGGAGGCATCTCACTAACCTTGGGCTCGTAATTGGACAAATACACTCAGCAGTAGCTCTCAGGAGGACCTGAAGCCCACGCACCCGTGAGCGTCGTCTGGTTAGGAAGGCAGTTTTGACACGTGACGTCTCGCTCTACCACATATCCACACATCCCTCGACGCAACCTGCCGCCGGCGTCTGTCACGCGAGAAATGAAAGCATCAAAGGCATCGAACTGAGATGGGCGGGACGGAGACGAGGCGGGAGCCACACCAGAAGCCTGCTTGCATATATAGTTGGCCACTTTGAGAAGAGAGACAGAATGATCGGACGTGTTTGGTGGCTGAAGGTGCGGATTAGAATCCCAAACTAAACATGGCTACTGGACATCTTCACTTGCCCTCAGACTCCTCCTGCTGATCCACCAGGGGGAGGAGTCGTCCTGGGTGGGAGGCAGGATCTCTGATGCGGGTTCTGCTGACAGCGCCGGCCCCGGAACTCTCAGTTGGTTAAAGTACTGGATGCCCGGAAGTAGGAGAGGAACTTGTAACAGAGGCTGACCACGAAGTACCAGATGTTTCTGGCCATCTGAGAGCGGGCGATGAAGACTCTCCAGATGAAGACGAGCAGCACGGTGTTGAAGGTGTAGCGGATGTTTCTCAGTCTGGCCGGGGAGGAAGACAGAAACACACAGTCTGAGTGGGGGTGTAGTGCCAGAAGCACACGGAGGGGGGCGCCACTTACTTCCTCAGATGCTGTCTGGCAGCGGGAATGTCGGACATGTCTTCGTTCAGCACGTACTTCTTGGTGCCGATGCAGTAGTTCTCAATATATTCCGGCCAGTTCAGCTGGCGAACATCGAAGTTGAAGATCTGGAGGAGGAGGAGAAGGATTTTGAATAGCAGTTCCAACACCTGCCACCAGATGGTGCAATGAAGCAGCCCTGAACTCCAGCGGAGGGTTCCTCCTGCTCAAACCTGTTCTCAAGTCACAGCTGATATCTTCTCACTTCTTTAGTCTCATGAGCGCCTGGCTCGTCTACTCAGTTTATCAGGGTCTGAAAGTCCATGAAACCATGACTGGGAAAGTGTCTGTTTCTGCATCTCCAGCATTGTCACAGCTGCCTGTGACCTTCGCTCTAGTCCTCCACCTCTCCTTCATCTCCACCTTCCATGGTCTCTCCTCTCCATGAGTCCAAACATCTGCCCTCCCTAACTGTGTCTCCAAACTTCTCCCAGTGGAAGACGGTGATCTGGTCCTTTCTCCCAATTCCAACCTCAGTATCTTCATCTCTGAACATCGCAGCGATGACTCTACTGTCATACATCTCAGTTCCAGTCTGCACCACACCTCCCTGTAGCTCAGCAACAGTGTGATGACACCATGGCGAGCGGAGGAACGACAAGAACCCACCCACCTTCCTGTCCTCTGGACTCAGCTGACTCATGAGCATGCTGACGTTCTCAGAGTTCCACTCCCAGTCTTGACTGCTGAAGTACTCCAGCAGGCCGATGGCTTTGTGGAGGCGGTTGAAGATGCGCATCATCCTGAAGCAGCAGAGAGTCAGAGCACAGCGGGACACATGCGGTGGACAGCGCTGCGGCAGGGCGGAGCTCTTACTGAGGCTTCTGACCCGACAGACGCAGGAAGAGGTCGTAGATGAAGGCGGGGAACTTGTGGCTGACCAAGATCCAGTACTGGTTCATCAGATAGTTGGAGGTGATGTTGGCGTTGGGCCGGCGGAAGGCCTGCTCCAGAGGGTTCCTCTTGAAGGACGACATCACGTGGTGCTCTGAAAGCAGAAACCAAGTCAGACTGGATTACAATAGCTGCACTGTCTGAACCATGTGATTCTGTCAAATGACATATCTGATGTGCATAAAGTTAGCTGTGACGTTCACGCACGTGACAGCGGCATCAAACACACACAGCTCCTCTGGAGCTGAAGTGAGAGCACGTCTCACACCTGGACAGATGCGTGACTCCATCTCGACGACCAACTCAGAACAGTGCAGGGACATGGACTGGTGAAGTGGGATGAGCTGTGACCCCCAGGGGCCAAAGGAAATTCTGCTAAATACCTTTGTCTACTGCAGGGTTGCTGGATGCAGGTCCGGACACCAGAATGACTGTTTCATTCGGCACCAAATAAACGTGCTGATGAACCCACCCCGGTTTTTATGAAGCAGTATCAGCCCTGAACTTTGCTTGCAGCCCGGACAGAACCATGTCACCGGGGCTGATGGTCCCGCACTCCTTCACCAGAAGCACAACGTTCACTGGAGGACCCACTTGCCTCATGTCCCTCTTCAGCCCAGGTCCCCAGGTGAAACTAGTCCAGTCCAGAGTACAGCCCCTGCTGGCTGGAGAACACCAGTGGGGAGTCTCCACACCAGGACTGGGTACTGGGCTCCCTTCAGACACCATAATCCCTCGTCACTGTGCTGGAAACTCTCACCGTGGAGTAATGAGATTACACCGTGGCGTCCACTGCACAACCCCAGCAGCAGTCGACCCCTCCTCCAAGACACTGTACTGTAGAGAGCGGCCATGTGACCACAGACATTGCGTCACGCTCAGCATGCCAACTGGGTCCGCTCCGCTGGTTTCTATAGCAACAGATGCATGATAGCGGCGCAGGCCAGATATGAAGTGACAGCCAGCTGTGGCCGCCGGGTCCGATCTGGGGTCTCGCTGCCAGACCCGAGGAGCCGAGCGCTAATCACACAGTCCAACCAGATGGTCACCTTCGGAAAAGCGGCCACAGAACCATGAATATATCACTCCACTTCTGACATCGATGCAGACACCTGTCCTCCAGCGGTGGCGCCGCTGAGACCTAATCCAGCTCCGAGCCATCTGCTGGTCAGTCCCACGGCGGAGGGGACATGTTTAATAATCAGCGAGGAAGCTGCCAGGACCTCATCCCCGCTCTAATCCAACATGGACTCTCTTTCACGCTACGACCCCTGACCTCAGAGGTCGCGGCTTCGTTGGCGTGGCGCCCCTCTTGGACAGCATGTGGACTGACCGGTGCTGGCAGTGAGGTTAACCAATTCTAAACAGGCGCCCCAGATCACGTGACACGGCGGTGACCCGTCTCTCACACGCACCAAGCCGGGAGGGCATTCCCTGGCTAAGTGGGTCACTTGTCATCAGGATCCAACCAAGAGTGTGGCAAGGCGCCTGCAGATGAATGACTAGGCAGCAGAGCCTCCTCCTCTGTCCTCCACAAGGATGAGAAGAAACACTGTAAAGGAGAACGGCCAGAACTGGCAGCTTTGACCTTCATCCCGACCTTGTGAAGGAGCCTTCACACCTCTCCTCCTTGGAGGGAGGCTGACTGCACGCAGGCCTGAATCAGATCATAAACGGATGAGTATGGAAAACAAAAGCTGACATGTGGTCAGAAGTGGGACAGCTGGGCGAGACACATGCTGCTATGGTCGGACCACTGCTCCTCTCTCTGGCTCCATCAGGGGGCGCCACTGTCCATGGTCAAACTGGACACATTACATCACAGCGGCAGCGTATTGATCCCCAACATGACAGTGAGCACTAACATCCAAACCCTCAGCAGTCACGCCGCGGCCTTTGAGCAAGAGCAGCAAGGAAAATCAACCTACCGATCTCCCCCCAGTGGAACGGGTTGATGCCTCCGGTGGTGCAGTTGTAGACCAAGGCAGTTTTGGGTCTGGAAGGGAAGCGACACCAGGTCAAGGTCAGGACAGTGATAAACACTCTTCAATCATTGTTCGAACACTGGCGCTGGGATTTACGAGGCACTAACTCCTCACGCAGGGCTGATGCTGGACTGGAGGGTTAAAACCTAACTTTTATTTCAGGTACCTGGAGAGACATTCTCACACCTGTCCCAGGACACCTTCTTCCTTCTCCTATGATCAAGCTAGCTGCCTTTGAGCTGGCTGCCACACGCTGTGCTTTTGTTATGACTATTTATTCATTGAGAAATGGACAGACTGTCCAAGACTGACTTGCTAGCACGTGCTGATCTTCAACACTGACCATTGCGGGACTAAAAAAAGACATTTACAGATGTTAGTCACAACAGAGGGTCCACATTTCCACATGTGCGCATGTTGTTTAGCTCGACCATCCTGTCAGTCCACTGCGAAGACAGCCTGGTTCAGTCCCAGGTGCTGGTGGGTATATTGACCCCCTCCCACAGAGCAGGCAGCTGCTCTGCACGTGGATCAGTGCTGGCCGTCACCATTGTGAAGATCCGCTGTCTTGTGACCAGTGCAGAGAGCAGGGTGAGGAACAGCTGTAAAACTTTCATGGGAACATATCGGCCATAAAAGCTTTGGCCGACTGTAGCTGACTGCTACAGTGGTGCCGTCTTGTTTGTTCCTGGTCCGGAGTTTTTACAACTTGCTTGCACATTGGTGGTACATGCGTCAGAGTGAGCCAAAGTTTGGGATGGAACACACACAACTTGTTTTACTCTCTTCTCTTCGACTGGGGGTCAGTTTTCAAACTCTATTCACACCAAACTCTGATGTAAACTCGCCCACAAATGTTGCGCAGATTGAAGTCACAGGTGCGGCCACCTGCTTGTGTAAAGGAGGAACTACATCAGGCTCCATATCTGCAGCTGGGCTTGTTTAAATGCTACTCGATTGGAATTTGCCGACGATGGTGCTTCAAGTGTTTGTCTGGTGTAATCCCTAAATATTTGACTTTTTTTAATCCAGTAAATGTGGGCGGAGACTTCAGTTCTGTGTGTGTCAGGGACTTTTCATCTGAAACAGGTGAAACACAAACACACTTGTGGCACCTGGCTAGCTGAAGAGGCTCAGTAGGACTGGACCTCACAGACCAGCATCGTTCCCCATGTGCACTGACTGACCCGTCACCACAGCTGGTTTCACAGTACTGACCTGCGAATGGCAGTGTACCAGCCAGCAGCCAGGGTGAGATTGATGACCACGTCCACAGGAATCAGGTCGGCCACCGCATCGTTGTTGGCTCTCATGGTGCGCAAGATGCCCTTGCCAGCCTGAGGAACGACAGACACAATCTGAGCTCCAGGTTTGCGGCTGCGGAAGAACGTAGACAGGTCTACTCACGGCGATGAAGACGCCGCTCGGCCCGTTGAAGTTGTCGATCCAGCCCTGTTGGAGAGGAAGAGCCCGTCTGTTACACTGCTTCTGACAAGGTAAATTGGGCCCGGTAAGTGAGTTGAAGAGGGATGGAAGTCTGATCTGGTCCTCAGATCCTCCGGGCTCCTGATAACAGTCCGAACCCATCCAGAGAGGAGCAGGTGAAGTTGACAACCACGTTCATTCTAGCAACCAGCATGCAAGCCAGACCACCAGATAGCGACTCTAGACGAGGGCAGAAGAAGGTCAGGGCCTGATCATCCATGTGATGCAGGCTTCAACGCCAGGAGCTTGTGTCTCCCTGAGGGGCAACAACAAGCTGGACTCGGCTGCTCTGTCAGGACAGGAGGGAGACAACAGACAAGCTGTTGTGGTCCCGCCAGACTGAACCGACCCGACCCTCATCTATCGTGGAGCAGGTGACTTCAAGAGTCTAAACTGGCTCAACACTATTAACCCGGATATTTGCAGGCCGACTCTCCTCCCTCGCAGCATGTGGACCAGAAATGGCTGCCAATGAAGCTGTGCAGCCAAGACCAACTTCCGTCTCCTGCCAGAACCGCCGCTCAACATGAGCAGGGGCTGCCTGCAGAGTGTAAACACAGCTTCTCTCGCTGACCTCGGCGGGGAAACCATCCTCATCCGCCTCTCTGAGGGTTAGACGGATGCGAAATATCGATTAGTGAAGGAGGTGACAAGGTACTGGCTCTCCAATGACAGAGCTCTGCCACCTCACCAGAAATCATCAGGTGAAGAGTCTGAGAAGCAATTGAGATTTTTGCTGATTTCTCCCTGGTAACTGAAGTAAACACACCAAAAGTAACTTAACTAGTAACACTAGTGCAGGGAAGAGAGAGGTAGTTTGGCGCAATATGGCAAGATTAGAAAAACAAGAGGTTAACTCCAGCGAGCATGCTCACGTGATGATGTCATCAAGTTTCCCGAGTCACAGCTCCTGACAAGAGCTGACTCCTCACTCAGGCCAGTCAGCATCTGCCTGCCCTCTGCCTCTCATTGGCCCCGAGTCCCCTCTTCATCACCCGGGCCGCCCAAAGTCCCAGCAGAGTCCAGCCTTCTGATTCAGTCTGACCCCGCCTCTCACGGAGGAAGTGCAACCCGGCAGAGCCCAGGACTCACGGGGAACGGCTCATGCCAGCTGGCTCCAACAATGGAGGGTCTGATGATGCCGATGGGGAGCTGGTCCTGCGCCTGCTGCACCACACACTCAGCCAGGGCTTTGGTGTAGGTGTAGGTGTTGGGCCGGTTGCCGATGAGCCGCGGGGTGATGTCCTGCACGATGGCGTCGTCCATCCACCTGAAGAACAAGGTTGTGACGTGGATTAGGGATGACATCAATATGACGCTCATTTCTTCTTTCACCTCGTAACATACAGCCCCTGACAAAAGTCGTATCCGTTTTGTAGAAACAACTGCAACTACAACTTGACTTGATTTTAGAAATGGTTCATATGAAACCCAAACCCAAAAATAAATTTGCCTCACTGTAGAAATGAACACAAAAATGTCCGAGACAAAAGTGTTGTTGCCTGCAGAGAGCAAGGTGAAAAGTCAACAAATAACTGACTTCAAAAGATGTTGCATATCTTGTATGACTTCCATGAGCTCGAGTGACTCATGCGATGTATGGATGACATCATCAGGGATGTCAGGGTCGTCCACGCCTCCCACAGCTCACCAAGCTTCTTTAGTCTAGTCTTCCACGCTTCCTCTTTCACTCTACCCCAGACATGCTCAATGATGCTCAAGTCTGGAGACTGCGCTGGCCACTCCTGGAGCACCTTGACCTTCTTCAGGGCAAATCCTAGGTGATTGCTGGTGATGTGAAGGTCTGATGTGCTGGGGATCTTTTATACACAGCCACAGATTGACTGATTTAAGATTGGTCACAGGAGAGGCCCAACAGTCATGTGACTTTAGTCTCTCCAAAACTTGACTCAGCAGGCTTTGCCAGCATTTTTGTTTGGCACCAAAACATGATTAAAAAACTGTTGGGATGGATTTTAGCCATTTTTTTGGGAAAAAAAAGATTAGAAACTTATGTGAGGGGCACTTAAAGTCAACCGAAGAGAGAGACAATCAATATGCATTTAACAAGAAAAAAATAGAGGCAATTTTGAGGCCAAAAATAAACTTCCTCTAGAGGCTTAAAGCCTTGATATTGACATGAAAAGTAGAAATGAGGGAAACAATGCCCTTGTGGACCTCACAGGGCCTCACCACCAGGACAACCAACCACCTCCCAGACTCACTCGAGAGATTCGATGAGCTTCTTGGGCTCCACTGGCGGTGGGTAGATGACCTCGTCGATGTACTTGCGGTTGCAGTTTGCATAGGCGGTGGAGATGTGGATGAAGGCCTCGAGGTGGTGCATCTGCTGGGCCAGGCTGATGAGCTGCTGCGTGGCGATCACGTTCAGCTGCAGGGCGTGTCTGCCAGAGAGCCGTGGAGACAGAGGTGAGAGCAAGGTGATGGAGGGACTCGTCTGAGGTCGGTGGCGGGCAGCAGATGGTGAGCACAAACGGGATGATGCCGTGTGAGTTAGTGTTTTAGCGAAGACGACTGGCTCTGACTCCTGCTCAACACTGTCACTGTCCTTCGCCACTCCACCGCAGCAGAGATGTTTATTCAGACACCTTAGAAGTGGAGGGAGTACTTCATGTTTGGACGCTTCACTATCTACACCTCAGTCCGACTGGCTCCTGATTGGTCAGTTCATCTGTGCGAGGTCTTGGAGAGACAAAGCTCTGAGAACCATCCTCAGCTGTCCACCTTCTCCGTAGTTGAATAGTTAATGAAATAGTGCTGAAAACATTTCTGAGCTCTCTTCAGTAAATGGACCACAGCCCATTCATCACATCAATGAAGGGGGTTTCAGGGGTTAAAATGTTCTCAACATTGGCCTGTTGTGTTCTCAGCGCAGGGAGGAGGTGAACAGGGCAGGTTTTAAAGTTTGTCCTTCTCCACTCTCGTCAGGAGCCGTGAGAGCTTGTACCCGACTGTTTGTTTATGTTGTGGAAAGAACAGACTTGTTTGTTGAGAGAAAACACAGCCGGCGCCTGTGTCTTGTCACTGTTGTGTTTTGGAGGTGTAGCTTGTTAAGAGGTTCATGCTGGTTCACCTTCACCCTTGGGTGAGCTTCTCGTGTCAGACCTCTGGTGAACTGCAGCGCAGCAGCGTTGGCTGGAGCCACCCAATAACAGCAATAACACATGTTCACTAACTCTACACTTTATCAATAATCCATATTTCAATGGTGGACATTAATCACACATATTTCCTCCTACGGCTGCTGCACTTCATTTCATCTTGCCTCTTCTCTTTCCTTCCTCATGTCATCTGTGTTCTCCTCCACAGAACACAGAGTCCATTGTCTCCACGGCAGCACTGACTCCGTGGTGACGCGGTGCAGTGTAGGTGTCAGAGACTGAGCGAGCAGAGGCCTCGCAGCGCCGGCCCCGGCGGTGGGTCGACCTGATTCACTTGTGGTCAGGTGGACCTTGTTAGTGGCTGTGGGCCACAGGCCACTCGGTCAGCTCAGCTTACCGTGTGGGCTTCGTCCTTTTGCTGTGCAAAAGAAAGCTCAGACTCATGGCATGAGCACAGTAAGAGGCATGCATGAATCACTGTTTTCCAACCAGGAAGGCTGTTGAAATGACGCTCCCTGGAACCACACACCCACAGAGGCCCTCACCGGGCAGCAAACAACACCGACCTGAAAAAACTGAGTTCCATAAGACCTTCAACAAAAGCCTCCCATCTAACCTGAATCCACTAGAGGTGTGTGTCCCTGTGAGTGAGCGTGTCTGTGACCCCCCTCACCAGCGAGGACAGAGCTGGAGCTCACTGCAGACTCGGACACACACAGGTTTAATTTGGAAAAACGAGGACGAGGAGCTGCTGATGACAGGAACCAGACGAGGAGTTTCTAACGGTCCTGGTCTGTGTCCGACTGTCAAAGACAAGACTCATGTTCAACGCCTTTTACTGCAGAGCTGGAGACACTTGAGCAGCTAGGTTTTGTCACCTAGCTTTGGGGAAATAAGAGCAAAGATTGACCAGAAGACCCCGCGGCAGGTACAGAAGGTTGGTCAGCGGAGCAGGTGGTTCGACGTTGGTGGTGTTCTAGTCAACCAGCTGGATTCAACTAAAGTTTCACTGACTTTCTCACCCTGTCTCTACTGGGTTGTGTGAGTGAGTTCCAGATCACTCACTGGAATTAATGATCAAGTATATGACAGACATTTCACACTGACGTATGACTATGATTTTATGCAGGTTCTTAGTGCAGGTCTGAGCTCCTCTCCTTCAACGAATCCAACCTCAAGCGTCGATGTAAATCTGAACCTGTTGCGCTGAACTGGCCGATCATGGAGACTTCAACACTTCAGCTCAAACTCAAGGCCTTCCAACCTCCATGATGTACGGCAACAGTTGACGCTCCTTTCTCTTCACCTGAGTTCAACACATGGCTCTTGAACCAGCCGAGTGCTGAAGAGCTGTTTGAAGAAAGGAGGCTCTTACTTGAGGGGCTCATCGAAGCGGATGGTGGCAGCACAGTGGAAGACGATGTTGATGCAGGCGGTCAGCCTCTCCACATCTTCAGGACTGATGGCCAGGCCCGGCTGCATCAGTTCGCTGCTGATGGGGATGATCTTCTGGTGGAAGTCGGGGTTGTCCTCCCGCACTCGGTCGAAGAGCTGTGGAGGGACACTGGGATTAGTCAACTGAACGTTGGATGTGAAGTCAGAATGATCGGTCTGGAGAGGTGAAAACCAAGACCACGGTGAGAGAGCATAGACACTGAGATGACTCCTCGCCTGGAGACCCAGATGGACCCAAAAACAGCCACCTGCTGTCGAGGAATGAGAAAAGGACACCAGCAGTGGACAAGCGAGGTGAGCAGCAGGACCTCAGAGGTTGCTGGGATCAGTCAGACAAGAGCCACACCATTCCACTTCCATGCCGTCAACGTTAGCAAGGGCACTTTAATCGCACATATTTCCTCCTACAGCTGCCAACTTTGACGCATCGCTGCATTTCTTTTCATCATGCCTCTTCTCTTTCCTTCCTCGTGTCACCTGTCTTCTCCTCCTCACACAGATCCACAGAACACAGAGTCCATTGTCTCTACGGCAGCACAACTCTGACTGGCTGTCTGGTCCAAGACCAAGTTTGATCTGCGAGCAAACCGCACTCCTGGGCACTCTGGATCTGACTTAGAGGATCCAAAGCCCTTGTAGCCACATATAATGATAGGCAGGCCAGTTTTGGCCCTGGGGCCTTGAGTTTGCCAAGTCTGATCAACAGTCTTCAGTTATGTGTTGGACCAGTTGCTGTCGGGTGTCTGGACTCGGAGGCCGGTTCATGGCGAGGAATGGTGAATCGTTCTTTAAACCCCAGCCTCAGATGAGCAGCAGACAGCTGGAGGCAGCCAGACTGGTTTCCCTGAAGCTGAATGCACGTCAGGGGCCGACTTGCTGAGAGGGATGTTGTGATGTTCATGTCGATAATCCAGCCACACTTGGATGGACAGGCTCAACAGACTCTCAGCACGTGGTGAGACAAGAGAGGGCACAGCGAGCTCTGAGCGACATGATGGAACAGAAGAACATGGTCTGAGACCTGAGCGTACCAGCTGATAAATACGGGTAGGTTTCAACACAAGACCCTTCCATGATGTGAACATGACCAGCCCCTGCTGAGACGGAGCTGATGAGGCTTAGCTCTACGTTGGGACCAAATCAGAGACCCAGCATGCTCATGTTGCTGTGTATCCTACTCCAACAAAACAAACACTGCGTGTGGGTTTTGCGTAAATGAGTGCAGCCGATGAGAGTTGAGAAATGTCTGGAGGTTTGAGGGGAAGAGGAACAGAGGAGCATTAGCAAAGTGCTGCATCCGCGCGGGAGCTGTCCTGGAGAGTCTTGTGGCCCCTGGACAGCCGGCAGAAAAGGAAGCGCTCCGTCAGCGTTTTGCCTCCTGATGATACCCTTTGCTTGTAAAATACAATGAGCCCATATTAGTCCAGATGCCCGGCCTGGCTGGGGGAGGGGAACGCCTGTGGTGTCTCCAGCACCAGTGTGGAGCAGGGATATGATTACGTAATACACAAACTGTGTTTGTTACTTCCAGCTGCGAGGCCAGAGCTGAGCGAGTGGAACAAGCAGCAATGTGTCTGAGCGTGGCAGGAGCCATGTTGGCGACAGTGTTGCTGGGGAGCACGACAGCCAGATCACAGATGTGGAAGGAAGCAAACCTCCAGACCAGGGGTCTTCTGCTGCTGCTGAACACTTCCACGCTTGAAGAATGGCAACAGGATATGGCCCATTTGCGATTGCCGAGGGTGGACAGGAAGTTGCAGCAGAAATGTGACAGCAAGGTGGACGGAAAAAACACCAAACACCAGAGTTCACCAGAGTGCAGTCACCAGAGGGCAGGGGCTGATTTGACTCCACTTTGGGCCGAGCTGATTGATGCTCACAGAGGCTGCTATTAGGGAGGTGTCGGAGCGGAAAGAGGACGGGTAGATGAAAAAAGAAAAAAAAATCTGCCCTTGGGGCAGCAGCCAACGTTCGGTCGGCTCGGTCCAACACAACCCGACACATAAAACAGGCTCAAAGGCTCCACCAAAAGTAGATTTTTGTCGTGTCCTGTTTCAGTTCCGCTGCGTGCCAGGTCTGATCTGTGCACGCAAGCTGAGCGTGAAGTTGGTATGGGAGGGCTTTTTCATGCGCAGCTTCGGTCTGCTCTCCCTGCCACGCTGAGCGCAGGTGCGGCACGGAGCTAGCAGCTTCTCACATCTATCCCAGCTGCTCACTTCACTCTCGTGGAGGTCATGCAAATCCATCTCCTGCTGTGGCTGCAAAGTCTTCCCTCTCACGTCTGCGACCCGCCACATGTACTTGCATGGCGAGTCCCTGGCAGCAAGACACATGCCATCACAATGAGTTCCTTGTGATGAGGAGGGTGAGGCAGACTGTAGAGAGGAGGCATCAAAGCTGTCTTTGTATCGGGGCAGGAAGACAATGACACAGTCTGACTGTGACTTCTTTATATGAATGAGGGCGTTCGCCGCCCTCCTCCTGACCTCCGAGCTGCCCGGCACCGACCATGAGCCTCGCTGACAATACAGCAGCAACACAATGGATGGACGCTTCGCCCCTGCTGCTGATGTAACAGGATTAAAGGCGTCCACAGGTCTGTATTTCACAGTCGTGGTGAAGGTGCCAGTGTGTTGTCACGCAGGTTCCAGAGTGTGTTCCTGTGGGTCATTTATGTTCAGACATAATCCAATAACAACGAAACGCTCCACTTGGTTGCTTGTTCTTTACAAGCAAATTCCCAGCAGTAAACTCCTGAGCTTGCTTAATTTGACTCATGTGGTTCTCACCGCGTCTGTTGAGGCACCTGTCCCTCCTGACAGCCATCTGTCCTTCCTTCATCAACGCCTCGCATTTCTGACTGGCATCTCAGACCACTTTCTGTCAGAGCCTCTTTGTGTGAAGCAACATGAGAAGGAAGGAGACGCAGAAGGCCGGAGAGAAACACCCGCGCCTGCCTCCGCAGGTCAACGCGTGGCCCAGCCAACGAAGGTCGCGCCCTTGACACTTTTAGAAGTGAAGACATTGCAGGTCAAAACTCTCCTAAGCAACTTGGAGTACTTCAGAAATAGAAGTGCTCAGTCAGTCAACAGGGGAGGGTGGTGATTCAGCGCGCAGCCCCACACGCCGTCACCTCGCGGTGAAGAACATCTTTACAACATCACACACAGGAGGGGATCTAAGGGGATGTTATATGTAGCCATGTGGCTTCCTCAACTCTGGCGGGCCTTAAATCTAACTGTCGAGGGAAATGATGTCACGCTGTGACACTTGATACCTCTTCTGAACTCACTGAGAAGTCAGAAGCAACATAGAAAAGTGCTTTCTATGGAAAAGAAAACACAGGAGCATCATTACACCATAGTGATACTTGGACATTTTGGACGTGTGTGCACATTTAATGGACATTTTAGAGGGGAAAAAAGTGGAATGGCTGATGAAAGAATGTTGATGGACAGTAACATGAAATCTAATTCAGATGAAATAAGTGGATGAGGATCTTTGTATCGCAGCCACAGCTGTCTCGCACCTGAAGCCCTCTGCTGGACCAAACCACTGGTCCTAGCTGTCTTCATCTCACCATATCAACGGCCAGAAGGAAGCCTCTCCCAGAGCTCTCAGCCCTTGCTGCTCCTTCAGAGAGAGAAACTCCATGAGAGGTTCTGGACCCGAACAGTCGGAGGCATTAGCTGGACGGAGATTAATAGGCCAGAACACTTACTGTAACAAGGGTGGAGCTGCCCGTGTGTGTCAGGCAATTAACAGCAGCGCACTCATCGCTGACCTCATTTCCCGACATGCAACGTCCAAATTAGTGGGAAATAAACAGACGACCAGTTGGTGTCGGAGGTTCACCAGCGACACGGTTCTGGGACTGATGTCCGGGTGGAGCCATCGCCCGCTGGTGTGACAGGTGGGCGACCATGTGAGCAACAAGACAAAGCTCGTGCGAGGGAAAGTGCGCTCTCTCCATTCTGACTCGCCCCGTCCTCAATCGATATCCACCCTCGCAGCTTCACGCCGACACTAAAATGATTAGGCCGCCCCGCCCTTCCGCTGACCCGCTCGGAGCATGATTACAGAAAACAGCGCCTGAAACCGGAAATCAATCTGGAGCACTTTCGAAAAGCCCACACTCAAGAGGCGCCACTCATCTGAGGGCATCGCAACCACAGAAGGACATGAGAGGTTCATGGCTGTTTGGAGGGGCAACTGCATTGCAAGTGAAATGCTGCGGGGGGAGCAGTCGTACAGGAACCACCAGAAATATTTCAAAGGACTGAGAGAATAGTGATGAAGATAAGTGTAGAGTAAGTGAATAAGCCAAAACTATCTACTGACTTGTCTGCTCTGGAGCTGGTGGCCAGGACGTGAACAGAAGACCACCATAGACTTGTCAGTCCTCCACACTAGCCTTTGAGGCAAAGCAGGACACCGTTTTTTTGTTTGCGTGTAGAAACAAGCGACACCTCCAGAGCAGGAGCAGGAGGGCAGGACTGAGGACTGAGGTACGGCATCACATTCCAGTGACGTCATCAGGCCGGAGAGTGGCATGAGCCCTCAAGAGCAGGCAGGTTGCCGCCTGTGCACAGGATCATCTCGAGTGTGGAGAGGAAACGCTGTTGAGAATGTGACGAATAAGCCACTGCATTTGGCTGAGAACATCTGAATATGGATGCGGCGCCATGCTGACATGAATGCAGCTGAGCAGCTTTGCATTTCATCTCCACAGCTGATTTGAAGCCACGTTTCGGTGGAGACATCAGAGAGTTGAGGAGACGGGCTGTTCCCTTGGTGCCACTCACATGCCCTGCCCTCCAATGTTCCTCATACCGAGCAGTCAGAACGATGAGTGATGGGTTTACTTTACTAAGAAGTGCCATTGGTGGACCTGGCCCAGGTGGGAACGGCACCTCCACCCTGCTCAGACAGCTTGACACGAGAGCAGCAGTGAAGCTGAGAGAAGAAGCGGTGACACTGGCAGACCTTTGACAGGACTCGCAACACCTGTGCTGAATCCGCCTCCCTTTGAGGCTACATTTCGCACAGGGTGAGCTTCAAAACACACCCTGCGCTAACTCTCCACAGAGTGCACCTCACGACACACTCTTCCTGGTGCACAACATACACTCAACCGTTCATCAAACACATCACGACAAGTGATGAAGAGATCAATACAGCAATTCTGCACCAAGTATTGATCTGATTTGGAACAAACCATGCACGCTTGCGGGCCACTACAAATACCTGGCCGGCCGGACTTGGCCCCCAGGCCTGGCATTAGACAGGACTACATCAGGGCATCAGGTTTACTGCGCCATGACCACTTGAAACTTCATTTCTCAGGACTGAAATGAACATGAAGAGTTTGTTTCTAGAGTTTGATCTGGACACGACACTAACATTGAAGAGCAAGATGGCTACGTTAAAAAAGGATGAGAGCAGAAGTTGTAGAAGGTTGGAATTGTGACAGCGAGAGAATCCCTGTCACCCTCCTGCTAGTACGGTGGGTTTCAAATAGTAACCCAAGAGGATAAATGAAGGCACTGCAGGGGGGGGCGTGAGGATTAGGAAATGTACGTATACTAGAAAGCACTCAGAGAGTACAAACCTCCACTAATAAAGAATCTGTTAAAGAAGTAAAACCTAATTCCCAGAGAGGAATGGAACCCTTGCCACGGTGGTGAGAGCGAGGAATCCCAACCCCGTGGTAACCGGGGAGTATTGGAGACCTTGAATGTGTGTATAGCTGATCCAATGATCCAATTGAATGATTTGTTTGCCGTCACATTTCCTGAAAATTCAGTCCAAATCTGTTAAGTAATTATGCACACAGACAGACAGCCAGACAGACCAACACTGTAGAAAACATAACCTCCAAGGCGGAGATAGTGAGGAGCCTCTGTGAGTGTCAGTCTGTGGCAGCCACTCCGTTGTTTTCCCTCTGCTATTATCTATTTATTACTGAGTAAACAAGCAGCGTGAGCGACTCTGAGGGGAAGCTGAACCCCATTTGTTACACCCGAAGCCTAGAGTCAGGGGTCCCCCTCGGGCACAGGGTGAGGCGGCTGGGGTGTCTGGTCTGGATGGTTAGGTGAGAAGCTCTTTTGAAGGAGCCAGACTGGAGAGATCAGAGGTTGAGTCAGGTTTGACCCTCTGATCAGCAGGACAGGATCAGAGTTCACCCTGAATCAGATCCTCACTCCGCCAACATTGTGAAGCCTCGCCAGAACACTGGTCCACCCAGAACAATGTCTGTCCCTCTTCAGAGCCGTCTCCGTCAGCAGAATTCCACATCATTGTCATTCCAGCTCCCACTGTTTCCCACCTCCTCGTTGGGTTCCCTGGTCTTCAGGAGCCTGTGGCTCAGTGAGAAGGTGTCCTGACCTCAGTGGACCCAGTGTGTGCTGAGCACCACACACTGAGATCCTCCACACACTAACAGCTGTCTTCTCTTGTCTTGGTCAGAATGAGCGATAAGAGAAAAAACAACGTGTTACCGAGCAACCAGTGGAAATAGAGACTGGGTTCTCCTTCATGAATTATCTGGGCTCTGAAGGGAATCATGGGGAACTGAGGCATGAATACCAATTGGCACTTGAGGATGGTCATTGAAATTTAATGATGTCACTTTAAAAGCAGGTTGAACACGGGAGAGTGTGTTCTTGGCAGGGTATCAAGGACGGTGGACACCATTAGAGATGAGGTTGAACGGGGGGCGGCTCGGGGAAGAAGACATGGAACACTCGGTCACATCAAGACGGCCTGCGAGTGTGCTGAAACACTGGTGGAAAAACAGCAGAATTTGGAGACGGAAGTCCTTTGGCAGCTGCAGAACACCAGCTGAGATCATTTTGAGTGAGTGAGATCAGAACTTCCCTTTTCAGCACGGCACAGTCAGAATCATCGGCCGGCCCCGGAGCCGAACAGCCCACGCAGCCCACTGTTGTCCAGACAACCACGCTCGGTATCCAGGACCTCAAAACTGACAGCAGCATTTAACTTGTCCAGACCACGCTGACCTTCTGCCTTGACTCTGACCTGTGTTCGGTCCGGGCATCAGTCTGTTTTGACAGACATGTTTCCAACTTGCACTTGCTCCTTCCACAAACTTCTTCTCACACAAGCTTATCCATGTCTGACATCAGCCCAGCACAGAGGTCTGTGGTGACTCGGGGGTGGTGCGTGTGAGCCTCTCTAATGCCGGGATCATCTTCCACTGTATGATTGTAAATGAGCTACCCGTTGCCGTGGCGACCGTGTTGGTCAAGCCCCAGTCATTCACTGATTCATGGTCCAGCTTGTCTGGTGGATTACCAGAGAACGCTTGCCACCTCAGCCAGGGAGAGGAGAACTTTTCACCGTGGGTGGTTTTCCATGACGTGTTTAGGATCGTTCGAGATGGCCTGACTTAGCAATGACTAGTGTAGCTCCATGTGGAGTTCAGCATTGACGTGAGTGTGGAGACTTGGTGTTTGCTCAGCGACATGTTACTGAGTTGGTAGGTTCAATTCTCAGAGCTGTGAGGAACAGTCGTGGCTGTCAACACAGTGATACACAAACATGACAGGGATGTGAGATGTATTCAGCATCGCAGTTGATAATAACCAGCTTTAAAAATGTCTGCGGTTGACAGGTTTGCTGCCAAGGCAGTGTGGAGCTCTGTCAAGGATCTTCAATCCTCAGTGATTTGTGGTCTAGGTCAGGGGTGGAGGTCTCCCAGTCTGTCAACAGGCCAGCGTTTGACTCCATCAAGAGGTTCGACTGGAATACAAGACCCGCTGCTCCACAAAGCATCATTAATATTGCAAGTCGATCCAACACCACAGCAGAGCAAAGTGAAACTCCAGGGCAGGCTTCAGGAGAGTGAGTCAGAAAACACTCAATAAAGCAGTTACAATGATGGACGGAGATGTGAAGACAGCGCTGAAGCTCTCAGGTGAGCTGACAGTTTGAGGCCAGCGCCGCAGAGGATCCCGCGAGGAAACATTAGCTTGCGTTTGTTGAGTAATGCTTTGGAGCCGACAGACATCAGCTCTGATTCCGTCTCATCGACCGGTCTCTGATGTGCTGCTGACAGGAAGGAGGCAGCAGGAACTCAGCCACAGAGAGACACACGGCCAAGCTGATGCGTTTCTACTTCAGTCCTCCAGCTGGTCTGATCTCAAATGCTATACGTGCGCGAGCAGGCATGTCGGTGGTGATAGCGTGAGCTGGACATCTGGAAGAGGGACGCTGCAGCAGCTCGCAGGGGAGTCGAGGAAACGCTCTGGACCGGAATTAGACGCCCTACTTTCAGACAGAAGGCCTCAAACACTTCCACAGTAGTGGAAGAGATCAAAATCGCCTGAGTCAAGCCTTGGTTGCTTCATGACAGTCACGCTGGTGAAACCCTAGCTCACACAGACTCGCGTTCATCGCAGCGCCGCACAGCAAGGTTCTTCACCAAAATGTCCGGACACTGAGAACATCCTGGCCAGAAGCCTGATGACCTTATGTTTAGTAAGAAAAGAACAAAAACTGCTGTACGAAGAGCTTCAGCTTTGACCAACTGTCTGTATCGCCATACATCGATGGACCTCCTGCACCTCGGAACACCGCACTCATTCACATGTTAAGGCCATGTTAAGAACTCATCACGTGACGCAATCTGACGATGACAAAAGGCAAAAGAAAGGCCAGCGTGTTAAGCTTCATGGTGACCCGTAACTAATCTTTGTATTCACTTTGTCTGCTGGCTTGCCACCAAAACACAAGGTAGAAACCAGTTATCTCTGATGACGCTTCAACTGTTTGATTCTCCAAAACTAAGTTCTGAAGTAAAACAGACGGTTAAAAATATAGTTGCCCAAAAAAATGAAACAAAATCAGCGTACGTACTGTCTGTGACAAGCTTCTTCAAAGTAAATGAGTCTGAAAAGCAAGACACTATCAGAGGTGAAATAAGCAGCTTATTTCCAGGCGCAGACAAATGAGAGTAATCTTCAGCCGCTGCTGTCACACTCCCTGAAATCTGGATTTGAAGGGGGATAATGGCCCGCAAATCACATCTTAGAACTGTTCCTCGACAGCCAACGGTTTTGGCTGAGCAAGGTTAAAAAAACTCCTTCAAATTACCACAAATCCTGTCTTTACCACACCACTTACACAGGAATATAAGACATTATGACAGCAGGAAACACGGGGATATGATTCAGGATTTGGAGACGTAAACCACAAACATAAAAAGGTGCTGCAGTTGCTTCTCTGTCTGATAGTCAGTCACTTTTTGGCGTCCATCGTTTCTCACGACACCAAGTGAAAGACGAGTGTAGAGTGAAGGCTACTGCGAGCTGTAACGTAGGTCAGTGACGTACAGCAGAGGGGTGATCAACTTTACCTTGCACTTCATCATGTCGCTGACCCGCTGCTGCATGGGGTGGCCGGCCTTCGGTCTGACCAGGATGTAGAGGGCTTTGACGTCAGGACACGACCGCAGAAGCTTCTCCACCAGCACTTTTCCCATGAAGCCTGTGGCTCCGGTGATGAGCACGCTCTTGCCACTGTAGAACTCAGCTACCGACGCCATGTTTCCGCCGCTAAGGTCCGCCGGCCGGGCCTGAGCGTCAGTGGTGTCCTCTCCGATCCTCTCCATCTGCAGGGAAGGGTGCAGTCGTTCAACACCAGACAGAATAGGCACAATCCTCTCCACGACTCTCTTCAGGGACCATTTGAAGCCACCATGTCAACACGACCTCAACAACCTTACAACATCTCTATGCTCTTGTTTTGTCCTTGTGTGTTTTAGAGCAGACAGATGACCAACAGCTCAACACACAGAGTCACAGGAGGAACCAGACTCTCCGCATCGCATGAATATTCAAAGATGGTCTGAGGGCTGATGTTCAAGGGCAGGGTTGTGTGTGTGTGTGTGTGAGAGAGAGAGGGACAGAGAGAGTTTCTATTAGCTCAGCTTATCTTATTGACTCAGAGTTTCTTGGCAGGATGAGATTTACTCGAGATTTAAGCCCAACATTTGCACAGCCATCTGTGTGAACCGCAGGTAACGACAAATGACTCTCACACACCTGCCTCAGCGCACAGGGAGTCAGGTTCACCCAAGATAACGCGCCCCACTTCTTTCATGACTCAGAGGGTTTCTGGAGGTGGGGGAGCCGGTTTATTCACTCCGTGTCTACGAGGCTGATTTAAATCACATCTCTGCAGGGCATCTGGCTCACTCATGAGACCATGTGGAAGGACAGGAACGCACAGCAGTCGCAAGTTCAAATCAACGTCTGGAACTTGAATCAAAGGCGAGTAAAGGAACGACAACAGAGCTGAGACTTACAAGAGTCAGAACCTTCACATGGTGTCGTACCTGTGTAATATAATCACGATATTACCATTAACATGAACAACACTTTCTGTGGTCGACGTAACAACATGAAATGTGATTCAGATACAATACATCCCGTTACATTTGATGATATAAAAACACAAACCATTTTAGGAAGTGCAACTAAATAACCCTCATTGATTTGAATGGACAACCTTGTTGCTTCTGACTGAAAACTCCCACAGCTGCCAGTGCAGCTAGCAGCTAGCATCAAAGAGCATCTTCGCCAGTTCAGCGACTCTTCCACTGTTGTGTCTCGGATTATTGCTCTTTCATTTCACTTCAATGACACAACAGAAACATTTCTATATACGGTACATGCATGAAGAAATACTACGTTCTACTGATCTAGCAAAAGAAAAAGTAGTGAGAAGTCAAATATACACAATATGTAATATATCTCCTCGCTGCTGACCCTCTGAGCAGCCATCTTGGATTGTGAACTTGGGTGGGAGAGAATTTTCCCACCTTCTGACTGACAGCTAAACCTGGTCAGAAGGTAGTAAAACACGTGAAAACATAGTTCACTGCAGTTACTTGCCGTCTCCAGTGTCGGTAGACTGTCTAACTCCAAAATCGTACCTCACCTCAGCCAAGGAGGCTGTGTTTTTGTGTGTCTGTCATCAGAGATACTCACAAACCTGGAAACAGATGTCGCAGTAAAACGTTGTACTGAATAGATTACAAGCATCACAAAGGTAAGTGCCACACTCAGGCGGAGTTACGACACGTTACGGCAGTCAGTAATTCAGACGGAGGATCACGGAGATGATGGAGGTGGTCACGTGACTTCACAAGTGTCCTCGCAGCCAGTGAAGCAGCGAGGAGGCAGGAGTCTGGGGATGTATGTGTGGGCTAAAAGCTCGCAGCGATCCTGCCGACATGGCTGCTCTTTTGTGGTAACTATGGCAACAGTGCGTCAATACAGAGGACGACACTCCTCCTGGCTCCGCTGTCACCTTAAATCACTGGAATCTGCCGACCGTTCGTCAGTCAGTGCAGATGGATGATGCTGTAAGCTCTTCCCCAGTCTGTCTCCATTCACGAGTCCATTGGTCCAAGTTACCAGACAAGTCACGACCTGTATCTCAGCCAGGATGCCGCAATGATGACAGAGCCAAAACAAGGCCAGTTTTTTTGGTCTTGTGAAGGTCTGGTGCCTCCCACCTCACGCACTTGGGTTCAGTCCGTCCTCGGACCCTGACAGGACTGACAACTCACCGACAAAGTGTGAAGCTATTCCATGTATTGAGATCAACTCACACAGCCTCAGAGAGAAAAGATCTCAGGAGCCCACAGACCGACCCGACACCAAGAGAGAGGGAATGTTGGTTGGTTGGCCTGCCGGAACTGTGACTGACGCGTGTGGGTTTGACACCTTCTCAGAAAGCTGTTGCACCTGAGCACACATGCAGATGTTAGACGTCCAAATGAACCAACTGGCTGTGACTAAGCTCTCCTTAAGCAGAATCAATGACCTGACCCAGAGCAGGATGAAAGAACATCAGGGTGGACCGACGTCTCGTGCTTCCCAAGGCTGAGACTGATGATTTGCTACATATTTCTATGCAAGTCACAGACCTGCAGAAGTTCGTCTGTCATGCAAAGAGCTGTGACACTGCAGAGGTCGCCGCTGCTCCCCCGTGGACACGAGGACAAGAGCGCAGGCCGACCAGTCACCAAGAATTAGCAGTGTACAATGGGAAATGTTCACGCAGCTGGAAAACAGATCCACTGAGCCGGCGTTCTTCTGAGACTTCCGTCTTAGTCGCTCTCATTGGTGACTGAGCAGAAGCAGATGATGCCGGGCAGCAACAGAGGGCCGACACTTCTGTCTCCATCACTTGGGCTGTTCATCACCAGGTTTGGTAGTTCAGCCTTTCCCAGGCGAAGGAAGGACAGGACGGCGCTCACCCAACACTCAGCCATGGCTGACGCACCAATGTACCCCGCGGAACAAACACATGAGCAACAAACAGAGACTGCGACAGCTCAGGAGGGCAGAAAATGGCTGGTAAGAAACTGAGGCTGGAATTCAAGTCAAGATATCGAGGGTCATTTTGAAGCTGAAGGCCCAAACACGGCTCCCAAGGCTTCCTGTGATCTTCTGTGCACAATCAAGCCCTAGTTGCCCTCTCAGAGGGCCACAGGCTGTACTGCCTCAGACGCTCTGCCCAGCAGGTCCATGCAGATCATCAGAAGCTCCACAGCTGCGCAACAGTGGACATAAACATGACGGGGGAGTCAATAATCAAGATGGTACCAAGGCCACACCATCATGTCGTGCACACAAACACTGACCAACAAGTGTGGGCTGTTGTGTAGACGAAATTCCAACACTACAGTGTGACACAGTGAAGAAGAGTTGTGTACAGCAAATCCAGCCCTCATATGGAGGAGAGAGAGGTTCCACGTTCAAGAACAGCGAACACACACGCAGGTCTCAGTCCACGAGACAACATTTCAACATTTCAAGGTTGTCTCTTGGTCTTTGGAGTTGGGCTGTGTCCTATTTCTCACCCTAACACTTGTGCGCGTCACGTGTCAGTGTGGTGTGTCCCACTCCTCCTCACTGGCCGTTCACCACTTGAAATGATCCCCTCAAACCCAGGGAGCTCCAGAGCTGACTTGAAACCAAGTGGGAATATGAAGTGTGGAGAGATGTCCAGGAGACCAAAGGACTTGATTTCACAACAATGTTGGACAGGACAACAGGGACATGTTAGTAGCCAGGACCACTCTTCCCTTTGTTGACTTTCTCTGGCGTCACACATCAGCGAGCCAAATGCTTCAGCGTGTCCCACAACATGAACAATGCAACATGGATGTTCAACAGTAGGTTTGGATTTCTTCTGAACAAACAACAGTGGGCTAGCATCCAGGCTAACGTTAGCATCCTCACACCTCGGACACATCTATCACCGCAACATAGGCTCCGCCCATTTCTTCTCCGTTGGTTCACCAAACCAAGTGAGATGATCAGCACCGATGCAAGAGGTTGCAGAAACACTGGAGCTGGCATTGTCTCCAACACTGGATATGCAGGAAACGAAACGCAGCACAGCAGTCAATGACTTTACGCGTGATGTCATCAAGTGTCCCAATTCTGAGGGACATCAGTCACTTGACTTGGTCGTCGGAGGAGTTTCATAGTGAAGGGAGCTTCACAGTGGAGGGAGCTTCACAGTGGAGGGAGCTTCATAGTGGAGGGAGCTTCACAGTGGAGGGAGCTTCACAGTGGAGGGAGCTTCACAGTGGAGGGAGCTTCACAGTGGAGGGAGCTTCACAGTGGAGGGAGCTTCATAGTGGAGGGAGCTTCACAGTGGAGGGAGCTTCATAGTGGAGGGAGCTTCATAGCGGAGGGAGCTTCATAGTGGAGGGAGATTCATAGTGAAGGGAGCTTCACAGTGGAGCTTCACAGTGGAGCATCATAGTGGAGGGAGCTTCATAGTGGAGGGAGCTTCATAGTGGAGGGAGCTTCACAGTGGAGGGAGCTTCATAGTGGAGGGAGCTTCATAGTGGAGGGAGCTTCATAGTGGAGGGAGCTTCACAGTGGAGGGAGCTTCGCAGTGGAGGGAGCTTCACAGTGGAGGGAGCTTCACAGTGGAGGGTGCTCAGAACCAAGTGCTCGTGTTAGGGTGAGAAATGGGACACAGCCATGGTCTTGTCTCGCTCAAGCGGGACTCACAAATGAGTGAGATCCTAGTCACACTATAACCAGTGACGTCAGTCGAACAACTGCCACCCACATGGCACTGACGTGCTTGTTAGGTCCTGGACCTAAGTCGAGGTGGTGACTCGGTTTCAGGTCAGGTGGTCCTCCTGTCGCAGAATCAATTTGGGCCAAAGGGACATTTTTTCAATTTCTCAAGTATTTTGGATCAGAACTTTCTTCACATCCTAAAATACATTCCTTCCTTTACAAAAAGCCACATAATCACATTGCACCTCTTAAGAGGCCTAATCCAAGATTGCATTACCTCAGTAATACCACAACCTTTTTCTCTCCGCTCCATTTTTCCCCAGGCAGCGAGAGGCTAATCGAATTACAATTAATTACATTAACTGCCCGCCTCTGGCTTTAAGCCGTCTTTAAGCCCGACTCAATTTCAGATCTACAGATGAAGGTGGATGTGTTGGATGGGACGTCTGGCCCCGGGAGAGTCGGTGCACGCCGCTGTTTGTGTCAACATTCTGTCTGATGACAGCGGGATTCTGTCATGACAGCAGCCATCTCTGAGTGACACGGCGGCTCCAGGCTCATTTTGCGCCTGGACCCAGAGCCACACTGGGAATCCACGGTGGCCACACAAGCCATCAAACAGCGGAGGATTTGTCAGGTTTAAAAAGCCGCCCTCTGAGTCCACCTTCAGCCGAGGGAAATGATGACGAAGATTCACTAACTGTTGAACACCACCGTTCATGCCAAAGTGAGACTGAACATCTGCTGCTTCCTCGGTCACATCACTGCGTTTCCTGCTGTACCTGCTGCAACTTCAAACTTGGTTTGCATTTCATCCACTGAAATGATGTTGCTGTGAAGGTTTGCAGAGCACTGTTGCAGTGGAGCCAATAGGGGCGACACTGACTCATACATCAGAGGGCAGCGTCTCTTAAAAATGCCTGTGCAGGGCTCTAAAAGAGGAAATATGAAAGCAACACCCCAGAAACTGTCGGGCCTAAAAACATGCATGTGTCGCTTCACTGATAAGGCTAATCAGCAAACCACACTTTCCATGCTGCTTCAACGCAACGTTGTTTAAAACAGCAATCTCTGTGAAGACGCTCTTGCAGCGCTTCCTGTAACCAAGTCGCTCACTGCTCATGAAAGAAGTCCATCTGAGCCAGTATTAGCAACATCAAGCACGCTCACTGGACCAAGACATTTGTTGGTGTTGACCACGGAAACTGTGGTCAACACCAACAAATGAATGATCAATGTTATTTTTAAATACTTCACATGTACTTTCTTCACTATGTCACATCCTTTTCCTTATTTATTCCTACATTTGTTTCCAGTTTCACCCACAATTTCCAGGTCTGGCACGCCGATCAAAGACTGTTGGACGAGACCAGAGGGGGCAGTTGAGACGCTCATTCTCAGCTCAGTTCTCAAAGAAAACAGCGGCCATCAAAAATACAAATGTTGTTGTCGTTGCTGCCGGGATCGTCACTGAAATACTTTCATGAGTCCACTGTGACAAACATGTATAAGTCGAAGTACAAAACTCACAATAAGGACATTCATTTATTTAATTTTTTAAATCAATCATCAGTTCATTTACCTCCTTTCTTTGTTCTTTTGATAAAGCTTGTTGAAAATTGATGAACATGAATATCGCGATCACAACCACAAACAACATGGCCGCCCCATGCGAGCCACTCCTGAGTGACTGACTCCACTGACACAGCGCTGCCTTTGGCAACACAACACGTGGAAACGGATCTGTGACCAATCAGGCTCGGGTTTCACTCAACATCCAGGGAACACGCCGCACTTCATGAATCGCTGCTGCCAGACAGGTCCATAATGAATGATGAAAGCACTTGAGCTGGGACCAATTAGAGCAGCCGTCACGTCGACCAAAACATGACCCGAGGCAAGAAGACAACATGCCGTGGAGTAAGACGCGCAAGGAGTGATGGGGTTCTACAGCGAGGGATGATGGAGGTTCAAGTGATCCACAACAATCGCAAAGAAATTCCACAACTTCCTGTCATTCTGAAGCGACGGCAGTAAAACCACACCCACATTCCACAGTCAGTCGCGCTCAGGTCTGCGCGCGGTTTCCTTCCTGCAACAGTCATCGGTGAGGGCCAAGCCACAGGCTTGTTCAAGACGTTGGTCTAGGTCAGCAGGATGAGCAGGTCACTCGCTGGACACCTGTGTCTTCTCACAGCAACGACTGACAGGAGCAGAACTTCTGTCTTCTGCTCAGTTCATCAGGAGAAAACAGCAGCTTCAGTTGCTGACGTCAGATGTTTGAACTCAGTGTGTTTGATCGCTCAGTGGGATCTTGTGTCAAACTCAAGGCACAGGGCCAAATACGGCCCACCAAGTCAGTTTATACGGCCAGGAAGAGCGAGAACAGATATGGTTGAAATAATTCCAGGAGCACCAACAGCCCATGTTGATCTCATGACCTCCAAACATTCCAGCAAGCGAGTGGAGGCTGTAAATGTCAAGAACTCACCTGCAAGAGATGCAGGTGAAGGAGATTCTGATCTAAGATGGAAGGGTGCATGAATGTTCCCTCTTCATGTGAGTCTCTTGTGGTGGCGGAGGACAACATCTGTGTTGTGTAGATAACCACTGAGAAGCTAATGCTCAAGTTAGCCTGCATTCATCTCACTGACATCAGATGAAACTGCCTTCAGAGACTCTCAGCCACAGTGGTTCTATCGACATGCACTCATGCGACCTGGGGTGTGCTGGCCCCTTGTGTGAGAGACAGCGCTGGTAAACAGGAAGCTCAGTTTTTGCAGCAGCAAGACCCTGCAACAGCATCGCCAGGGTTCAGTCAGAGTTCAGCGAGGACCACGGCTGAACCTTCTCGCACCCTTCTGACGCACGTCGCTGCTGCAGCCTTGATAACAGGCCAGATACCATAAAGGTGACACACACACACGCGTCCATCTCTGGTGAGTAGCGAACAAGGGAGCCACGGTGAGGTTGTGAAAACAAATCTCAGTCATGATGAAGGTGGATTAAAAGCCTTCATGGCCGTGGACCTGCAGGGTCATGTTGCTGTGAACAACACGGCAGCAGAGCTCAGACATCAGGCGGTTCCCTCACTTGCACAACAACCCTTTACTGAAAGTGCTGATCACATGACGTCACGCTGAAGTGCCGCTCCCTTTCCTCAAACTGAAAAGCTCTAATGCAAATATTGAAGTTCAAGTAAGTGCGGTCGGAATCACACGTGGCTCTCACCAGCCGCACTTGACCACTGCAGGACACGCACACTCAATGTCACGCCTGCCACTCGCCATTAGCAGCTGAAATGCCTCACCATCTATTGATAGCCGCAAGCTAACAAGGTGACCGCGGAACATTAGCTGCAGCTGAGGTGTGGGACCACACATGGAACTGCAGAATGACAGGGTGAACGCAAGACTTTCACACGGCAGCCGCCCTGCGTTGACATGTCTGATGGGACTTGTTCGAGAGGCGGGGGAGCCGCCATTTATAACTCACACACACTGTTGCAGGCCGTTACAAGTGTAGCACGCGCAGGATGAGGCTCACACTTCTGGATTACATAACTGCGAGCAGCCCGAAAGACGACAATACGCATGTTATTTCTGACCAAGTTTTGCATGTTTCTCTGTCAAACAAGGAGAAAACAAGTTTATTTTTAAGCTTCCAACGCAAGCATTGGAAGGAAGCTAGCACTTTAGGGGAGCGTAAAATATCATCAGATAAAACACATTTTTATTGCCCTGTTAAAATACGGTGTGTCGGGAGATAAATTGTGATATTGTTGTGTGTTTGTCCTTGAATGAGAAAGTGACAGTTCAGGAACTTTATTAGCATTGTAAAGTTTGATCGATTGGTTGTACAGTACCAAGACACCAGAGTGAACGGTTACACTGGAATGCTAGCGTGACACTTTTCGTCCGAGTCATCAGGTCATATTTCAGTCCCGCAGGGCTTCATTTTTAACTGGGACGGCAGTTTCTCTGAACCAAACTGGAGCTTCCTGGTGCTGCTGCTGTGTTGTTGAGTGGCTGTAGTGCAATCTGGGAGCAACAGTTTTAGGATCTCAAACATCATCTGCACCTTGTGTTTATGTTGGTTGAGCTGAACGACTCAGCATCAGTAGGGGGCGCTCACTGTTGTAAGAGGAACTTTACATTTATCATTTGTGATGAATCAGCATTAATTGTGAGTCAGACAGTGACAAGAGAGAGAGAGAGCACAGCAACACAACACTATACACTATGAGTCATGGGGCCCCTGATAATGGGCCCTTCAGCACAGCAGCTCAGCCAGTCACAGATGTGAAATGGTCACATGGCATCATGGCAGAATCATGGAATCTGATGCCGTGGGGCAGTTCTCTACAGAGACTCTTCACCGCGTCTTATAATGGCTCATGTTCAGTTTGGATGTTTGGAACACAACTGCAGCACCGGACTGACAAGGTTCCATCCCAGCAGCTCAGCGGAGAGTTTGGTGAGGCGATGAGTCTCAATGGGAGGGAAGGATGACCCGAGACAACTTGCGCTTGGAGAGAAACCACATCAAAGACGGTGTTTGAGTCACTTCACTGGAACACACTGGTCCAGTTTGCGCTTGCATAAGCTGCGAGTGCGTGGCGCCTGACACTGGTCTGACTGGCAGAACCACACCTGCAGTCGAACATCAGCACTCAACTTGGAGGCAAGCACGAATGCTGTGTGTGTTATCTTGGCCTGGAGGGTGGACGCTTCTGGGCAGGGCTGCCTCAGTCAACACAGCACTTCAGCACAAGCTCAAATTTGACTTGAATAATCGGGGCAAAAGTCAGCCAGGGTGGAGGCAGGAACCTGGGGACGTCAGTGGTTTCACAACGACTGAGTCTGGGGCGTGAAATTAGCGTGACGCGGCTCTGCATCACCACTTCAACCTGAGGTCAGATCCTCAAGTGACCTCGGAGGTCATCAAGCGACAGAGCCCAAGAACCCAGAAGCATCTGTTCCACCATTAGCAGCTGCTTCAGCAACTATGGGCGAGCACCAAACAGGAAATGGATCTGAACGAAGAAGAGGAAGTCAGATAAAGCAGTGACACACGAAACTAATCTTAACGGTGCTATGAAACACCACTGATAAGACAATGTCATTATCTTCTTCACACGTGGCCTAATCTTGACCCTGAATCGGACTCCATCCCCAGCGCTCCTGGGGTCATCACACACATCACTTTGTCATCACTTGTCCACATGTTCCAGCGGATGAGGCTGATGTGACAGTGTTCACTGGGAGGTTGACATGTTGGCCTCTTGGTGCACTGTTTCTGTAGCGAGTCAGTGCAGAGCTACAGCACAGCATGGGATTTAATACTGTTTTCATGCCTGCTACAGAATCGACAACATACTTTTCAACACAGCTGCAACCGACCATTATTTCGATCGTCGACAAGTGACTGTCAACCTGAACGGCGAGTCAACTAGTCTGCACACGACGTGAAGAGCTGATCAATAAATACACATGAAAATGCATGCAGATTGATGTCAAGAGTTTTGATATTCTTTGATATTTGATATTCTATGATACAGCGTATATCCTCACACACACACACGAGCTGTTCTCACCTCTTCGTGAGCTGCTATAAAGCAAGAGGCAACTCAGACACAACTCCTCAGAATATCTGTGACACATTTGCACTGTGGCGTTTGAGCCCTGTAAAGACTCCCTGGTCCATTAGTGAGGACACCCACGTGCTACTGTGCCATAAATGAATTATAGGTCATCCTCCCATAATAATTAGTGAAGCATCCTGGTTGGGAAATGAGCTCAAGACACGCCTCGCTTTGCCTCTTATGAAAAGAGACGATGACATGTCACGGCCCAGCGGGGTTCATGGGTTCATCCGCTCTGGAACACGCTTGTGTTCAGCACCAGTCAGCGCCGGGCTGGGACGGTTGGACCTCCCACACCGGAAACACTCTTCAGTGACATCACGCGTCAGAAAGACCAGGAGAGAGAGAGAGAGACAAGTAGAAACGGATGTGGACTCTAAAAACGACTCCGCCGTTGAAACACGTGTGCGATCCGGTCGCTGATGTAAATGACGCTACTGAAGTCACAGTTTAAACAAATACGGGAGCGACTTACAGTCGGATGGCGATGACGTCAGAATCGTCGCCGGCGATGTCACAACAAACGCGGACAGAATCCGAAAAGGCTGACGTCACTCTCCAGCGGTTTTTCCACAGCTGGTTGACGATGAAAAAGAGTCCGGTCCAGTCAAAACGGGTCGCACTTCCGGATGGGCGCTCTCCACTAGAGACACTGGTCATAAAAGAGGTGAAGGGATCGGCTTCCTAGCTCAATGTGAAACGGTCTAGTTGCCGGTGTCGTCGGACCTCCACAGCGTTTCAGAACGCTCAGTGAGCTAAAGAGGCTAGCTTGTAACCGGCCTTTATTTTGAAGGCCTCCGCGGTGCTTCCGGTGCTAACGGCTTCTGGTCCACGCCGAGCGTCCCGCTTCAGAAGCGGCCGCAGTTGCAGCCCCGTTACCCGGCACGGAGTCCGACACTCCGCGGCTCAGGAACCTCAGCACCGACCGCGGGGTCCGCGCAACCGGGAGCCCGGGCTCGGCGGCTCACGTGACGCCTGGCATCAGGGATGCTGCGCGTGATGACACGCCACGGCCACGGCGCGGGATAGCGAGGCAGAAAAGAGGGTTTACCGTGGGCTGCTGGGGTCCTCCTGCGGCTGGGCGCTGCGGCAGCTGCGGGCTCTCTCTGCCTCCTCCCACCGGCCGCCCCTCGCCTCGGAGCCGTGCGACGCTTCCACGCGAGCTCCGTCAGCGGCGGCGGCGCTTCTGAGTCGGCGGGGCGTGTCACGCGCTGTGGGTCCTCCCACTCTCCCGCCAGAACACGGCGTTCCGTCCGCGCGCGCGAGGGAAGCCCAACTTCATTCAACTCTCTGGGAAGTTGAGAGCCGCAGCAGACATGCGCGGTGAGCGGCGGCACGAGGACGCCGCTGGAGTGGAGCACGTGACTCCCGGCCACAGCTCAGCGACTTGAGGTGTTTCAGTGAACTTGGGGTGAGGTGGAGCTCGCAGGGAGCAGGTTCCAGTCCGTGACGTCAGCACCTGTGTTGGGCCCTCATGTTCCCCCTCCAGATGTTTGCACTGCAGTGCCTTTGAGCCAGAGCTTCACGTGTGCTTATTCTCTCGGGTGGGGCGAGTCTCCACCTGAGGTCAGGCGGCGTGTCGCGTCTCGTCACGACTGCTGAGGCTTCTGAGGAAGAGAGGTCTGGATCATGGCAGGCGGGGGTCAGAAGACCGTGTGGGGCGGTCCTTCCTGCAGCTGCCTGGTGAACCGTCACTCTGAGGGTGAAGGCATCACTCACTCTGCTCCCTGACCTGTGACCTCAACACCACACCTGGGTGTGACCTTCATGTTTCCAGGAGTGAGTTGGTGAGACTTTATTTGGAGTTTCCTGGTGGATCTTCACTCAGGGATAATGTTGACCTTTGACCTTGCGTGACACCCAGCTCCGCCTGGTGTTGAGGGTGCAGCTGAAGGGACGAGCCCTGGGTGATGAACGGCTTGCTCCCCACTGGAGCGGCTCCTTCAGACCTGCTCTGGCGCCCCACCTGGTCGCCACCTCCTCCTCCCTATCCGTCCCGGGCTCCCCAAGCAGGCGGCGCTCATCTCTCTGGGGGAAGCAGATCTGGATTGATTTGTTCTCACACCTGCAGCTCCAGCCCGTGTTCCTCAGCAGGGAGCCTTGTTGTCGTCGCCCTCCCGCTGCGCTGCGCTCTCGTCCCTCATGTTCCTCTCACCCCGGCGCTGAAGCCACACCAGAACTGCGTCACAGAGCAACCTGAGCAGCGATTTTCGAGGGTTCGACTAATGACTTTATGTAAGGCCAACTATTATGAAACGAACCTGCAAATGCTCGGTCTCTACTGACCTCTGGTGGACACTTGGAAAACCAGCACCAAGGAGGAGTTCAGATTAGATGCAACTATTGAGAGCAAAAATAGACTCAGAAACAACAGCCTCTCGGGTGACGTGGTGTCACGACGGAGGAGCCGAACAGTGCCAGTCGAACCGTCTTTGTGTGGCCCGCTGTTATGATGCAGCGGAGCCCTCTGGTGCCAGAACTGAGTACTGCACTGCTTTTTACAAGCCATTCCAGCACGTGTGCGCGCGCTTCGCTGATGAGGATGATGATGATGGGGGACTCCTCTGATGAAGATCCATGGTGCACCTCGCTCTATAGTAGTTTAAAAATGTCCATTAGCGCGATGGTCCTGATTAATTCCGTCACTCCACCAGACACAAGCTTCAAGTCTTTCTTCCTTAGGAAAGAATCTTGACTCCATCACAGGTTTGGAACAGAGAAGCTCTTGAGTTCTATCACCTCAGACCTGTGTTTTCAGGTGCTCGTGTATTACCTTTACAGCTCCGTGATTGGTTATCGATCCATCACGTGCTGTGCTCGCAGACGTCAGTAACTGACCATGAAGTGTCACAAAGCCTCAATTTCAGAGCTTGGTGGGTGGCGCTCTCGGATTTAAAACATGTTCCATAAAAAAAAAAAAAAAAAAAACGCGCAAGGAGAGCGCCATCTAGCGGGCCCCGAAAATGAGGCTTCGTGATGCTTCAGCAGCTTCACAGCACACATAACACTCCGTCATCGTCATGTCAAGATTTTATTTGACAGCGTTTCAGAGTATCATACATTTAAACAATATTTTGCAAAAGTTAATATATCCATAGAGTTGCATTTCATAAAAATAGTCTTTGTGACCGTCAATAGGACACAGAGTCGTCTTGGTTCCTGTTGAGGATCTACACACTGCTAGAACACGACACAGTGATATCGAGCGCTGGCGTCCTGGATGCAGCGTGGTCTCACACGCACGCACGCACACGCGCACACACACACACACACGCGCACACCTGTTCCGCTTCACGTAGAACACACGTTACATTTTGGCTTCCATGTGGAGGGACACAGACGCAAACCCAACCGAGGGGATGAACGGAGAGAAGTGCTACTTTAGTCAGCGAGTTTATCGGAAGATCCGAAGACCAAACCGAGGGTCGGATTGTGCTTCAAAGGCAGATTGTGTAACAAGAGATTAGCGACAGATTGGTGAGAGTTTCCTGATCCCTCTCCGGGGGAAACAGTTGTTTTGTTTTGGGGTAATATGAGTGGAGTGGATTTAGAGATCACAGAGCAGATGGAGGAGGGCCGTGATTACAGAAGTGGTGTTGGACCGCCAGACTTCCAGGACACATCAAAGGAATCGTGGAGTTTTTGCTGATTCTGCGGAGCAAATGAAGCGCGACCTTTGGACCGGCGGGGGGATCACAGCCTCACGACTCTGACTCGCACCGGACCAGTGCTTCCCTCGCCTACACGGCTCCACCGTCGAGTCCGAGTCACTGACTGGTGTCATTGATGGGAACCTCCAGATACCTTCTGACCTTCATTGTTCCAGATGAAGGTGTCAGGTCTGACGAAACCCTGGCTGGTGATTGGCCTGTCTCTCGCGCAGTGACTTGAATTCAGACCAGGTGCGTAAACCCTTGACAAGTCTACTTCACAGCAGACGTCCAGGCCCAGATGATCTACTGGCTTGTGAGTTTGGACGGCTGGCGTCGCCCGTGAAGAGGGGTCTCGCACTTCAGACTTACTTTGGAGGTTTTGCACCTGACAGCTGAAGGACCAAGTCTGGACCTCGTAGACAGAACTCCAGTTGAAAAAGCACCATGGTTCCGTGAAGAGGTGGAGACTCCCCAGAACACTGGAGAAACCTGTGTCAACCTTGAGGTCCGGGGGCCAAATGCAGGTCAGGTTTCTGGGCCAGCGTTAAAATCACTGGCGGCTCAAAGTGAAACTGAGTAAGAACCAGAACATATCCAACCCACGTTGATGTTGTGATTATGAGGACCACAGTGGGCAAAGGCTGGAAACCTCTCAGAAGAAGAAGAAGAAGCCTTTCTCAGAAGTCAGTCTCCAAAGTGACTGATGTCATACGCCCACTTCACAGGCGTCACTGGAAACCTATATGTTGTTTAGCCTGTGACTGGAACTGGGTCTGAATATTGGCCTCCAGTGACTGAGGTTGACACCGGCTCTGAAGGTTCAAGGACTTTTTGGGGGCGAAGTTCCCACTCCAGATCAGGGGTGGAAGGCTCCGGCTGAGCCTCAGGATCAGGGTCTCCACCTGCTCCTTGGCAGACCTTGTCGGTCCGGCCCAAGAGCAGAGATGAAACGACAATGCTGGTTCTTCTAACATGGGTCCAGAAAACCAGTCCGTCACAGTTTGTCGGGATCGGAGCCGTCCGTGGTCAGCATGGGCCCCGTGTTCATCACCCTGTAACCGGTTTACTGACCCACAGGTGACCGGGTCATGCCAGGCTGCTGCTCCCCTGGTGCGTGTGATTCAGACAGAACATTCAGAGCCACCTCACACCCGCGTGGTCAGCCGCACCATGTGACCCAGGGGCCTCAAATATACACACAAATCACATGTAGCTTTGTCACACTGAAAAAATACATCTTTGAAGTTGGTAGCAGCCTGTTTCCTTGAAGGTGACTCCGGAGCCAAACCCATGTCAGTCTAAGGCACTCTGCCCCCCTGCGTCACGGCGGCCTCGTCTCTTGGCGTCCGACTGGACAGCACCGTCGGGGTGAATTACAGGAATGAAAAACGCCGAAGCGGGCAGCCAGGTCATGAAACCATCGGCCCGTATTTACACCGAGACCCGTCACAAAACCTCTCAGACTCATTCACGCTGCTTCCGTTAAGGCAAAGTTCCGTTGGAGAGAAGGTCTCACAACTGTCGTCCCGTAAAAACGCTCTTCTAAACAATCTTAAAATAGACTCCACTCTGTTGATATAAAAAGGTCCAGCTGCAGAATGTTCCGGCCAGGCTCCGTTTCGCTACACACAAGTCCACTTCCACAGGAGAACGTTCTCAAGGTGGCCGGTGCCAAAAGTTTCTCAGAATAACTTAGGAGCACCCGATCATAAATAAAAGTCTAGCCGGCGGCGGCTCGCCGGGAACGTTGGGGCGCAGAAGTTGTTATCTGCTGAGCGGGGAGGCGCCCACTCGCAGGGTGCTGGGCAGCTTGTCTGAGCCGGGGACCTTCCAGGGTCCGGGAGAGACGGTGGCCTTCCTCCCAGCTGAGCTGCCGCCGCCGCCGCCCTTGGTGCCTGGCGCCGGCTCCCCCTGCTGGTGATGCTCCCGGCTGTTTCCGTTGGCGTGCAGGAGTTTGGAGCCTCGGCCGGTGCTCCTCTCTTTGGACCGACCCCTCGCGCCCCTGCCCGGCCGCCCGTCGCCTCCTTCGGCGTCAGCAGTGGCTTGCGAGCCGTGGGTGGACCTGCCACCGTTCTTCTGGGCTCTGCTGCTGCCGCTGCTGCTGCTCGGCCCGTGACTGACTGCATCTGGCTTCAACAGCTCGGCCTTGAAGGGGCTGGTGGACCGCTCCCGCCCGCTGTCCCGAGGCAGCAGGGGAGGCGGCTCTGGGACCAGATGAGATGAGGACAATGGCAGGGAGAGAGGGTCGATGGGAGGGGCTACTTCCGGCAGACTTGGGGAGGCTGAAGGGCGAACATCCCATGAGGTGGAAGTGTCTGGAACACACAGTCATGTGGTCAGTGGCCTCGTCAGTGGAGGCGACATGGAGCGTGCAACATGCCATCACACGGCAGAGCACCAGGAGCACCTACGCTCCTGAGACCACAGCGGCGCACGCACACAGTGACCATGCCGGAACACTCAAGGCACCACCTCACAGACACACCAGAGCGCCAGCGCTAGCTGCGGTGCGGCACATGCAGAGACACGCATGCACACAGCGTCAGAGCCAGCGACTGGATGTGACAACGCGACGAATGACAGAGATCTTTACTCCATGATGTCAGCGACCATCAGCGAGAGGCTGCGGGGACATGAGGTCGTACGCCTCAGCGTAGGTGGGAGAGCTCTCCCTTGCTTTTGTGAGTGACAATGGTAGCGCTCCCTGACCGTCAGTCTGTTAAGGCAGACTCCGCCTCCATACAAACCTCTGTCAGGCTCCGCCCTTGTGAGGAGCTCCGGAACAAAACAGCCCGGAAACTACTGACAGACCATCACCATGAAGAAGATGCACTTATTTTATCATCAGTGTTTATTTAGCATCTACATTTATTTATTTATTTGTGTGTTATTTGCGCTTGAAATACTAGAGAATGCGCAAATCAAGCATATTTGGTTCAAATCATTGCAGCCTCTTTAGGCTAAAACTAGTTTCTCACAAGCCCATTTGCAAAAGTCTTTATTTCCCATAATGTTCCAGAACCAGAACTTTCACCACAATTTTTATATCATCTCCTGCAAAGTCAGGTATTTACGGAGCCCTGGAAGGGACATGCATGTGTTTGTTTATTTGTTTTTATCCCGAGATAACAGTTATCTCAATATCATTTTTATCTCGAGATACAATGGTAAATGTCAGCGCATGCGTAACTGCCTCTCTGGCAAAGCATTTTGCAACATCCTCCTGTAACCACTATGTCTCCCACGGCTTCCTAACTGTTAACACTCCATCCAGTGCCTTCTACTCAAAATAATACCACATGTGGCTAAGCTATATGTATTACGCGTCACTGGATGTGGCACGCATGACTTTATTTTTTTTTTTTATCCCGAGATAAAAATGATCTTGAGACTGTCATCTCGGGATGAAAAAATAAAGTCATGCATGTGACATCTAAAAAACACATGCATGTCACTTCCAGTGCTCCGTAGGTATTTTTGGTCGCAACAACCAAAAATTCACTGACATCCAGGAGGGACTGAACTATAGTGTGCCGGGATTAGAATCGCTGAGTCATGAATGTGGTGTCACAGGTGGGATGGGAGATGTGTTTGAAGTTGTCGCAGTATGGAGGAAAGCACTAATGTTTCGGGAACTCTTCCCTGATGGGGGGACCTGAGCCGTCGGACCCTTCAGAGGAAGATTTTTTTTTCTCATGGAATATGAAGTTTATTGCACACATAAACCCTGACTAAAGAAAGCTGCAGCACCTTGCTGATAAAGATTTGAGGTGTCACCTTATGGTGACGCGACGAGGGAAAAACGCATCTTGCAAATCCCTTGAGATTGACGCTTGTCATCCGGTCCACAACCGAACGCCAGACTCTTTTTCGGAACAAGTTCATTTTGAGACTCATCGGTGGGCTGATTCTCGCAGTTTCTATCCTGTGGCCGATCTGATCACTACCGCGTCCATGAGTTAAACTCGTGACTACAAGGCACTTCGTCATTGGCTGAAGGTGGAGCCGTGAGCATCGTGGGAACTCAGAAAGTAGTGGCTTGCAGCGCTGCTTGGGAGCATAGAACTCTCAAAGGAAAGTAGCAAAGTGGAAAAATGCGAAAACTAAACACGGCGGTGAATTGAAAATGGGATTTTTGAACGATTTATCGTGCAGGCCTAGACGGGAGGTGCAAGTGGTGAGGCGGCCGCGGAGAGCCAGTGCGTGGTGACGTGTGAAGGAGCGACTCGCACCCGAAACCACGGCAGCTCGGGAGAGAAGACAACGTGGACGGACACGAGGCGCAGCTTCACACGATGTTATCACCAGCAGAGGCACTAAAGGATCCAGTCAGATGAACAAAGATCCTGCTCATCTTCTCAGCCTGACTGGTGCTGACTAAGCATCTACAGCCGGTCACTGACGCCCAGTTAACCTGACTGGCACAAACACACGCAGACACACAGAGACAGAGACAGAAGCACAGAGAACAGCGAAGAGAAAAGCATGAGCAGGGTCACAAACCGTGTCTTTAGAGAGGCCCGTTAGGAGGAAATAGGGGGAGCCATGCTTGTCACTTGTCATGCACATGGAGAGACTGGAAGATACCGTTCCTATAGAAGGGGAAGTAACAACCTAGACCAATCAATTAGTGACAGATCACTGGAGTGGACAGAAGATACAGCGCTGTTAGTCCAGACTGAGAGAGAGTTAAATGTACAGTGTGTATCGAGAGGAACCACGAGGAGCGCTGTGACATCAGGGTGGAGGCGAGCGGCGACACCTACCGTACTCTGGGACCTGCCCCGTGCCCCTCTTCAGCAGGAGACGGACCCGCCGGCCCCCGGACTTGATCAGCTCGATGGCCCTGCCGTGGGTCATCTCTCGGGTGGTCTCCCCGTTGATCTCGATGATCTGGTCCCCCACCTGGAGCAGCACACAGACCAGTGAGTCACGGGGCTGGGCAGCACGGAGGAGGGACCGAGGTCGGCGCTGCAGCCGCGCGCAGAGTTGCATCACACTTAGGTGTGAGGACCAGTTGCATTTGAGGGACATTTTGCTGGACTCCACAACGTTAGGCCTCGCACTTGAGGGTTAAAACTACAAAATACCCGCGTTTCACTTTGGCTTTGAGTTTGAGAGAGAGAGAGAGAGAGAGAGACATGAACACACATCCTTCCCCTGAGGGTGTGTGTTCATGTTTTACCTAAAATTGGGGATGTTTCTCCAGAATATACAAACACAGATGCTTGTCTCTCCGGCCTTCTGAGGACCTCTCCCGGCATCACCCTTTCCCCAGCCTCTCCCCCTAAACCTAACCATCCCAAACACATGGATAAAGATAACCAGGACTCTGAACCAGACTGGAACCCAGTTAGAATCACCCCGTTATTTTGAAGATCAAACCCTCAAACTGAGGCTTAAACTTCGTTGGGTACGGCCAAATGGTCCCCACAAGGATAGTATTTTGTCAATAATTGGTCCCCAGAAAGTAGGTTAAACAAGGCCTCAGACACACGCAACACACACCTGAATCTCTAACCTTGTGGGGACCTTTCCCCAGCCTCTCCCCCTAAACCTAACCATTCAAAACACATGGCTCACCTGAACCAAACTGGAACACAGTTAGAATCACCCCATTATTTTGACCATTTCACCCTGAAACTGAGGCTTGACCTGGTCCCCACAAAAGCATATGGTGGAGTTGTGTCAAGAATTGGTCCCCACAAGTGAGGATAAACCAGACACACATGACACCAGGACACTGAAGTGACCTTCATCATCATCACCATCTGGTCCTCGGCTGCAACTGTCACTGAGCAGACAGTGGATCATCAGCGGAGGCACGATGGCACCAACGCTGGAGTCGGTTCACCCAACTGAGACTCGTGCGTTACCCGACAGGTCAAGAGCGTAACGTTCCGTGACATGTGAGACTCAGAACTGAGTCATGGAGGTCACGTAGCCAAGCCAGGACAGGTGGCAGAGATGAGGTGGGGCCTCTTTGCTTCTGCTGCTGCCCCCCCAACCCCACCAGAGCAGAAGGATGGATTCCATCTGCAGCTCAAGCAAACCGCGCTGTCAGCTGACGTGTGCGAGGGTCGACCCAGCGACAGCGATTCCCCTTCACAGTGAGTGGAACCTGAAGTGACAGGCGCGCGAGCGGCCCGTCAGCCGCGTCTCATGTTTGTTTAATCGAAACCCCCAGAGTGGCTCTTCATCTGTGCACCACACATTGACTTCATCAGAGAGGAGACATGAGGAGGAGGCGCGGCTCCACGGGAGTCCTCGGCTGGACCTCATGATTCCACCTCCAGGGAGGGGAAATCCAGCTCCCTGAGGCCCCTGCACACATCATCTACGACAGGCTTGTGACAGAGCGGAGCTGGTGCTTCATCTGTCACTCGAGCTGAAGCCGTTCACATGAATGAAGAAACACCTGCTGCAGGAAGCTCACCCTCCACGGCTCCCGGGCCGCCACCAGCCAAGAGCAGGTGGGGGATGCTCTCGGACCAGGACACCGGTCAGGGGGGTCGGACTCTCCCTCTCTAAATCTGCAGCGGATGTGAAATGGACTCACACCAAAGCTATCGTGGCTAAGCGCTATTTTGCCGCGTGGGAAATCAGTCACCCCAAATCACTGCCACCTAGTTCTAAACCTGGTACTGCAAGTTGGAGACGACAGGTTCCAAGCACCCGTTGAGCAAAAGACAGCAGTGTCTTGAATGCAGTTCTGCACTTGAAGCGTCACCATGACGACGGAGGTGGTGACACCAGAACCATGCTGCAGAGATCAGATCCTCTCACTTGATACTGGACACCAGTGGTCAGAGGTGACATGAAAACATCTCTTCTCCAACATGAATCCAGCATCCAGACTGTTGGCTCCCTGCGGCTGACCTGTCGTGTAACAGTTTTTAATTCCGTCTCATGGTGAAAGTGTGTGAAGAGCCTCATCATGTTCTGGACAGAGTCCGTCACATGACGTGGGGCTGCTGTAGACCACGACTGAGTCTGGCCTAACCACAAGTTTCTGGTATTACAGTGGCACGTGAGGCCAAAGGAGCAAACCGATTCCGTCCAAAAGCAGTCGGAATTCACCAGCTCATCTCCATTGGGGCCACTGTCTGGAAGTTGGTTGGTTTAGCAGTTAGTGATCTGGCCGGACTCACCCTCATCCTGCCGTTCCTCACGGCCGGTCCGTCCTCCGCCAGCCGCAAGACGAACAGGTCCATCTTGTACTCACGGCCTCCGCGGATGCTGAAGCCGAAGCCTTTGACACTTTTCTCCAGCTCCACCGTGAAGAAGTCAAAGTCCTGCGTCAGCTGCCACAGACGGCGTGAGCTCACAGGTCATGTGACCAGGGGGTGGGCGCACGGCGACTCTCCTCACCTGCACGGGGGGCATCCTATACTCCGGGATGGTGAACTGTCGGGCGTCCTGGCCCAGGTGCCTGAAGTCCAGCAGAGGAGGGTGTCTGTATTCCAGTGTGGGGGGCTGGCGGTAGTCTGCCACCGGGGGGTGCCGGTAGTCCACCGGCGGCTGGCGGTAGTCTGTGAAGGGCGGCTGTCGGATGTCGGGCTTCACGTCCTGTCGCGCCTTGACCTCTGACCTGTAGCTGAAAGACCACAGAGGAAGAGTCAGGAGCAGTTCTGCTTCTCCTTCAGGGACAGAGGACGTGAGCTCCTCCCACTGTTGCTGCACACTTCGGTGACCCCAGACAGTTCAAGACAGATCTGGACGTTGTTAGTTTGGTGATGTCTGCACAAGCTCCCATCACTGCATCCAAACTTCTCCTCTTTTCAAAAGCCCCTACTCCACCTGAGGGAGGAACCGAGCCTCACTAGCTTGTTGCTCACTGGCTAGCTGGCGACTCCTTCCTCCGTCATGTGACCTGTCTTCCTCCAGCCGTGTCCCTGCCTCACATCCATCCTGAAGGGGTCCAAGACCGTCCTTTTCTTCCAGATCCTACCGAGCGTCCTGCTCTCCCCTGCGTCCCACAGTGCTAGCTAGCTTCGCTACCCACCTAACTAAGACCCTACAGTAGCACCCACCAAGCTCCATCAATGATCAGGAGGAAACCAGAGGGAGGTGATGGTTTCACCCCTCAACACAGGATGCAATGGCACTAGCATGTCAGCGACATGTTCGAGGAGCCTGCGGCTCACATCATCTGGGGACCTCTGAAGTGCTGATGTCAGCAGAAGTGTGCGGCAGGACAGAAAACCCGGCACCCCCTGCATCCCGCGTGGCCTCACGCGTCGCGTCACGTCACGTCAGGCGGCTCCATGGTCTGGTTCAGTGTTCGACTGTGGCCATCAGATATTTAACAGGTCACAATAAAGCGGTAATTTCTCTCCAAGACAGTGAGGTGCAGCAGGACGGATAGAACTCACCTGCTCTCATGGGGGTAGGTCTGAGGGGGGGCGGCGGGCCGCTGCGTCACCGGGCTCTGGTGGGTCTTGGTCTGGCTCTCGGAGAGTCCCGAGCACGGCTGGGAGCTCTCCGTGTTGGACTGGTTCTTCGGACTGTTCTGCTGGATCAGAGGGCTCTGCTTCTCTGAGCCGGGGGCCGAGGGGGGGTTGCTGGTCTCTGCAAGTGGGACCACAAGTGGATTGTTATCTGGAACTGCTCACCAGGAGGAGACAGCTGAGAAACGGCGCCGTGCACGAGACGGAAAACTCAAGAGTCGGCTTTAGCTTGAGTGGGTTCGACTGTTTAGAGGGAGAGGCAGGGGAAAGGGTGATGGCCAGGAGAGGTCCTCACAAGGACAGAGAGAGACAAACGTGTGTGTGGACAGCATGTTTCTACTAGTTTGTGGGGTCCAGTTCTTGACAAACACTTTCTTATGCAGACCATATGACTTTGTGGAGGCATTTTGCCGGTCCCCACAAGGTTAAGCCTTATATCGGAGGCTTCAAACTTCAAAATAACTGGGTTCCAGTTTGGTCCTGGTTCAGGTGAGCCATGTGTTTTGGAGGGGTAGGTTTAGGGGGAGAGGCTGGGGGAAGGTGCCCACAAGGAAAGAAAGAGCGTGAGTGTGTGTGTCTCACCCTCCTGCGCTATGATCCTCAGCGTCACGCTCAGACCAGCGTCCTTGATCAGTTTGACGATGTCGGCGTGCGCCATGCTGACGATGGACTGACTGTTGACCGCCAGGATCCGGTCTCCCACCTTCAACTTCCCGCAGCGGTCGGCCGGACTGCCTTCGATGATGCGGCCGATCTTGTGGGGCACGGCTGAGAGGAGACGGCGGAGAATGGCGGGGTTACATGACGGGCCAGGTGGGCGAGCCAGACCCTCACGGAACTCCATGATCCAGACCTGCGGGCAGCACCGCTCTCTGAAGAGCCGACTCACCGTTGGTGACCGTGGCCTCGGGGCGGTTGAGCGAGCTGATGATGACGAAGCCAAATCCCTCGCTCTCCTTCCTGTTGATGACGACGTCGCTGGGCTGCGCGCTGACGGCGTTGCTGGTCTGGTTGCTGCTGTTGCCGCAGGTGAGGTCACTGCGCGGGGAGCTGTGCTGCGTGGAGACGGAGCCCGAGCTGCGGCCGTTCTCGGGACACGACTCACCTGCGGAGTGGAGGGAGGCGCTGGGGTGAGAATCTGTGGAGAAATCTGAGCGTGCGAGAAGTTGCCGGTTCAATCCCGGCCCTGCTGAGTGAGCGAGTGAACGTGGGAGCATGAAACCCGCTGCAGCTGACTCTGACAGTGAGGGAGCTCTTGTCAGTGTGGAGGATCAGGTCCAGCAAGGCCTCACTTCGCCTGGAATCATGAGCGTATTCACGATAAAAGTTCATTTCTTTTTTCATGTATTTTCCCCACAATATATGACATATAGTTTCTACAATAATCATATTCATTCCACAGTACATCTGAGTGTTCTTTTTCTATGTTAGAGTTGTTGTCCGATCAGAATTCAGCTCGCCTGTGTTGCCAGGTCGGATGAAATCAACTCGTATCAGAGTTGGGGACAGCAAGGGCTTCCATGCGCTCGTGACTGATCCTGTGACTCGTACAGTCATTTCCAGATCGACTCTTTTCCCGCTCTCTGAACCCTGTGGCTTCATCATATATGGACTGTGATGGACAAACAACCTTCAGACCAATGAAACCACAGCTGTTGACAGACATTCTCCGCCCCTGTATTTCACCAGCATCTACAGCCACAGTGGCTAGAAAACCCAGGTGGAGACAGGGTTTGTTCCCCTCTTCCTGTCATGTGACCGCCACAGGCTGAGCCCTTGGTGAGGGCAAACATTTTAGATATTATTTTCTTCACCTTTCATGTGTTAATGACGGCGCAGCTGTGCGATTCTATTCTGTAAGAGACATGTTTCTAGTGCCGCTGTCGGCAAAATGTGGCCGTCTGATGCGAAACTGTGACTTGGCAAACGAGTGAACAACAGGGTTTCTGCCACATATGAATATGAAATGTCAAATGTAAAACCATAAAAATTATGCCTTTTTAAAGATGGATTCTCAGGCGATCGAACATATTAAAACTAGTGGTTGGACTTTAACAAATTAATTATGATTAATAATAATTAATTACAACATTATTATGATTAATTAATTACAAAAAAAGACAACCGGGAACCTCTGTCAGTGCAGGAGTTCCTGCTCCACTGATCCCACTGATGCAGCAGACACGTGGCAGCTAGGATGAGAACAACAACAACAAACATGGAGGAATCCTCCCTGAACCAAAACAAACAAAAGCAGCTGTTTGCTTTGGTTCAGGGAGGTTTTTCACTACACAATGACCAGGGTTTCCACCACTCTGGATGGACTTGAGATTCTTATACAAATATTTTCAAGACGTCAAAAGAGCTTTAGTTTAAATCAGGTGATATAAAACTTGAATATAGTCACCATGGTGGTTTATTGTGCTGTTGTTAACTGACAACATTGTGTTGTTTAAATGTATGTATGGCTCCATCACTGGATTCAGTCAGATACCACATTCATTCACATTGAAAAATGTGGCTTCTTGTGGCAAATATTCTGATACCATTAAACAGTGATTCACTGAGATGAATTCATCCCAAACTCTCTCATTAACTAGATTAATTTTTTAATCGAATCCCACCCCTAATTTAAAATCAAGTGGAAACATTGAAACAGAGGGATAACACGTAACACATCATGGAGGTTTTCACCGTGTTGTTGGTGGAAAAATGCCCAGAGAAACATGGTGGTGACAAAAGGTTCCCCAGCGTTTCTCACGTGTTGATAGGCCGCCGGGTTGGTTGAGGGGGTGGGACTATGTTAGGACATCACTGCTCGCCACTGCGTTCTGTGACTCAGAGGGAGTCACAGCAGTTTGCCTCTGAGGACTCACCCGAGCTCTGCACTCGCCTCCGGATCACCATGTTGACCTGTCCGTTGCGGGCGGCGGCGTGCATCAGGTCGATCACGTATCTGTGCGGCTTGCCCACCACTGGGATGCCGTCCACGAAGAGCAGCTCGTCGCCGGGTCGCAGCCGCCCGTCCAGGTCCGCCGGGCTCTTCTCGATGATGGCACCGATCAAGATCTGTCCGCCAAACGCAACCGAGGTTAGTGACCGCGCCAGGGCCACGAGGCCATGCCTCCTTCAGACTGTTACGTCAACAGACGCCACCACAGCCTCATGCTCTCGGGGTCAAAGGTCAGGTGGACACGTGTGAGGGTTAGAGAGGAGAAAATGACAGGTTGCCACGCCCATCGTCATACGAGCCTTCTCACGCGTCTCCGGACTCACAGGCTGGCCCGCCTCGTCCCCGCCCAGGACCCGGAACCCGAACCCAGACTTCTGTCGCCGCAGGTGGACCTCGATGTCCTGGTACTCTGCTCCAGGAGACAGGAGGAGAAACCATCAGCCACTGGCTCACTGAGGACTGGAGAGAAGCGCGTACCTGTGGGGTCCACTGGGAGCACGGCTCTGGGCTGGCTGGGTTCTGAAAAGATCCAGAGAAGAGGTGAGGACCACCATGCACAGAGGAGAGAGAGCACAATCCGGGCTGGAGGTCTGAGTCTGAGGCACCACCTCCGCCGTGTCATCGCACACCTTCAGAACCAGGGTCCCACACGGATAGGATGTTCGGTCCAATGGATCAGGGTGAGTCAAAATAAAATATTTATTATCGCTGGGATTGTGCTGAAAAATTGACCCCAAACATGGAAAACACTGGACCCCCAAGAGTCCAGGTTTGTTCCGAGGTTACCTTGGATCAAAAACACAACAACAGACATAGAAATACTGTTTAGCCAATGAGGGCTGTAACTTGACAAGTAACTTGTAATGTAACATAAAAAAGTAATCAAACTACTTTTTCAAAGTGCAACTCTGGCTGGGTCGCAGAGGTGAGGAAACCTCTTGGCTCACCACCACAGACCAGACCAGGATGCTGCCGTTACCATGGGAACGGTCCAAGGTTCAGAGCAGGACAGAAGGGACATTTCTAAAGGTTTTAGGAGTCAAACGTCTGCAGTGAAAACCATTCCTTTGCGCGGCCTCACAGAGGTGTCCGCAGTCCGGACCAACCCAGACCAGCAGAAGCTCAGGACCACTAACTCCAATGTCCTCCATCGATCCTCACTCACTCTCATCATCGTCCCGCCACGTAAACCTCCTGAGCATCTCAAGTGTTCCTCTGGCGACTCGCCCTCTCCCCCGGCTGCACCAGACCACGGGAATCACGCAGACAAGGAAGTGAAATGGAGCGTCCCCAAACACTGTCTCTGCCGATTCCCAGCGCGGCGTTGACATCCAGGAGCCGAGGAGCAGCCTGCACGCTGCGCCGCTCGGGGCCGGACGTTTGACACGAAGACGGGCTGACAGGAATGTCCCGTGGAATATCGGACGCCTCACGTGAGATGGAGGAGCAAGTTTGGTTGCACTGTGGGAAGCTACAAAATGAGCCCAGAGGTTTCTGGAGCACAGGTGACTCCTCACTGCTCATCACAAAACCCAGCAGTCCAGATGACCATGGTGACCCACCTGGGTTTCACTCGACACCAGAAAAGCACTCAGCAAGTGCAGACCTCCACCCAGCGGCTCATGTCACATGACTAACCACAGCATCCAGCCAAATGGAGTGATTCAGAAATGCACCACCACAGTGTCACTTTTTTTATCTGCTCAGCAGAAGAGAAGATCTGGGCCCAGAACCCAGGCCACGACATCCTGGCAACCCTCTGCTCCTGAAGGTTTCACAGAAACACGTGAGCAGAACACGCACCGGTGGCGACCTGGCGGGTTCCTGATCAGCACCAACTGACATGAGGCGGGACGGACCTCAGCTCCACTGGATTCGATCTCTCGACGTTTTGGATCCGTCACTATAGCAACCACTGCCGCACTCGGCGCTTGGTTTTGGCTCCACTTCCCAGCCAGGCTTATTAAGTTGACAACTGCAGCTCGTTCCCACACACGGCCATAAAAAGGCACCAGAGCCACGACGCTGCGGAACGAACCCATAAAAGAGAAGACACGACGCCAAACTCATTTCAGGAACCAGCGGAGGTTTTCTTCCCCACGGTGAGGAAACCATCTGCTTCACGACGGCGTCCTCACTCACTGGCGCCGGAGTGAGCCGCAGACGCCACGCGCTCATCAACTTCAGAAGTACATGTCGGTCAGTCGGTGTTGCCGTGGCGATGTCAGCCAGTCGGGTACTTACGCCTATTCTCATAGATCGCCCTGGACCGCTCATACAGGCCAAACGGGTCAGGTTTGGCCAGCACCAGTGCCTCGGCCGAGTCCGGGACTGAGGCCCGGTGGAGGTGGTGGGTGGGGTAGGGGGCGCTGTGGGGGATAACTGGAGCAGAGAGGCTGGTCTGAGCCGGGCTGCTGTGGCCCTGCTGGGACTCCCACTGCTCCAACACCTGAAAAGCAACAGTGGCATCAGTAGTCATGTGGAGCGGGTCTCTGATGTGAAGAGCTCGGGCAGAGGTCCGGTTAGACCACAGGTGACCTCGACATCTCAAGGTCACGCCGGATCACTTCTCAGATTAGCCAGAATGACCTTTGTGGTCGGTTTACCTGCTCGCTCTGGTGTCACTGAGAGACGGACCGAATGGCTTCTAGCGCCACCTTGTGGAGCGGCAGCACATAAAATATAGTAATCTGACACTGACACAGTCGAAAAGTGTTTTTTCTGGTGCTCTTGAAAATAGTTAACATATCAACACACAGGGCCCTCCTGAGGGCCAGATGGTGGCCTCTGAGCCGCAGGTCACTCGTGGAGTTGTGAGTGTGTTGAAGGCGATCAACGGAGCTCTACAGATGACGGACCCTGGACACGGTCTCGGGCAGGAGTCCAAGACAAACGAGGGTCTCGGCACCAACGTCCGTGACCAGAGCGTCAGCTGTTGCAGTGCATTATGGGACTGGGAGATTTAGTGAGATTAATGTGGCAGGTTGTATACAGTGATGGACCGGATCCTCCTGCTCCACTCTGCCCGTCTCTCACTGCAGTGTCACTCAAAACCAAGTGTGCGGGTCCAAGTCATGCTGGATCACCCGACTGGTGTCAGGCAGGACAGTTAGTTAGGTTAGTGAGGAGCCGAGCATCTCCGGCTCCACTTCCCATCCAGATCGGGGCGGGCCATCGAGGCTGAGCACGCAGAGCGAAGCAGACATGTCTAGCACTGGCGTGGGGGGCGAGGGGGGTGGACGCAGCGGAGCTGGAGCTTCATCGCCCAAGATACGAGGGGAACTGGGGCAGCACTGACGCTCCACTCAGTTTGGGTTGAAATGCTCTCTTATATTTGCAACTCGGTGTGATGGCCGGGGGACTGAGGCACGGAGGTCATGTGACCGTCCACTGCAAGACAGTTTTCCAGCACCATCTGGACTCACCAGTCGTTTTGAAGGACACGTCGCTGTTGGGAGCAGCTCTAACAACTGGAACGCTGCTGCCACCTGCTGTTACACTCAGCTCATTTGGCCATATGCCACGTTTCAGGTGAATATATCTGAGATATGTGACAACAACACTGGGGAAAAACTAGTGTTGTTGTGGGGAGCACCTGACCCAAGACCAGGGAGAAACCAAGACCAGGAGGGGATGAGACCAAGACCGAGACACAGAAGCATCAGTCGTACATACACACAGACAGGAGTCATAAAAAAAAACAAAAAACAATGTTTCATTGGAACAAACTGGTGCTTGGTTCTGGATTCAGTTGGTCTGGGTCACGATCAGGTGCTGTCCACTCCAACACCAGTAGAACCGGGTCAGTGTGGCTGGAAAGGAGCAGTGTTGTGGTGTCTCTCCAAGGCTTTGCTTGCACGAACATTACACTTCCTGTGAGCAAGTGATTGACAGCTGCCATAACGCCTCCTTATCGAAGCCAGGCAGATCTAAGGATCTGGTTCTTCAGCCCACGTCTAACGGGGAGCGAAAGTGGGACATGTTTTGGCGCTGTGTCACCGTTGACTTGCTCGTGTCACCGCTACATAATGCCAAGTGTTTGGGGTCGCAGTTTGGCTGCCACCAGCCTGACTCGTGTCAGATGAGTCAGAGCCCGCTGGCTCTGACGCAGGACGCCGCGCCAGGCACCGAGACGCCGTTTCCCTCCAGCGCTGAGGAAGAGCGAGCTGGTGATCGAGGGCAACGTGTCGGACCCGGACGCTTTCAAACACCCTGTTTTATTGAGCACAAAGGCTGGACCACATTGAGTCGTTTCCGTCACGACTCATTGGCTTTGACAGACAAATCGCTACCAGCTGATTTGCAAACTGGACTCAGGGGAGGCAGGCAGAGGCAGAGTCTGTGCAGCGCGGCTCCGTGCCACAATTAGACGCTGGCGGCTCCTGCCTTGTTAGTCAAACCTATCCATATTTCATTCTGAGGGCCGGAGAAGTGGCGCTGCAACAAATGATATCCAATTAAAGCGAGATGGAACTCGGGTTCCGAGGAGAGCGGGTCACCACAGGTCAGGCCGATATGAGCACTGGAACGCGACGCTGCGCCTCCCTCTGAGGAGGGATGGTGATTACGCTGAGCAGGATAATGAAGATCGATCAAACGTGGAGCGATAGAAAAGGCGGCCGGTGAGGAGGAGCGGCGAGCGGCTTCAGGACCGGGGTCCGGCGCTGGTGCGGAGTGACTCTGCTGCGTCCACCTTCCTGCTCAGCAGGCGTCGCATGCCAGCTCATTCTAGCTGCACCTCCTTCACCGACCACACGGATCACGCGGAAGACGTGAAGCAGACAGACAAGCGAGTGAAGCAGCAGTCAGTCATGGGGTCTGTGTGGTCAGGAGGGAGGCGAGGGGTTAACGCAGCCTCTAGTGAAAGCAGAGATGGGTTCGGTTCCGGGGTTACCTGAGTGGGGGTCTTCCAGGGGGAATAGTGACCTGCGAAGTTGAGACACAAATAAACCAAGTATGAGAGGAAATCAGAGTCTCTAAAAACACAACAGGAAGTGCTGAGCGCCAGAGCGTTGGGTCCAACTAAACTCATCATCCTGATCATCTACTGTGTGGGCGCGATTGTTGCAGTACCTGATGGATCACCACCGACAACAAAGGGTTCCCACACCAGTGTAAAGACCCTCCTTGGTCCCCTCAGGATCCAGAAGTGACAACTGGGCACTTGCCTTCAGAGAGTCAAGGACCAGCCGCCCATGTTCAGGTCTTCAGGTCCAGACCCAGACTAATCCATGACTGAATCCAGATTCAGTTCGACTCTCAAGGTTCCCAGCTAGCAAGGGTTTCCGCCGGGCACTCCGGTTTCCTCCCACAGTCCAAAAACACACTGAGGTAAAGCGATGAACCTGAAACTGTTCACGCTGTGTGTGAGTCAGTATCCGTGTCCAAGGGTCCCCTGCCTCTCACCCCGGGTTGCTGGGATGAGAGGAGCATCTGAGGCTCCACAGAAGTGTGAAAACAGTGACGACACCTTCAGCCTGCGCTGACTTTCTCCAATCGTCGACCTTTGAAGCAGCTCATCAAATGCTAACAGCATTGCGCGGCTCGTCGCGGAGACAGAGGACGACAGAAAATTCGGCTCCTCTCTACTGCTTCTGCAGTGACGCCACCGTCTGCCCTGCGGGAAGACACGCGAGCATGCAAATGAGGCGACCGAATTAAAGGGTGACGAGTCGACTTACACGCCTCGGCCCGGTGACACTTGAGAGAAACACGAAGCAATTCACTTCCTGGGGTCCAGCTGTGAGGCTGGAGACCCCAACAACACATGCCTGACAAGACTAGTTTGTCAGTCCAGGCCCCGAGCTTCCTGTGAGGACAACGCAGGAGACGTGAATAGTGTCGTCATATGTCGTCATGCTCGAGTCACCTGCCACCAATACACACAAGCTCAAAGGGCAAATCTGGTCCCACACATCACCTTCTGTGGCCCAGGAGAGCAGCACACATTGAAGAATCAAATCCAAATAGCTTAAACTGCCTGTTGGTGTTGTGGCTCGAGAAGATTGCGGCGCGAAGCATCGCCTCTCCACAGGTCGTGCAGGTACAACAGCAGGCAGCAACTCTGTCAACAATTCATCTCCAAACCTCCAAAAAGTCCAAGAAGTAAACCAGAGTTGAGTTATGAGTCCATGGTGAGTCAAAGATGCTGCAACGTTAGCCTCCAAAATCTATTGATGTTGACAGACCCTTTTGTTTGGGTCTCACACTCACACAGAAGGGGGGGCCTGGTGTGTTGAGCTGGACATGGTTGGACGCTCCACATCATGAAACCACCACAGCAGTTCCAGCGTTCCCCCAGCAGATGGCGCATCAATAAGAGCCCAGGCCCAGCTGCCCAGGGTTCAGTGGAGAAACACACCAGCTGCACTTTTATAGCTCGGAAACAGAACCTGAGCTGAAAGAGAGGCCGGAGCTGTGCAGGTGATCCTGCAGTAGATCCAGGCTGCGAGTCCAGAGACTAACGGGAGCTATCCATGGTGCTAAAGAGACTTTGGCTTCAGCGCTAACACGCGCTGCACACGGTGACATCCACGCTGCAACTGAAGCAAGTGCGTGTGCAAGTGTGTGCGCTCGATGGGTTGGAACAAAAACCTGCACCCACTGAGGCCCCTTTGTGGATCAGTTTGAGAAGAGGAGTGAGAGTGAAGACCTGGCTGAGCGTCGACCGCGTCACTCTGCAGCCCTCCTCCTCTCTCTTTGGTTTCCATCTAAAACCTCCAGCAGCGATGAATCACTGTCTGCCTCACAGCGATCCCCCGCTGCTGGGAATCCAACGCTGCTCTGCTGCTCACAGAAGACTCACCTCCTGACAGCGTCAGAGGTGAGTCTTGTTACAGGAGCGAGAGTGGACCCATCTATCAGCCCCGGTCTCAGCGCGAGGGCACAGCCAATCCGGAGGGCTGTACGGCCAGCGTGTGTATGTCTGTGTGTGTGTGTGTGAAACCTACGGCTGAGTGTGTGTCTGTGGGAGGAGGCAGCCAGCGAGCAGGCGACACTCATGAGAGTGTGGAGAAAGTCGCCTAATTACCAGGACACGTGTGAGCGGGAGCCTGGTAATGGTCTGGACGGCCGCTCACCAGGCGCTAACACACAGAGACGGCGCTCTGGTTTGTGGTCAAACGTCTGGTGTCCGTCTGTCTGTCTGTCCGTCCTCACCTTCACAGGTGCCAGATCCAGCGACTCACCAAAACAAAGCCCGAGAGACGTCTGAAGACGGGAGGTTGGCTTCGCTGACTCCACACTCAGCTCAGAGGTGGTCAGCAAAATGAAAGGGTTTAGACTTGTTACGGGCAAATTACCTTTGAGAGAAGGAAGCTTGCTGCTCAGCAGGAGCCCGAGCTTTCCCTCCTCTGCAGAACCAACCCACATCAAGCTTAATAAAGAGATTCATTTGCAAGGAGCTGGGAGCGACACTGCGGCCCCGTCGTTCTTCAGTGCTCAAGTTAACCTTCAAAACATCATTGAGTGATCAATATCATCACAAGGCCAGTCAGCTTTGTCGTTTCCATAGCAACCAGTCGCAGGAAAAGCCTGCAGCCTCAGAGTGCCGTGGTCATCGTGGCACTGCGTCACAGACCCAGGAAACGGAGCTAAAATGATTCGATAAACCATCAACATCTGCATGGAAACCGGTGAGGAGAAGCGGTGAAGGCACCTGAAGCGTGTCGGTGAGCTGGCAGACGTCAGATGAAGATTTCAGAACAAGAAGAGGGAATACGCTAAATGATGCTCCTAACAGCGCCTCACTGTCATTGAGCTCTCAGGAAGAGTCATGAGGACCAGATGAGGACATGCAGGGGGCGCCGTGGTGCTGCCACTGATACAAAACATGTCGACTCCAGTCCGGTGACCGGAACAGGGGGCCACATATGACCTTCAATATATTTAAGCTTTCAGTCACTACAGGTTCCAAAGGTTGAAGTCAGTAGAGGCAGGAAAGAGCAGTGAGCAGCAGTGTGGTTTCATTGTGAGAGACAGCACCACAGATCTGCTGTTTGCTCTGTTGATGTTGATGGAGATGAACAGAGCAGGTCTTTGTGGCTCTGGAGAAGAGTGGTATTGTAGGAGGAAGCATCAGAGAAGGATGTGAGGGTTGTGAAGGACATGTATGATGGATGTGATAGTAGGAGTCCATCAGGGATCAGCTCTCAGCCAATTCTTGTTGCTATGGTGATGGACAGACTGACAGACAGGTGTCTCCATGATGTTTGCTGAGGATATGGAGTTGAGTCAGAGGAGAAGGTGGAGTGGAGGAGGTACGAGCTGGAGAGGAGAGGAACGAACAGGTGTGCAGGAAGTGACAACAGATGAGCTCAGTCACACAGGGTTATGGAGGTCAGACTCAGGTGGTTTGGACAGGTCAGGAGACAGTGTTGGAAACAGAGGTTCCAGGTGACACAAAGAAAGTCCACTATGTAGTTAAACTGAAAGTGAAAGTCTGAAAGTATAACTATAGCACAGGCCTGGATTGTTGGGATACAGGAAGAGACTTTCATGTTTCTCCTGCCAGCAGACAGCAACACAGCCTGTGACACGACGCCCCGGTGTCACCGCGCACGGCTGCTCAGCCTCCACCAGGCGAGGAGCATCATGAGAACCTGGCTGCTCCACAGCTGTCACGTTCTGTCAAGTTCAGACGTATGAGACCCAGCGACTCCTCCAGCAGCTCAGATCAAACACAAGCCAACTCTCCGCACTCGATGTGGAGACACTGTCCAAGCAAGAGACCACACTGTGGCTACAGCACCACGTCCGTGTTGAAGTGTCCACACAAGTTTATGATGCACAATTCATGAACCGACACGACTTTGCTGAATGTTTCTAAACAGAGCCGTCCGCTCTCTCCTGAGTTACGAGTCTGGTTTCACCGTTGAGTTCTGAGGACCACAGTCAAACTCCAGAGAGCCAGTGGAGCATCGCACCTAACCCGAGCTCAGCCCTGAACCTCCAGCGTCCAGACAAGCCTGGAGTCATCTGAGCTCCACTGGCCTCCAATCTCCTCCGAACTTCAGCACCTGTTTGAGCACTGCAGCCAACAAATGCATCATAGAGCGCAAACAAAGAAGAGGAAGGAGGCATAGCTCTGGTTCTCGTCTTTTAAATCACGTTAAAATGTTCTTGAGAGGACAAGCCCAGAAGGGGTCTTGGTCCGATCCAGCAACCTCAATAGAGTTCTTCAGGAACTCTTGAGGAACCTCTTTTGAAGTGGACTGGCTCAGGAACTTCATCTTCACTTCAACATGAGAGCTGTGTCCGTGCCGTTAGAGCAGATGTTACTGAGCTGGAGCCTCCAGAAGTGACTTCTCACAAGAGACCTGTGGACTCCAGCTCAGCTCTCTGAACGCAGAGAGGTGCGCAGTTTTGTTTCTTCGCTCCTAAAACCTCCATTCTTTGTCCCCAACCTGCTAAAAATGGAGTGGGACGCCCTGGTTCTGGGGTAAAACTTGCTGGTTCTCCAGCCCGGAGCCCACACGGCCGTCCTACCTGCAGATGAGGGTTACCTGTGCCTCCTCTCTGGACCACCAGGCTGGTCTCGGCTCCCACCGCACACTCCTTCAGCAGCTCCACCACCTGGTTGTGAGTGGATCCCTGCACGTTCTGCTTGTTGATCTCCACGATCAGGTCGCCCTCGCACAGCCCCGGGCAGCCCGTGGCCTCCAGCACCTGCTTGACCCGCTGACCCGTGGCACCGTCCGCGATGGTGAAGCCGAACCCGTCCAGGCCCTTCATGATGGTGAGCGTGAGCAGCTCGCCCTGCGTGGCCCCAGAGGACGCCATGGAGACACTGTCGGGCGGCGTGGCGCCGGCGGTGTGGGGCAGCGAGCCGTCCAGGTGGGTGTCCCCGGGGTGAGGGGTGAGCAGCTGCTGCGCGGCGCCCAGCTGGTCCTGGCCGGGGTCCGTGACAAAGCCAGCCGTCCGGGAGAGGTAGTCCAGGTAGTTGTCGTAGCCGGTTCTGCCGTTGACCAGGATGGGCCGCTGCTCCATGATGCCCAGCGGGGAGATGATGGTGGTGGTGGCCGCCGCGCTGGTGCTGGTGGTGGCGCTCTCCTCCGCGTCATAGGGGAGCGGGTACCCCCGACACAGGACCAGGCTCACGCTCTGGCCGATGGGCACCGACTGGAAGAGCTTGACCACGTCGGCGTGCGTGGTGCCGAGGACGCAGGCGTCGTTGATGTAGACGATGACGTCACCTGCAGCAGAGAGAAGAATGCTCAGTACTGAAGCGTCGCTCCTCAGATGGAACTGGAGGCTTCTCTCCAGGTGACCCCAACACTGAGGGGGGCTCTGAACGCAACTTTCAATTCATCCGAGTAAACGCCGGAGACATTTGCTTCCAGGGAACGGTGCAGAGCGTCGGCTGCCGCGACCTCAGCGCTCAGTGTCTGTGGCAGCCTCCACGCTGACAGTAGATTTGATCTGCTCTCAGCCAGTAGAGACCATGGTTTGTGACCCTCAGCACACATACACGTTTGTATCTCGGCCCTTGTGAGGACCTCTCCTGGCCATCACCCTTTCCCCAGCCTCTCCCCCTAAACCTAACCGTCCAAAACACTCACCTGAACCAGGACTCTGAACCAACCTGGAACCCAGTTATTTTGAAGTTTGAACCCTCAAACGGATGCTTATCCTTGCGGGGTCCTGTCAACTGTCCTCACAGGGATAACGTTTTGTCAGTAATTGGTCCCCACAAAGTAGGATGAACAACCTCCCCCGTCTTCACCATCATGTTAAAGACATAAGGTCCCCACAAGGACAGTGCTTTTGGCCCCCACAAAGTAGCATAAATTAGAGCACGCACACCTCCCTGCTGGTTACGACTCTAATAACAGAAATGGCGACATGCATCTTCATTAATAGAAAAGCATTTTGGTTTTGGAACACAGCACTGACTAGTGAGATGAAGAGCTTAGCAAGCTTCTCTGAGCCTCAGTCCTCTGGTGATGAATGGCTGCAGGTGTTGGGCGGAGTCCTGCAGCAGCCAGACACCAGCTTCCTGCTGGACTGAGGCATGCTGTTGGTCCCAGTCTTCCTGAGCAGCCCAGTGCTCACTGCGCCTCCGACACGCTCAGGAATAAAGGAGGAGTCTCAACAGTGGCAAGGCCAGATCAGAGAGCAAGCACTGAGGTGAAACCACGGTGGAGAGATGACGTCTCTCTGTGGATCTGGGAAGGCGAGGAGCGAGTCCAGCCTACTGTGATGGGCGCGCTGCCCCCACGACCTTAGCTCAGATGTCCAGGAAAACGCCAGCTGACTCTGTCACACCGTCAGAAACAAGTCCCATTTGACACGGGCCAAACCCAGTCTGCCCTCTGGGAGACTGGATCCATTGCCCGTGACCCGATGACCCTTGAAGTGACCTGACCTGACCTCACTGCGATGAAGCCGCCTAAACCCAGCAGCATCAAAAACACAGTCTGAAACTCTACACGACATGAATAAGGAGGTGTTCTCCAAAGGTGGGCGTGACCCACGCGGTCCTGCGTGCAGAGCAGGGACTCACCGGTGGCCATCTTGCCGTCCGCTGCAGCCGGACCCTCCGGGATGACGCTCTTGACCTGCAGGAACTCGTCTGGCTCGTCCCCTCCGATGATGGTGAATCCAAATCCCATGTTGCTCTTCTGGAGCGACGTGGACAGGAAGCTTCCTTTCAGCTGCGTGGGGTCTCGGGTGAAGAGCGGCTTCTCTGCAACCGAGACAAACACCAGCGTGAGAGCCAGCCAGGCCGAGGCGGCGGCGGCGGGAGGCTGGAGCGGCTGGATCACGGCACACGGGTGAAGCTGCGGGGAGCTGGGAAGCACGGTCCACAGGCTGGTGTGGAGATGCAGGTCTGCGTGCAAGATTCAGAGCTGCACGCACGAGGCTCGTCCTACCACAGGGGGCCAGCAGGGGGCATCAGAGGGGTGGAGCTCAGGCCAAGGTGGAAGAAGCAACGGGACCACAGACAGTGCTCAACCTCACCTGAGCTCAATTTTACTACGCTGCCATTCTCAAAGCAGCCACTGGGTGGCTCGGTACCACAGGATGCACTGAAGTGGATATCAGCATCTGAAGCAGCAGCTTGCACGACAGGGGCGCCAAGAGTTGGGGGACAGATGAAGAAGGAAATGGTGCACATCGATGTCTCTCACTGGCCCATAGGTGTGTGAATGTCTGGTGACCTGTTCATGGGGCCCCTCACCTCTCTGGCTGGGACAGAGAATAGCTGATGGATGGATGGATGCAAGGGTGGGTGGATGGATGGATGCATAGATGCATGGGTGGATGGATGGATGCATGGATGGAAGGGGGTGGATGGATGGATGGATGGATGAATGGATGGAAGGGGGTGGATGGATGGATGGAAGGGGGTGGATGGATGGATGAATGGATGTCGCATTACGAAGCAGAATTTATTCTCTGCTTGAGGTGTCCTTGCAGCACAGTTCTCTCTGTGCGACTGGTCTGAGACAGAGAGAAAAGCACTTCAGGAGCCCCTGCTTCAGACGCTGATATTGATCTGATGGTCTCACTGGAGGACCACACCTGGGAACCACAGACAGATCCGAGCCACTGTGGCACCGACACTGGCTCATGGGGGAGGAGCTCATGCCAAACAGGTTTGAATCAATCTCTTATTTGGTTCTGGCTCCTCTCCATCCACCTCTATTCAGGACCATCTGAAGTGATGGGACTGGATCAGATTTGATCAATGTCCACCAGCGGGCCCTGGACCAGGCGCTAGCCCTACCAGTCCTCATGTCCGCTCTTCTGACCCCAGATGTGGGAGAGGCTCCTGGAGACTTCACAGTGAAGGACAAACTTGAAGAACTTAAGGAGAGCATTGTAGAGGAGAGGATTTCAGGGAGCAAAAGTGGAAGGTGTTTCGACCCAGAAACACTGTCGTGGTGACTGAAACAAACAGGCCAAACTCTTTCTGGTGCGCGTCATTAGCATGAGGAGAGCACAAACTGTCACCAGGCTTAAAGGGATCAGCTCCAAAGATGCTAGGGTCGGTGGAGGGGGGGGGCGACATTCCGGGTCAGCTGCAGGACAGAGGTGGTCGAAGGACTGCAGCCGAGGAGCTGAGTTGGCATCCTGGTTTCCACATGTGAAGAACACGAGTCCCGGTAGGAGGCGGCCGGGTCGGGTGGGGAAGCTTGCGAGCTAGCATGCTACAACAGGAGCGCAGGCAGCGGAAGGTGGCGCCGGGCTCTGTGGCGCCCCCTCCTGACCTACTTACTGAGGACGTGCCACAGGGAGAGGGGGCTATAGACGGGCTGCTGGAGCAGCACCGTGCAGGCGGAGGTGTGGGGTGGATTCAGCTGGTGGTGGGGGCAGCGCTTCAGTCGGCGAGTCAGAACACTCCGCAGAGGCGAAGCGTTGGCGGAGGAGGACGTGGCGTGCGCCGCCGCCCGGCGAAGCGCCTGCGGCGAACAGGACAGGTCGCTCAGGCTGTGGCTCCGCTCGGACAACAGGCCCACCTGGACGAGGGGGGATCTGGGGAGGGTGGCGCAGGGGCTCTCTACTGGGGTCCCATTGACGGGGTGGGAGTGGGGGGGGGGAGAAAAGAGAACCGTCACAGATACAAAGCCACCTGACACTGTGGAAAAAGGCCTGACTCCGGCGGCTCGGCCGCACCAGTGGAAGCCAGATCTGGAGAGAGTTTCAGCCTGAAGGGCTCGTGGCTCTGCTCTGGGTGGGACCGTCCCACTGCCGTGGGGCCGTGTCAGAAACTCAGGTTCACATGGAGTTCTTCAGACCACTGTCACACTCTGTTTATTGAATAAATCCCCAGCCTCACCACCAAAGGAACCTCAGCCAGAGCGCAATTGTGCTCAGTCCAAAGTCCTGTGGAAAATCCCTTTGAATTGGTGAAAATTGGTAGCTACTGACTCTCGCCTATTGTGGCTATTTGACCGGCTTCTTCTCTGTGAGTGTGAGGGAGGAGGAGCAGAGCTGAAGGACGAGTCAGCATCGATCTATAGTGTATAGAAAGGATGTGGCCAAATCCATGTGATCTGCTCACGGTGGTCAACCATCAACATGTTTCAGTTGTTCATGATTTCATCTCATCTCATCGTCCACCTCTGTCTCCGGGAACTGGATCATTTCCCACGGCTCACCAGTTGAAAAGCGCTGCTTTAGATCAACTCGAGTTCTCAACCTGCTCGCGCCTGGTTAATTGGAGGCTCTGAGAAAGACAGGCGTGTCATGTGACCTCGTGATCTCAAGCCAGCTTCTCTGCATCACTGGTAACTAACTTGAAGGACCACGGTGGCTCAAGCCTCTCAGGGCGGAGACTTTGTTTCTAGAGAGTATTAAAATCGATTTCTCCCACGCTCACGTCCTCCCTGCAGTGCCTCCTATCACCCCTAGGGGTGAAGCACTGGTCCAGACAGGACAGAGCTCAGAGCAGAGACAGTGACTGACGTCACATCCTGTCGCAGAAAGACAGTTAGAAGTCAGCGGTGACAGCTGGATGAGACGGCGCTGCGGTGAGACCCACGGCGCCACCAGGACAGCGGGGCTCACCTCTGAAGATGGCGGGGAGAGGCAGCGAGGACAGGCCCTGGCTCTGCATCTGCTGCTGCTGCTGCACTCTCCTCTTGGCCTCCAGGACCGGGTTCTCGAACTGGGTCCGTCGGTTGATGTGGCTGGAAGGAGGAGAGGTTCACAGCGTCAGAAACAAGCGTCAGTGACAGTGAAAAGCCTGTCAAGTTTCGGGGGCTGGGGATCAGAAACAGCACAGGCAGGACAAAAGACAGAAAGCCTGGCGTGCGAGAAACTCCGTGAGCCAAACCACTTTCATCCTGAGCTAAAAATAGAGCGAGTCATGCGGCACCGTGGAAGGCGAGCAGACCAGAGCGGGGCCGCGCCGCAGTCAGGTCCGAGCCCCTGCAGCACGGAGGAGGCGTCTCGTGATGGAGTTCAGAAGCAGATGCCTCACGCTCACGCTTCAAAACTTCTCCAATTGAAATGTCAGCGGGGCTCTGAAGTGGCGCCGATGTGATTGTGTCTCCTACGTTTCATTTTCTTACTGAGCTGGAACAGGGCTGATTCAATGCCCCTCATTTCCTCCAACTTCGGGGGGAAGGCGACCTAATTTGACACCACAGCAGCGTCACTTCCTGACCTCTGGGCCTGCAGTGGTCAGCACCGGTCACTTGTAGAGGGCCGGAGAGGTGCGGCAGCTGGTCAAACACAAATGGCTTCATGAGCTCATGACAGTGGGACACGAGTTACTGCCACTTCCTGCAGACAGGAGTCGCTCAACAGTTCCAATAAACACCAGTAGACATCAACTGCTACGATCGACCTGCCGCACGGGGAATGTCACGATATTGCTGTAAAAAATATTGAAATGTGAATTCACTCTAAATTTGTTGCTCTTCACTTTCCATTTCTTTAACAAAAGCATCTGTTTGCTTTTGTTCAGGGAGGTTTTTCACTACACAATGACCAGGGTTTACATCACTCTGAACGGACTTGAAATTCTTATGACAATGAAATTCTTATCCAAATATTTTCAAGACATTAAAAGAGCTTAAATAAGGTGATATAAAAACTTGTGCTACTGTCAAACTGTTGTTGTTTAAATGTATGTAATTCAATAATTCATTCAACCAAATTCATTCAAATTTTAAAACGTGGCTTCTTGCGGCAAATATTCTTATACCATTAAACTGCGATTAATTGAGATTAATTCATCACAAATTCTCTAATTAATTAGATTATTTTTAAATCGAATCCCACCCCTAATATATATATATATGGCAGTGATGGAATTACACTTTGGTCCCTCTCAGTCACAAGGTTCCCGCCCCCTGGATTCATGACGTCACTGAACTCGAGCTGCTCTGTGGAGGTCTGCACTCCCAGAGTGCTGTTGCAGCCTCGGAGCTCTTTGCCGCTGCGGTAACGAGCCCATCACTTCCTGGCCCCGCTCCGCCTGAATTAACAGGATTAATGGCCCCTCACCAGCGGCATCCCAAAATAAAGAGAACATATTAACACAACTTACTCAACATAGTAGCTGCCATAAATGGGGTCATCGATTTTCTCCCAGCCGTACGGAAGCTCTGCAAGACATAAACAGACAAGAATAATGAGGCTCCTGTTTGATGGATGCTCTGAGAGAGGCGCATTGATCGGCTCCAGAAAACCTTTCTGCGGCAGGGGCTCGCCGTCGGTGACCGCCAGGGGCTCGATGGAGCGTGAAAACCAACCTGGAAGGAGGAGTGGTCCTCGGAGCAAACATGGACAAAGGCGGTCGGAAGTTTCAGTCATGAAATATTAACGTGGCCTGAATTGTTAGTGATGTAAATACGGCGATCGAGACGAGTCGGGCCAGACGGCACAGAACCACAGGCAGCAGCTTCACAGGCCGTGGACGACACCATCTCTGCTGAGGAAGAGTCTGAAGATCACGTCCAGTGTTCTCGGCACGGAACACATGACGGGCACAAGCGTTTCAGCCACACACGGGCAGAACCACGACGACACGTTCGGACTCGCACTTGTCATTCATGCTGTCTGATACGGAAGCCAGCTGCGAAGAGAGGCAGAGGAGGAGGAGGTGAGCTGAGCCCAGGCTTCACTCATGACTGCGGCTCACAACTCTCCTCACTGTTTCACTGCACCTCATTCAGCCATTCATGTGTCGTGCGCCTGTGATTTATCTCTAATGATGACCTCACCGCACGAGAAAACACACGACACCGGTCCACACAGGAACACACAACCCTGCTGAAGAAATCAGGGGCGGAAATGGATAGAATGGTTCTTCAGTCTCCCAGAAATGGCTGATGTAGTGATGCTTCAGAAGCAAAGTTATTAAGTTTTCATTGTCTTCCATGTGTCGGACACTACAGCCTCTCTTGAAACTGTTTCATGATGAAACTCATGAGTGGAGTTTGTCCCCAACATCTTTATTTGTTGAACAGTGAACTCAGTGCAGAGATGAGAAACTCAATGTTTCATGTCTCTGGTAGAAGCCGCTGGTGTCCGACAGGCTGCTCTGCCAGCTTTATTTAGGGGTTAAATGGAGCCGTCTGTCTGCTGTATCTCATGTCTCTGAACAGTTGACTTGAACTATGGAGCAGTCTGGACACATTTCCTAGATGCTACTGAAGAAACATTAGAAATCAGGTGAAGAAATGATCATGGAGTCAGATTCTATTCTCCAGATCATGATCCAAACTGTCAGTCCTTTGTCTGGTGTGATGAAAAACCTTGTCACAATTCTCTCTCCTAAAATGCTTGTTTTCCATGGCCTTATTGAAGATGTCACTCAGACTTTGAGGCTTCAGAATTTGTTGATGGTCCCTAACTGATGGCGGCTCGTAGCATTAGCGCTGCCTGTAAGTGTGTGTCCTCCATCAGTGAAGCCTAATGGGGACGCGGAAGAGGACGCCGCCGCCAATATCCAAGTGTCGACCAGTGTCATGATCAAAGGTTCCCTGGATTCAAAATCATTTTCAAACTACCATGGAAACCAATGTCCACCACACTCTCCTCAACTGTCACACACCGGTGTCGGCTGTCCAACGCTGCAGAGCTGCAGAGCGCGGCGCCGTCACGGTCTCCTCATGTTCACGTGTGCAGCAAGTGAGCCATGTGTTTATCCAGCTTACGGTGAGATGCAGAATTGTCATCGCGGGGAGTGTGTTTGCCGGTATACCATATACGATAACTTATCGCCCGAGGCCGTGGACCACCGTGTGGCTGAAGGTTGCGAGGACACTGCCGCTGCCAGCAGCGACTGCTGCAGGCCTGAGGTGAACCAGCGGCGTGTCGCTGGTGTTCCAATTCTTCACTCAGCCTTTCACATGCAAATGAGAAAACACCTCCTCCGTCTGCTCCCAATAACATCAGCACAAGTCATTAGTTCCAGGTCCGTGGTGAGACGGACGACGTGCTTTGAAATCTCGTTACGGAGACGGTGAGATGACAAGCTCCCGGCAAACACGGCAATCTGTTACTGGCATTTCCAGTGTCATCATTCAGGGGACACAACGTGGGAACACGGCGGCTGAGATCAGCAGCTTGTTGACGTTCATTTCCTGAGCAGCCCAGCGGTTTCTCTCGCTCGCCCCTGTGGCGTGTGCATCGTCGTCGCACACGTGAACAACATGTGACTCATTAAAGACTTCAGAGGCCGAGAATGACGATTCGGGAGCTGAGAATTACGCGGCCCTCTGATGGGGAGCACGCGAGCACGTGCGTCCATGTGACAACAGAATAAAGCAACGTAAAGCTTCATAAACGGGTGTGAGTTCAGAGTGAAAACTTGAAACACTATCTTTCACATTTAATGAGCGGAGATGCAGCTGAGAAGCCCCGGCACGTGTGAATGGGTGACTCATTCACGGAGGTAAAGGTGAGATATGCGTCGCGCTGCAGCATTAGTTTAGAGGCGACATGACCAGAATCAGAGGAGCCACGAGTCACAGGTCCTGTTCGGTCAGAGAAGCAAAGCCCAGGGGAAAAATGAAAGCGAAGGAGCTCACCATATGAAAATACTGTCACAACAAACCACAGTTTCCCCGACTTTGTTTCTATTTAGCCGGTCTTAAAAGGCGCCACCACCCTCAACAGTGAGCTCAGTAACGGTGACTTCCCATCATGCTCGGAGTTATGCAGGCAAACAAGCCGCATGCTGCCAAAATTGAACCTTGTCACACCAGACCAATGAAGTTACAGGTGTTTTATTGACCATAAAGTGCCAAAATGAGCTGTTTTCCTCCATATGACTGGTTGACTGCACTGCAAAGCATCATGGGAACTGTTTGGGTCACCGTAATTGTGTTTGTTTATTTAGGATGAAGGGACCAATGCTGCTTTTTACATACACACATATATATGGCTCTCATGAAATTACATTCTAAAGTATATGTGGGCAACACAATGACGGGTCTCTGCCATTTTCATGGCAATATCCAATATCTATCATATATGTGGGGCAGCAAACGTGAAAAATGGCAGGAGGGAAGCAAATAGAACTTCAATAAAAGTGAAGACCGTTCATCTTTTGGGGGGCGAAGCTGGAACGAAGAAGTCTAAAAACTGTGGTGAAAGCAAGGATCAGTGAGCAGCATCTTCCAACTCTGCTCTTCCTCTCAGTATCATTAGAAAAAGAGGGCGGCTGGCTCCTTTCATCAGGTCCAAGTGTGCCGTCGTTCCTGATTCAGGCCCAGACTTCTGAAGTCGGATGGAGCCAGCGAGTTATGGTGTTTTTCAGCAGTGGGGTGAGGAACACGAGGACGAGCCGCGGGAACAGCAGGGGGCTCATGTTCCTTCTGTCTTCTGCTCTTTTCATTCCCTGACCTTTCACAGAGGAACCACTTTGTGAAACCAGCCGCACCAGAATCAGTCAGCCCGTCAAAGGTCAGGTGCCACAGAACCAACGGAACCAACCTGTGTGGGACGTGTTTTGCCAGCGTAACTTTGTACTCCACTACCTAAGAAAGAAATGAAGCTCAGCGAAGCCTCATTTTCAGCGCTCTGTAGGAGGCGCTCTTGGTAAAGAAATGCTTCATGAGGTTGTCAAGCCTTCCTCCACATGATACAGCAAGTCTCTTATGACGGTGCTCCGTTTCCTGACGTCACACTGCCATTGACTCCGCCTCCTGTGCAGGCGTAGGCCCGCCCCCTCCTTGTTAGATGAAGCCCTGATGAAGGGCTCCTGGCTCACCATTATAACCCAAGAGAATGTGCCCTCAGTGGGGAGGAGAGGGGTTTTTCACAGCTGCCAGCAGAGGCGCATCTCTTGCCAAAGTGTTGGGGATGAGCGGGGCTTCTGTAGACTGTCTCATGTACATACTTCAGGACATAGTTTTGTTACAAACACAAACATTCTGCCGTGTTCCACTGGGTCCAATGTCATTTCAGATCAGTGGAAGGTCAGAGGAGTGAGAGGCTGCCACCATCCATCCCTCCTTCCATCCATTCATCCGTCATCTATCATCAACCATTAATCCATCCATCCTTCCTTCCATCAATCTGTTACATCCATCTATGATCTGTCCATCCATCCATCACCTCCCATCCCTCCATCCGTTATCTATCATCACCTACCATCCATCAATCTTTTACATCCATCCATCCACCCCTGCATCCCTCCATCACCTCCCATCCCTCCATCCGTTATCTATCATCACCTATCATCCATCATCATTCTGATCCATCTATCCAACTGAGAGTCACACATCCCTTCATCCACTCATTCATCCATCGCCTACTGATCCATCCTCCATCAATTTATCCATCTATTATATGTCCATCCATCCATCACCTTCCCATCCCTCCATCATCATCACCTACCATCCATCAATCTTTTACATCCATCCATCCATCCATCCATCCACCCCTGCATCCATCCATCACCTTCCCATCCCTCCATCATCTATCATCACCTACCATCCATCATCATTCTCATCCATCTATCCAGCCGAGATTTACACATCCCTTCATCCACTCATTCATCTGTCGCCTACTGATCCATCCTCCATCAATTTATCCATCTATTATATGTCCATCCATCCATCACCTACCCATCCATCCATCCATCCATCCATCGGTCACTCACTCATCACTTTCCCATCCATCCATCATTCCCCATCCATCGATGCACCCACCCTCTGACGTCTCCTGGTTTTGTCCCAAGGACTTCAGAAGCCCAAATGTGCCTCTTCCCTGACCTGGGGAAGCGAGGTCAGCTGGACAGCCTGCGCTGACTAAACAATGGATTCAGCCGAAGTGAAGCTCCACAGCTGCAGTTTGACGGAGACGTGCAACATCTCTGCGAACATCTTCGACTCAAGACACTTCAACACCAATCAAGTCGGGGATAAAAGCTCGGACCAAGCTGGCATCTGGTATCTTCAGATGCTGAGTGAAGCGTTTTGATTACACACGCTCACTGGAGAGCAACTCTCAACTCAACGCCGGCAAATGAAAAATGAATAAAGGTTCCGCCTCACTTTGAAAACTTCTCTGGCAGAGTTGAACTTCTTCTTCTGGTTTGAAAACACAACCCTTGGCTGTGAAGACAGTTTTGTCCTGACATCACCTCGAGTGCAAACTCCCACCGGAGCCTGTCTCCTGCAGACACAGCAGACAATGAAGCAGGAGACCAGGACGGAGGAGGAGGAGAGCGCTGCATGTCTGGAAGCTTATCGAGACGGTGCAGGGCTGAACTTCGGCTGGCCACTTGAAAACCTGCCACGCAAACGTCCTCACGCCGTCCTGTCCACGCCACATTCCTTTTTCCGAGCCTGTCTTCACCTGCACCTGTTTGGAAGCCGCAGCTTTGCTGGGCCGTATTCAGTGCAGCGTCAGGCCGGACACTTGAGCGGAGAGGTTTGGGTGACAGCAGCTCACAACAGATGGAGCAGAAAAGAGGACGCCTCACTTCTGAGTGCTAAAAGAGAAGACACGTCGGCCCATTCCAAACACACGGCAGTCGCTCCGGGACTCGCGTTAGCTGTGAAAAACTGGGGTTGAATTTCAAGATCCACTCCTCGCCAAATACAGCCGACTCAGCAGTGTTTCAGGCCATATTTATGACTGGAACGTGTCGCACACTGAGCTGAAGAAAGAGCAGCAAGGAGGAAGGCCCAGCACGGGACACGGCACCTCGACTGGCCGCTCAGGTGCAGTATCACCTGCGGATGGCGGAGATTCTCAGAAAACCTCTGAGGTAAGTGAGACACTGAAGACGATGAGACCTTGTAACTGGAGTCAGCTGAAGTGAAGAGTCACTTGCCTGAGGCTCTTGAGTGTGTTCAGGCAACACAGTTGCTCCTCCAGAGAAGAAGGTTCTCTGAGCCGACTCCGCTGAGACGCCAGCGCCGAGTCAGCAACTGCATGCACCCGCAGCTAGCGGAACAAAAGTGGCTCATCCAGCCGGACAAATGAAGAGACGGACCGGTGAAGACAGCAGCAGACTGAAGAGAGATTCACTTCTCATGATGAAAAACTACTGTTATTGTACTCACCAATTCAATGAATGTCAAAACATGACTTTGCTTCTTGATTGGCTGCGCTCCATTTCGGTTTTATTTGAGGAGGATTCAAAACCTCACGGTGGAAACCGGCATTTTAATGCTCAGTTGATGCTCAGCTACTAAAGTCAAAGTCTATATCGTTTCCAACACCATTTTTTGAATGTTATTTTGTTGGTGTTTCTAAAAAATCTAAAACATGAAGCGTATCATTTATAAATGCAGATTGAGTCAACTATGGAAACACTAGCAGCAAAGTCGCATTGATTCATTCATTCATTCAGTTTATTCAAGAGGCTTGTTATTCCAGATTTTCAGTCCATATTTTAGCCATGGAACATAAGTAAACTGGAATAAATAAACAATAAGCATCTCTGGAATGAAAAGAACGACTGGATGTTTTGAGTAAAACTGAGTTTTCATTTGACTAAAACTAGACTGAATTGCTGTGACTTTTAGTCGACTTAAACATGACCAACTACAATGACGTGAATGACTAAAGGATTAACTTTGGCAGAAGACTAAACAGAAAAATGGGCGAGAAACAGAACCTCATGAAGGTGGAGATCAGCAGGTGAAATGAGCATTTGGGGTTCGATGAGACGAACTCGAAGTGAACTGAATGCTGCAAAGAAGGTGGAGGAGGCTGAGGACGACTGGGAGACCAGTCACATAATCTCCATCACACCTCTCTGCCTCAGTGAGCCCAGCAACTTCAGCCACTTTTCTGACTGAATCTTGGAGTCAAAACACCGGTCACCTTGACTCGACCTTGCCTACGCCACCATCCGGCCACACTGAAAACTCTACGGAGGAAGAGCGCCACCTGTTGGCGTAAAAGTCTCGCTGCTGCTGTTGCTCACACGAGCAGAGTCAGCTGGAAGAGATACCTGGAGGCTGGACCAACATGCCGACAGCTTCAGGAGTGGAATGGGGTTCTTCGTGTTGACTAAAGAGCTGCTAACTGGAGGAGGGTAGTTCCGACATCAGCGCCGGCCACGAGGCTCGAGATGCACCAGCGAGGTACACGGAGCAGATGCGGTGATATGATGAGGTAAATCAAAACACAAGAGTCACACACATCAGAAGCGGCGAAGCGTGAAGGTGAGACAGGTCGATCTGTCAGCAAAGAGACGAGGCTGAACTTTGCTCGCGCAGACCGACACCTAATTACATCCACTCAAGGAGAAGAGATTAGCTGCTGCCAGCTCTGAAGCAGGAGCTGAGGCTGCTGGGAGAAACGCTTCTTTCACTGGTCTGATGAAGCTTTAGCTGGTCACCTGCTGGTTCATGCAGCTGACAGAGGGGGAGGGAGGAGCCAACAGGGGAGGTGGGAGGAGCTGACCTCAGCGGCCCAGTCGCACTGGAACCATGCTGCAGGTCAGAGGAGTGAAGAGGCCGCCACCATCCATCCCTCCATCAATCCATCCATCGATCATTCTCCAGCTATCTATCCATTCTCGATCCACCCACCCCTTCATCCATCCATCATTCTCAATCCATCCATCCATCCATCACCTACCCATCCATCCAACCATCCATCCATCCATCATCAGTACATCCTTCACCTCCCCTCCATCACCTACCATCCATCCATCATCCTGCATCTGTCATCCATCCATCAATCCATCCATCATTCTCCAGCCATCTATCCATTCTTGATCCACCCACCCCTTCATCCACCCATCATTCTTAATCCATTCATCTATCCATCACCTACCCATCCATCCATCCATCATCGGTACATCCATCCATCCCTCCATCAATCCATCCATCATCCTGCATCTGTCATCCATCCATCCATCATCGGTACATCCATCACCTCCCCTCCATCACTTACCATCCATCCATCATCCTGCATCTGTCATCCATCCATCCATCATCTATCCATTGGTCATCTCCCCATCACTGGCCCATCCAACCATCATTCCTCATCCATCGATCGATCCAGCCATCATGAACCCAACCACCCATCACCCACCCATCCATCCACCCTCTGAGGTCTCCTGGCTTGGTCCTTCAGTGGAGACCAGGGTGGGAATCACAGGCTGCCTCACCACACAATACGTGACACATTGCCCCCAATAATGGGCCAGGATTGTAGTTCAAGGACTTGCTGACTGGCACACGTCATGAAAACTGAAGGCAGGAATGAACTTCACTCATTCATGTGACGTTTCTTGGTGAGAGCATCAAGCAGAAAGACTTGAATCGGAACGTCAAGGAGACTCTGTGATGTCAGCGAGTACCGCGGCAGCCTCCCTGTCGGCGGGCGGACATGTGACTCGCTAAAACTCTGTAACTGAACGCGGCCTACGAGGTTCGGGGGCCTGTTCCTGAGGTGAGAGCAAAGCTGAATCAGTAAAGAGACAAAGTGCTCACACGTGTTTCTGCTTCGCAGCCAACAAATATTTGGCAGAGCAGGAATAAAACAAACAGAGAGCCAGCGCAGGGATGCAACAGTGAAAACAGACTCGTCCTACTTTTCTGCTTCTCTACAGAAGGGGTGGGGGGGTGTCAACTGAAGAGGTAAAGGAGGTGAGAGAGAGACAGAAATATCCAGTTACGTAAGCGTCTGTGATGTCGGCCGCCAGCTTCGCTGGTGCCGCCGCTCTTTTGAACGGGTGGCGCTGCACCCAGCACCAACCACATATTTTGACAGGCTTTGTTGAAACGGGCTTCACGGAACAAAGAGGACAAGCTTCCACGCGCCCAGCAAAAGCGTTTGCTCAGGGTTTTCTTCAATAAAACAGGAGCGGTGAAGCATGTCATCGCTGTTCGGTGGCTTGTTGTCGTACGACAGGCTCGCCTCGGGAACCTCACGACACACACACACACACGCGCAGAGAACTGCGGGTGGAAAACTGTGGAGCCAGATTAGAGCGGCGCTCAGTGACGGCCGGGATCTTCCAGAAAGAACTCAGCTGACCGCAGAGGAGCCCACGACAAGCAAAGAAATACCACAGTGTGTACTTTAGGCAGCACAGTGGAGGAGCGGCTAGCGCTGCGGCCTCGCTCCATAAGGTCACAGGTTTGACCCCTGGAACTTGAGCAGACCTGAGTGTGCTTCAGTTGGTTTCCTCTGGCGACTCTGGTTTCCTCCCAGCTGTCTGCAGGTGTGTATTTAAGCTCATCTATCCCGGGGGCCTCCATGTGAGGACCTTATGTTTGCCCTTGTGTGGCCCTTTTTGCCAGACGCCCCAAAACATCCGATCGTCAGTGCCTGTATAACGCTCTACTCTGATCTGATCTACTCTGTATCATCACACTGGTCTCCATGAAAAGAGTTTCCGCCCGGGAATTTCGCCAAATATGATCGAAATTTGGCGATTCTCAACCCTTTTGTGGCCATAGCTTGCTCTGTTTACGGTCGTAATCTGGCGGTTATCCACATCTGGTGAGTCGCCACACTTGCAGCATGAAGCGCTGTGATTGGTCGGATGTCTGACGCTGGTGACAGAATGAAACCGCAGATAAGTTCCACACAAACAATCGTTACCTAACTAACTCATAATATTTTAGCGTTTTTTTTTTTTTTTTTTTGACACAAAGCTCACTGGGGAGCGCGGGGAGCACACAGTGCTTGGCAAATGCCATAAAATATCTCAACAGGGATCAAAATTTACATGGTACTAAGTGAAGTAAGGGAAAAAATCATGATAAAAAATATGCATTTTTTTCTTATGTGTCAGCTGAGTACAACAGCTGCCCAGGAGACTCCTGCATCTGAAAGTGGCAACAGCTATTGAGTCAATGTTTGACTCAGATGTTTGTTGTATATTGGTTGTTATTTATATAAGTCAGATGTTTGCAGCTTGTTTTTTACGAAGTAAGCTGTTAAGTCCGTCATTGACGTGTGTGGAGGGGAATGTATTGTGGGCGGGGTTACGGTCTGTGGGCGTGGCTTAGTATGCCCTGTTTCAACATCCTAGCTAAAAGCCTGCTTCACCTGTCTGAGCCAGCGTGATGTCAGGATTCAGCGAAGCTCAGGCCTCCCTCCCACCACTCACGAGTTGGACTGGAACTCCAGACTATCTCAGTCCTGATGGACGCGAGACTCCCCCATAACCAGGAGCTCAACAAGGTCTGACCCCGGAGTGCACTCGATAGCCTGCCTCTAACAGAGCGTGTGTGTTCAGAAGGACCTGGCTCTGGCAGCCAACTGTGACCTCATCATAAAGCGCTAACTCGGCTCCAGACCTGGCGGACGCACAGCTCACGACAGACTCAGCTTCGTTGACATTCTCTCGGGACGCAGGGTCGTGGTGCGGGTGCACCACTTCTCTTTCACAGGAGGATAAAGCCGTCTTTGTGGGCTTTAAATACACAAATCACAAGGCCTGTGGGCCGCGGCCACCGGAGCTGATACACATCACCAGTCAGCAGCCTCCGTCAGAAGCACGACAACTGAAGCCTAGCCCAAAGGAAGAAGCCGCACTCACCGTCCTCTTTGCATTCCTCCGGTGGCTTGGCCTTCTTGGCGAGCCTGGGATCCAGCCACGACGTGGTCTTGGTGTTGTGGCTGCAGAGAGAGGCAGAGTGAGCGTGACACACAGGATGGAGAAGAGAAGCGTCCCCGGAGAAGCCTCCCAAAAGGTGACACTAGAATTCATGGTCGCTCAAATGGCAATCAATATTTTTAATTTGCCTGCTGTCCCTCATTAGAGGGCGGGAGAGGGAGCGAGAGCGGAGGCAGTGATGGAGAGCAGCAGCTGTGGGCAGGGAGCTGCTGGCTCGCCCTCAGCTCTGATCACCAGCCAGAGACACTGGCAACACCAACGTTTGTCTGAGACGTCGATCGCAGATGAAAACAGTTTGATGGATCTGTTGCGTGGCCTCAACAGCGCCGTCCAACTCTGCTTTCCTCTCTGCTGGTGCTCTAGAGGAGTGATGCTTAACCACAGGGCCGGGGCCCATGGTTTGGCCACGAGCGCCTCCTAGAAGGGTTTTGATTCACACCTTTGGGTCGTGAGACGCTCAGTTCTAATCCATGAGCCACGTATGGTGGCAGTCGTGAGTCACTGAATTGACTTGACAGCCGCACGTCTGTGATAGTTACCAACTATGGAGAAGTTCTTGGAAAGAAACAGTGATAAAGAAAGTGATGGCGCCCCCATCAGGAAACACTGTTCATGAAAGCACCTGTTGATGCAGTTTTAGAAAGAAATAAGAACATTTTATGGCAATACTTTCATTTTATTCTACGATTTTTAGATATGGTTTTATTATGTTTATTATATTTATTCAGTTTTTCTTATTTTCTATGACAAATATCTTTGCGACGATCACATGGTTTCATGTCACTTCACAAGGTTTTGGTTTGTTTATGTGTATGTAGATCAGATATGGCTGTTGATAACAAATGAAATCAGTAGTAAAGAATCAGTTCTATTACTTGAATGGGCCCTGGGGCCATTTGTTCTGGGAAAGGTGGCCCTCAGATCAAAAAGGTTAAGAACTCCTTCAGGCCAGGAATGTGATGGAAGAGGACGGAAGAGCCAGGTGACTCTCAACAAAAACTCTCCTGAAGTCAGACAGCAGCTGGACGGGGACGTCACCCCGACAGGAGAGGAGGTCATACATCAATCAAAGATCTAAACCTTTTTGACCAAGAGAGACCAAAAAAACCCCAACATATTTTAAAACGAAATTCCACGACAGCCAAATACTGTATATATAGAATACAACGAAATGGAATGAGTGACAAATTTAGAGTGAGCTGAGGTTTTTTTTTTTAACAGGAATAAAGTTACATTCCCAGTGCGCATCTATCAGGACTGAAAGGTTCCATGAAATGGTGCAGACAAACTGTGTCTCCTCAGTGAGTGCAGTTCACCATGTTCAGCCATAACTGCCATCAACAATGGGACACAGAGTCGAGCAGCATTGGTCCCCACACTCTCAATAAGAAACTCAGTTACGGTGACCTAAACAGTTCCCATGATGCTTTGCATCCCAGTCAACCAATCACAGTGGTTGATCGCTACAATTTGGCTCCGCCTCCACAGCCAGTCAGCAGTGTGGCGAGGTGATTCGAAGGGAAGTGGGAAGAAGAAGAAGTGGGAGGAAAACAGCACATCTTAGCACTTTAATGTCAATAAAGCGCCCGTAACCTACGCCCACGGTCAGGCAACCATCCACTCGACAGTCAGAACCAGATCAGATGGTTGCTGTGACGACTCCATTTATCATCGTTGGTGCCCCCTGGCATTGACCATGTGTGTGGAGGGAGCTTGTGGCCACCATTTTCTCAGGAAAGTCAGGCGCTCGCGGTGACCTGAGCTCCACTGAGTTGAGAACAGAAGAGCCTGAACCACTGCTGAAGAGACAAGCCTGAACATCACATGGCTTCAGACGGATCGCTAACTTGTTTCCGTCCTTCACCCGAGTCTCCCTCCCAGTTCCCGGCAACCCTTCTCCGTGGGTAAACCAAGACCTCTCACACAGAGGTCGACCTCCTGCTGGCAGGAATCATTTGCACTGTGTTCACAGCATAAGCTGTGAGAGCCTGAAGCAGCGAGAAGTCGACTCGTGGCATCGCACACAGTCATCTGCAGCTAGAGTCTGTGTAGCTTTTTTATCTCGGGGCCCAGCTTTCCCAGAACAAATGTCCCAAGGGCCCATACAAGTAATAGAACTGATTCAGGACTCTTGATTTCATTTGCGATCAATAACCGTATTTAATCTACTGACACGTAAACAAACCAAAACCTTGCGAAATGACATGAAACCATGTGATCGTCGCAAAGATATTTGTCATGAAAAAGTCCAACCAGCAGCAGAAGCAGCTGCAAGTCATGTTCATCAAAATTACTAAAGAAAAAAAAGAAAAAAATATAATGGAAAAACTTGAATACACTTCTGAATAAAATAAATATAATAAAACCATGTTTAAATATCATAAAATAAAAATAATATACTTTATTTAAACTCCAAAGAAGATATAAGTAAATGAAAGTATGGCCATACAATGTTCTAATACATTTTCAAAACTGCTTCAACAGGTGCTTTCATGAACAGATTTCACTGTTGGGGGCGCCATCACTCTTTATCTTTATCATTTTAAAGAACTTCTCCATAGTTGGTAACTCTCACAGATTTGCAGCTGTCCAGTCAATTCAGTGACTCACTACTGCCACCATACGAGGCTCATGGATTAAAACTGAGCATCTCGCAGCCCAGAGGTATAATACAAAACAACTTGAAGCGGCCTCTAGGAGGCGCTTGCGGCCCAACCATGTGCCCCGGCCCTATGGTTAAGAATCACTTCTTAGAAAACACCTTTGTGGGGACATTTGGGTCTCAGTTAGGACCTTTTGCCAGTCCCCACAACCGATATTTGACAAAACACCACCCTTGTGAGGACCGTATGACTTTGTGGGGACATTTGGCTGGACCCCATAAGGTCAAGCCTCAATGTGAGGGTTCAAACTTCAAAATCACGGGGTGATTCTAACTACGTTCCAGTTTGGTTCCACAGTGCTGGTTCAGGTGAGCCATGTGTTTTGGATGGTTAGGTTTTTGGGAGAGGCTGGGGAAAGGGTGATGGCCATCAAAGGTCCTCACAAGGATGGAGATACCGTCGTGTGTGAGAGCGTGAGAAGCAGACGTGCGCATGCAACATGTGTCTGAACGTCAACACTATGGTTTCTGTCGGAGCTCCGGCGTCTTCAGGCCGCTGGGACTTAGACAAGGCCGCAGGGGCTCTGCTGCTAAAAATAGCCTGTTGATGTCATAAAGCTTCCCGCAGGCCGACGGCGTCGCGCGCTCTGCGTAATGGCTTCATTAAAGGATGATATACTCCAGCACATGGCCTCATGTATGCACATTAGTGACACCCAGTCCCAGCGCCGTCGTATTTCAGGGTAATGAAGACTCACCTTTATGGTGGCAGTAAAGCAGCAGTAAAGCGAGGCATGAATTACACTTGTTTCCTCCAGACTTCAGCGTTTGCCAGTCATTAAAGCCAGCGCGGGCTTCTGACGCAGAAGAAGCTCTTTAAGTCATTTAAGATGCTGTTTTGTTGCTGTCTTTATGCGCCAACCTTTTACCCCGCCCCCCCTGAGCTGAGACACTCACTCGATGAAGTAAACTTCTCCCTTCTCCGTGTAGGCCATCTCCCAGTTGTCCGGCAGCGGCCCCAGCTCCTCGTTCTCCTCGGGTTTGGGGAGGGTCATCTTGGGGGACTGGCAACCTTCAGTGGTGGCATCTGCTGGACCGCTCTGCTGGCCGCCGTCGCCCAGAGCATCTGCGCTCTTGTCCTCATGTTCGCTAGACTCTGGGGAGACAACGGAAGAGGGTGGGTCACTGAGAGGGCGCAGAGAGAGGCCAGACGGAGGGGGTGAGCTGGGGTGAGACCAGCGTCCGACAGCTGAGGCAGAGTCGCATCACGGAGAGCAGTGAGTTTTCCAACCTTCTTCAACACTTGGTTCATAAAAACCTCAGGCTCACCACGAAAGGACAGACGCTCAGTCCAAAGTCCTGCAGAAAATCCCTTTTGACTTGTGAAAATATTTATATGAAACTGCTGAAAACCTGTCTGTTTAAACATGTCTACAGAAAGGGGTGGACAATATGGCAATATTACTTATTTTAAATAATTGTTTCAGTTTCATTACAATCTCACGTGTATTTTTCAGACTGACTTTTCAGTTTGTGGTCAGTGTCGGTCCAAAAGGAGAAACAAAAATCTGACAATTTAGGACAAATAACTTTCTTCAGTTCAACAATGATACTTTCTCTCTTCACTTTTTAGAGCAAATTTGTTTGGTTCTTCATTTGCTTTTTAGTCAACTTCTAAACCAAAACTGTGCCAGTCTACGAGTGTCAATAAAGTTTTGAATTGAGACATTATGTTAGCCGCTAGCTCTGTTAGCTCTGCGGTGCAGACAGTCTTTGGCCTGTCGGGTCCCACAAGCAACGCTCCATGGTTCTGTGGTGAAGGTGTGTGTGGTCACATTAGAGGAGCATGAGGTTTAGAAACAGCTGGAAGTGGAGCATTTGACCGGCTTCTTCACTGTGAGTGTGAGGGGAGGAGGAGCAGCGCTGAAGGACGAGTCAGCGTATCAGCATAGATCTATAGTGTATAGAAAGACTGTGAGTGAATCCATGTGAGTTTTGCACCAACAGCATCACAGATTTCACAGCACTGACAGGATGGAGTTGCAGCGTCAGGCTGAGCCTCACTTCTGAGTGAAGCTTTGCTGATCAAAGAATCTTCATGTTTATGAAACCGAGCTTTGGATCACAGTCCAGTTTCAGCAGCCTGTTTACTTGACTCGACAGCTAAATGCTTCATTAAATGCGGACAGTTCTCTGTATACAGCAAGTCACCACGTCGCCCCCAAAACACTCATCAAATGAGCTTGAATAAATATCAATTCAGGAAGCGAGTGAGCGGTTGTTTATTGCCTGTGAGACCAAGTGTCTCACTGTATCTGGAAGATCTCTGGGGAGACCAAGTGAACCCAAGACACACACCTGGGTCCGGTGAAATGCTTCTCTCAAGTCTAAAGACCTCCAGAGGTCAGTCTGTCCTTCAGCTGGATTCTTGCTCCACTTAAACCTCACCTCAGACATCTCCGGCCCAGGGTCCGTCTGAAGAACATGCTCAGCCTACCTTGCTTCACATCCTTCCCATAGGAAAACCAAAATCTCATCCTGAAAGCCGGAGCTGGAGCCAGAGCTGCTCAAGTGTGTCGCCGTGCTGATGATCTGCCGGGACGCCTCCACAGTCACAGGACCACGGCATGGGTTTGGGCCCGCTATCAGCCAGATCAAGCTCATAATGCCTCTTTCATAGCCATCCACTCATCTGATCATGGGACGTCCTCCACACAAGTGTGTGTATGCATGTAATTGGACCAATCTGTGGCAAGACACTGATCTTATGAGGATATTCGGGGTGGTCCATATAGAGTTTTGAGGGTGAGAACGTCTGACTAACTGGGCCAGTGTGTTCCTTCCTTCATCCTCAACCTCAAGCCTCAAAAATGCTCGAGGAGCAAGGACTGTCCCAATTCTTAGGACGTTAAATTGAGGAACAAGATTGAGAAACTCTGCGACCTCCTGGGTATTGAGGAATACCCAGAATCCTTTGCGTAGTATCAAAGATGGCGTCGAAAACGAAGAGACCGAGCCGCAAATGTACATGTTTTTATGCTAATGGAGATATAAAAGACAAAAACACAGCTGCAGACGGCATCCTCTCTGATCCTGTAAATGTTTCTTCTTCTTCTGAATTGACAGAGGAAACACTGCTTTGGTGTCATGCTGCCCCCAGCAGGCTAAGGACGTACCTGCATTAAGGAGCGTCCCATTTCTAAGGACCCAAATCTTCTGAAGGTTAAAGATTGAGATCTGAGGATGGAGGAAGGAATTGGAATACACCCCATTATTGGGTTCCAGTTTGGTTCAGAGTCCTGGTTCAGGTGATCCATGTGTTTTGGATGGTTAGGTTCAGGGGGAGAGGCTGGGGTTATGACCACAAGAGGTCCTCGTAAGGACAGAGAGACAAGTATATGTGTGTAAGTCTCTGGACACTCCAACCCAAACAAATGTCCCGACATCACTATCAGATGGCGGCCATGTTGGATGCAGCCTGTGCCGTTGGTTCAGACAGGTGAGAGCGACATGGTAGGTTCTCTCATATCTCAAAAAGTTGCTCAGAAGACGTGAGGAAGTCCAATCGGCTTGATCGTGGAGCCGACTTGACTCCACCCTTGTCGTCGCTGAGTTCACGGCGCACACAAGTCTGATGAAGGAATGACCTCTGCGTGACTGGCAAGACTCGGACCTGAGCCAGTCCTCACCCAGATGACCGGGTGTCAGGTTCCCCATGTCCTGAGATGTCTCAGAAACAGAGGTACAAAAATGAACATAACAAATATCTGGCAACAGAAAGCCTCCTCTGAGTCCATGACTAAGCCAGTCTGTACCATCCTTGTTGCTAGGCAACCCTCACAACTGTGATTTAAATAACAACGCAGAGCCTGGCAGGCCGGGGTCGCGACCTTGTGCCGCCCTGACTGCAGCGCACGTCGGGGCTCACCTGGCGTGACGGCTATTCCGTTGCCGTTGACGACGTGTCTCTCCTCCTCCTCCTCCTCCGGTGGCTCCACGCCGGCCTTCTCCATGTTGCTGACCGACTTGTTGCGCTTCCTCTTGCCCTCGGAGCTGGGTCTGGCGCCCGGCAGCAGCTGGTCCGTTACATTGAGCAGCAGAGCGCTGGGCTCGGCTGGAGGCTTCGGGGTGCCGTAGAAGTTATCTGAAAGAGACGGAAGAGGAGGTGAAGGCGGTGCCGCTGGCACATCTGCTGGCATAAAGAGACCTAACCCCTAAACTAATTATTGAAGGTGACGCCCAGCGGTGGATCCAGCGGCAGCTGGAAGTTTGCCCTTCCCTTCCTGGGCAACACTGAGGCCGACAGCAGCATCGGTGCAAGGAAACATTCTGATTCCACACATCACTTACAATGATCGCACCATGTGTGGCATCACTTCATCAGAGTGTTTGACACCTTTAAGACAGATAATGAACCTTCACTCTCTTCAGCAGCAAAGCAACATCTTCATCTTAGAAGATCAAACAGTTCTTCTCGCAGAGTCTCGTATTTATAGACAGATCTCCTCTGGTTGAACAGTTTCGCACTCGGGGAGCGCACACCTCCGCCGCACCTGTCAGTCACAAACCACACCACAACTTTGGCAGGAGATCCAAGGAAGGAGGTCAGTTCCTCACAAGGACCTGTGGGGGAGACTGGATCTTCAGGAGAATCAAGGCCCACTCCTGTTGGAGTCACAGAAGGTGAGAGGAGATCGGCTAGGGGGCCCCACCTCCCGACCGAGCGGTGTGGTCTGTACCACAGAGCACTTTAGTCAGTTAGCAGCTTTGACCCTTCCTGGCGACCCATAGCTGCCAAGTCTAAGCCAGAAGGACACGGTTAGTAGCATCAGCTCTGCAGCCTCAGTTGGACCAGACCAGTGTTCCTCCAAGTGTCCTGCAGGAGACCAGCTTCTAGTTCACAGTGGACCAAGTCTCAGCTCAGCCTAGCTCATAGCTCCAACGGTCGCTGGGTGAAATGATATTTTCTGAGGTTCTGCACCGACACTGCTGCCCCCACGACTCATAAATGCGACGATCAGACGAAAATCTTGAGCAGCGCTATGCTGTCCTCACAACACGTGACCCACTGTGTTGCTAGACAGCCAGCCAACAACTTGACTTGCAGATTTGAAAAAAGGGCACTTTCCTTGCCCTTCATGCACGTTCGTGCACCAAATATGGATTGTAAAACTGAAAGTTACAGCAACAAAGTAGTTAACATTCATCTTTTAAGTATAACTACTCACAGACAAAGTGTCTCCCATAGTGAAGCACAGACTTGAAACGAGGAGCCGGCGATTCAGTTACAGCGACTATCAACAACAAAAACTGCCGAGCTGAAGAAACATCAAAGATCGTCTGTCTGTGAAATGAACGCTCACTCGGACGCAACACACAATGGAAAAACGAACAGTCACAGAACTGTTACTCAGCGCAGTGAAAACAAGCGCTGCGACGACCTGGTGTGGAACCGGGTCACGTCTTGAGTGACTGTCCTGGAGCTGATGGGTCTCCGGAAGAAACCGGAAAAAGCCGTGTAATGGTTGAGCTTCCTCACTCTCCTTGGCTGAACCTTGTTTTCACTTCTGGATGGAAGCTTCCCTCTGACCACTTCTCTTCTCATATCGCTCCTCTCTATATGTAAATGCAGCATTTCCATTTCAATTCAGGTGTCGCAGTTTGTTTGAAGAACCCTGTTTTCCTCCGATGGGAAAGAGCGATATTCACCGGCAGTCAGCCTTAAAAAGAGCGGCGAACAAAAGACTTCCTCTCATCATGAATGCACACGTCCCACGGTGCATTTTTCATCGTGCTTTCCGACAACATGAGAAGCAGCCAGACCAAACCTTGCTGCCGGCATTGTGCGACTGCGCAGGAGAGCCAGTCTTTCCAGGATTAGCTCTGCGATTCCAGCGTTGAAATAAGCGACTGGCCACTTGACTGTGCAGGTGACGGTCAGTTCAGGAAACTTCCAAAATAAAAAAAAAGATTTTTTGTCGATGGACTTTCGCTCCATAATTGGAACATCCTCAGGGCCTCCAGGCTGCTGCTGGTTGATGACATCACACTATTCCGCAGCAACAAATACACTTCACACGTTGAAGTGAAGAAAAGATAGTATTTCCAGCCGTCCAGTGCAGAACCACTGCTTCGGCCAATCAGGTCGTGTTCCACCTGGAGCCGCATCATATTCACCAGGTTCCTCTTCTGTGGCCATCAATGTTTCCCAAGGCTTCCCACTGGTTATTTTAGGGACAAAAAGAACCTGCTGCAACGGACTGACCAATCAGTCACCGATAGAAAACTGGACCCCATTGGACAGAAGTTGTATATAGCTACTATGTATCAATACCTGTGATACTGTAACCAGTGACACTATTTTAAACTTTTTTGTATCTTTTGTTGTTGTGACTGTCAAGAATGTTAAAACTTAATAAACATAAAGTTTCCTTTCAAAAGACTTGGTTTCAGTTCAAATTTCAAGTTATGACGAAACAGTGTGTGTGTGTGTGTACACTACCGTATGACTTTGTCGGGACATTTGGCTGAACCCAACAAGGTCCAAACATGAGCTTGAGGGTTCAAACTTCAAAATAACAGGGTGATTCTAACTGGGTACCAGTTTGGTTCAGAGTTCTGGTTCAGGTGAGCCATGTGTTTCGGATGGTCAGGTTTAGAGGCTGGGGAAAGGGTGACGGCCAGGAAAGGCCCTGACAAAGATGGTGCGACAAACCGGTGTGTCTGTGTGCGTAACTGGTTTAATCTATTCTTGTGGGGACCATCTCTTGGAAAAACACCTCCTTGGTTTTGGTCCCCACAAGGTTAAGCCTTGATTTGACTTGGTCTCGGTCTGATTCAGAGTCCAGGTTCAGGTTAGGTTTAGGGGGAGAGGCTGGGGAAAGGGTGATGGCCATGAGAAACCTCACAGTGTCCCCACAAGAGAGATCCATGAGTGTGTGTGTGTGTGTGTGTGTGTGTGTGTGTGCGTGTGTGTGTGAAGTGTCTCAGCATCCGTGACGTTTAGACCCAGTCCCACATGTTGCAGTGAGGATGGCTGAGGTGGGAGGAGCAGTCTGGAGGACCACACTGAGCCGGGTCATGCAGCAGCTGAAGCCTGGCTCTCAGAGTCAAGAGGCTTCAGGACTGACACCAGAGGCACAGGGCAGCGTGAGCGCCAGGCCTCCATCTTCAAATCCTGCTCACTGGGTCTGGCTCAGGACCAGCTGTGCACGTCAGCTGGGGCGTGCACATGGATGGTGGTCTGTGCGATGGATCACTCGACGGTCACATGGTTCTGCGAGCGGTCCCGCTGCCTCAGTCAGTCGCGGCAAAGATCCATGACCTGCGGTGACGGTGCGCTTCACTGACAGAGCTAGAGTCTGTTCCCACCAGTCCAACCCCCCAAAGGCTCCCCGTGTTCCTTTATTCCGCTTCATTCTTCCAGTGTGGGGAGAGAAGGTTTCTGTCTGCCTTCGAAGGTACAACTCAAACACGCAGCTCTGATTCTACAAAATGAAGGCTGGAATGTGAAATGAGCCAAGACTGGCAGGATCAGAACCTCGGGTCGTGAGTCGGCCTCAGGCTGAACTGCAAGAGCCAACATGGAGGACCAGAGGAGACCGAGGAGCCACAGACGCTGGCACTGCCGTCAGTGACAGGTGTTGAAACATCTCCAAGCAAACAGCAGGAGCAGAGACGTGAACAGCAGAAGCAGCAAGACACTACGTCACAGTAGCACCAGCAGATCTAGTGTGGCAGAGTTGAGGTGCTGTGAGGTGGCACCTCATCATCACTAGAAGTAACGTGGACATTCACACAGCCCCTGTGAGACCAGGACACGGTCCCAAACAAAGAAACATCAGCACATTGTTGCAGTCTACACTGTGCTCTGGTTAGACAGGAGCAACATCTGCTCCCTCTCCTCACTTGTGGTAGAGCTCAGTGAGAAGCTCAGGGAAGAAGTCAGTGTGGAGCTCAGTGCGGAAGTCAGTGTGGAGCTCAGTGAGGAGCTCAGTCTGAAGTTCAAAGTAAAGTTTAGTGAGGAATTCTGGGAGAAGCGCAGCCAGGAACTCAGTGAGGAGCTCTGTGTGAAGCTCACTGAAGAACTCATTGTGGAGCTCAGTGTGAAGTTCAGTGAGGAACTCTGGAAGAAGCTGAGTGAGGAGCTCAGTGAGGAACTCATTGTGTAAGTCAGTGTGAAGTTCAGAATGTGGTGCTCAGTGAGGAACTCAGCGAAGAGCTCACAGAGGAACTTAACAAGGAGGTCAGTGAGGAACTCAGAGTGGAGGTCAGACCCCCACCAAACACACAGTCTGTGGTGCAAACCTGTGAACTGGAGTACACACTATGTAGTGAGGCACAAAACAACCGTCCAGCCTGTAGACTCTCTGTGAGGACCTCCACTACAACTCTCTTTTATCAGATGTCAGAAACCAATGAACCAGTGAAGAGGAGCTGATGCTGCTTCTGAGGATGACCAAAGCAGAAGAGAAGAGAGAGTTGTGTTTCTCCTGAGGAACCAGGTGGAACAGGGATGAAGAGCAACCGTTTGTTGTGATGATGCTCAGAAGAACAGCTGCTGGATCTGAGTCTTCTCTCTCTCCAGGCTCCTGAGTCCAGGCGTGTACCTCCTCGCCGTGAGTGTGACAAACACAGTGTTCTGAGAGAGTGATGTTCTGAGGACGAGATGGGTTTGTTCTACAGCTGCCGTGTGTGTGTGTTTATTTCCCGCTGCAGTATGAGAGCTGATGTTCACCATGACTGACCACACTTCTGCCTCAAAGAAGACCAGTGCTGAGAAGGCAATGTGCGGCGTGAGATTCCCTGAGACGCCGGGCCTCAGAGCCGCCGACAAATTCAAGAACCATAATCCCAGTTCAGTATGACTCGGCAGAATTCTTACCTTCATACGTTCCGCTCTCCAGCAGCGCTCCGCTTTTCTCCAACTCTATGAAGCGGTCGATGGTCACGAAATTATAATCCACACCGGGGACCTCTCCTTCCCTGGGCGGCCGGGTTGTGCCTGCAGGAGATAAGAGTGGACGCTGTGAGCTGGGACATTTCTCATCACCGCGCAGTACAGGGACGACTGGGGCTCCAGAGACTTGGTCAGCAGTTTCATTTATCCCTGTCCCAAGTCAAGGCCCGGGGGCCGACCCCGGCCCGCCCAGAGCGTCTGATGGCCCAGACTTTAAACAGCCGTACTGGACTGCAGGTGAAATCCAAACACCAGATCAGCTTCAGCGCTGACCTGACAGTGAAGAAAGGTCAGCACTGGACCTTCTCAGAGGAACACGGAGGAAGAGGGATTCACACCTGCCATCTCCAGATTCATTCACAGTCTGGAGCTCCGGTCTGACGAAACCATCTACCTCAGTTTGGAGCGACACTGTCTCAAACACATATCAAGGAGAAGCTGCTTTGTGATCGTTGCATGGTCTGAGCGACGAGAAATAAACCGCAGTGAGACTTATTATTGGTGAAATGAGCTTCTACAAACTTCATCTCCACCACCCTTGGTCCAACTCTGTCTCTCCTCTCCAAACATCTGCCCTTCCTCACATGGTCTCTAAACTTCTCCACAGGCCCCTCCGACGGACTCATCTCTGAATCTTCACCTCGTGTTTTGACAGGTGTTGTCAAATATCAAATGGAGGTGAGTGTATGGCAGCGGGGAAAGTTTTGGCATCTTCTGAGTTGGTGACAATAAAAACACTAGATTCTATCCATGGGAACAGACTTCCCTCCAGTCTGCAGCCGTCCTCACGCGGTCTGTCTCTTCATATGTCTGACAGGGTGCGCGACCTGAGTTCCACCAGCAACAGACTACAGGTTTGTTTCGTGACTTCTCTGTGAAAAACAGGCTGAAAACCATCATGTCCAAGTCCAGCTCCATGATGCGTGAGGTGTTTTCCCTTTGTTTTGATGTTTCCAGTTTAAATACTTTTGCTAGAGTGAGTTTCTGGCAGCGCTTGTTCAAGCCTCGGCAGTTACATTAACACGTGGCGGAAACCCTGCTCTATATTGGACTCGCCCCAAGTGGCTGGGACAAGCTCCGCCCCCAGCATGTTGGGCTGAGAGTCAACCTGCCGACTGAAAGGCAGGTTTCCACGCCAGCTCTCAGGTGACTCAGCAGCAGGTGTCGGAGTATTTATGTGGCGGCGTGGTAACTAGCCTCGCTACAGCTGATCCCAGCTGTGATAATGCAGCCGCACTTCACCCCCCGCTGCTGTTTTCAGTGGAACGGAGGCTCGCTCTGACTCACACACTTGCTCCGCTCTCACTGCTGAACCGTGGCGGCCGGGATGAACCATGAGCTCGAATCCCAAAGAGCAAGCCTCCTCGCCTGGATCTGCACCATCAGGAGGTCACTTCCACCGAGCTTTCTGTCTTCTGGGGTTAAAGAAAATAAAGTTCATGAATATTTCTGATGTCTCTTCCAGCGTCTCACTGACACTGCAGTAGCGTCACAACGAACCTCTTCAGCCATCATGTCAGGCTGCTTCAATATGAAGCTCAGTAACAGGGACTTCCCATGATGCTCTGCAGCCCTGTGATTGGTTGACTGGACTGCAAAGCATCATGGGAACTGTTTAGGTCACCGTAACACAGCTTCTTATTCAAGAATGATGGGGCCAATGCTGCTCTGCCCAAATGTAACATTGTTGACAGCAGAACCGGATGGACATGCTGTGGTCAATATTTCCCAGAACCACTCAGTATCGCTGGTTACCAATAGACTACAATTGGCACCACCGATGTGGCGCACAGGGAATGTAACATTATCGCTGCAAAAAATATCAACTCCAGTCCCTTCACCCAGAAACCAATGACAGTTCTCCCCTGCTCTGCTCCACTTACTCACTCAGAGGGGGACGAGAATGTGAGTGACAGCGCCACCTAGTGTAATTCACTGCTGCAACATCCACACGCAGCGTCTCCGTGCAGGGAGTCTAATGAGACATGGTCAGGAGTCGGTCAGGTCACACGGAGGCATGGAGCAGGGAGTGAAACAAGACTGTGGAGGCCCTCCTGCAGTTGCCACCGACGGGTCCCACAGACGGGTCCCACGTCCGTGCTGCTGGTGCTTCAGGGGAGCTTCCCACGACTGATAATCTCCGTGTTAGATCCTTACAACATTAGCCTCAATAATCTGAGCGAGAGGGAGGATTACAGTGTGAAGCAGGGAGCAGCAGGAGAATTGAAACTCTGGTGCAAGATTTGTGTGTGTGTGCCATCGGTTTAGCTATTCTTCTGAGGACCAATTCCTGGAAATACTTCCTGGTTAACCCTGAATTTGAGGATGAAAACTAACTGAGTTAAAAACAACCATGTGTTTAGGATGGTCCCCACTGGGAGAGCGCTGTGTTCACTGTTTCTGACGTGAATGTTGTATTGATTCTCCGCTTCACGCAGACAGAAGACTTGGCTACATCTGCCGTGGCTCCAGCTCCGTCTCACATCAGAGCTGCTATTTTATCTGCAGGTAGTGAGTGAAACGCTGTTTATATTTGGAGCCTCCCACTTGCTTTGTTCTGGCCTGGATCCCGAAACACACGAGAGGAGGTGAAGAGGCTGCTGAAACGGTCGTCCCGTGTGACCTGCAGAGTCTTTCCCAGAGCGCCACCTGATTTGATTCCCAGCGGAAGATGGTTAAAAATAGATCTGCAACATCAAAAGCAGTGCAGTTTCAAGCTGTTCCTCTTCTGACAGACGCACCATCTCTATCAAGGAGCTCTCCACTGGGGGCAGCACCAGCCATGTGACACGAGAGGAGCATCATCACGGTGTTCCCGGCTGCTGGCTCATCTCCGGGGGGCCCTCACAAACAGCTGACTCAGCACTGGGTCGTCGAGACCCCGCTGGCCCTCAGGTCTGGACGGACTGTGCAGACACCAGCGGTGAAGGCCGCTTCGGTTTCATGCAACACTCGTTCTTTGGCCAACTTTGTCCACTACGTCTTGTCGCTCGTGACCTCCACCCACTTTTAGAACCAGCATTATAGAGTAGTGGTTTACTTCCAAATAGCTAGGAACATGTTTTCAGGTTACCCCAGTGACTGAGAGGTTGCTAGCTACACTAACGTTGGTGCTCTTACTGCTCTAGGATCAGGGCTCTCCCTGGGATTATTTCCAGCCTCGAGGCGACCTCAGATCTCCGGGTCCGACCTCAATCGAGCAGTTACATGCAGGCACCGGTGGAGAACGGGAATATCTCAGTGGTTTAATCCCACCACCACAATTCCTCTACTACAGAAACGCCTGGTCTCTGCCGGGATGAGGGGCTACTTTGGTGTGGTCACTGTTGAAGTACGGAGTGAAGAATCCTCTGGCTGCTGAGGAAGTGTTCCGGCTTGTAGGGATGGGCTCTAACTTATGGTACACGATATACCGCCAAACACAATCTCCATGATGACAATTCTGCATCTCACGCAAAATTTGATAAACACACAGCTATGACAGTTGTGGAGAGTGTGGTGGACGTTGGTTCACCATGGTAGTTTGAAAGTGATTTTGAATCCAGGGAACCTTTGATCATGACACAGTTCGAGTCTCTGGATCCCTGTTTCTTTGATGAGATGGAGTGGTCCTCATAGGTTCTCTGACGCGCTCCTCTGCCTTGGTTCACATCAACACATGCAGCTCTCCCGCTGCCAAGGTGACAACACTTGGATATTGGCGGCGGCGTCCTCTTCCGTGTCCCCATGAGGCTTCACTGATGGAGGACACACTCTCACAGGCAGCGCTAATGCTACCAGCCGCCATCAGTTAGGGACCATCAACAAATTCTAAAGCCTCAAAGTCTGAGTGACATCTTCAATAAGGCCAAAGGACTGAGAGTTTGTATCATGATCTGGAGAATAGAATCTGGCGCCATGATAATTTCTTCACCTGATGGTTTCTAATGTTTCTTCAGTAGCATCTAGGAAATGTGTCCAGACTGCTCCATAGTTCAAGTCAACTGTTCAGAGACATGAGATACAGCAGACAGACGGCTCCATTTAACCCCTAAATAAAGCTGGCAGAGCAGCCTGTCAGACACCAGCGGCTTCTACCAGAGACATGAAACATTGAGTTTCTCATCTCCGCACTTCACTGTTCTATTGAGACATCAACAAATCATGATGTTGGAGACAAACTCCACTGATAAGTTTCATCATAAAACAGTTTCAAGAGGGACTGTAGTGTCCAACACATGGAAGAGAATAAACATGGATTTATCCTGATAATTATCGTTATCGTCGAAATGACAACATTTAGCGTGATACATTTTCTTTGTCCATATCGCCCATCCCCACCGTCTTGTCTTGGTGGGACATGGAATCACCTCCAGATCAGGGTGACACGTGGATTACTGGGCTGCACTCCGACTTCACCAGATGATGATCCACTCTCCAGCGCTGAGCTGACAAGAACCTACTCACATCTGGCTCACAAAGGTCAACACTGAGGAGTCCACCATCTCATGCAGGACACTCAGATATGGAGCTGGGACCAGAGTAGTGGCCACTGCCTGGATTACTGCCAACACTCACGAGTGCAGCCTCATCTCCCAGAGAGAGGAGCGCCGCGCCGCCGCCATGCCTCAGCAGTCACAGCCACTCCAACAGAACAAGTGTCGTGATTGCCAACAATCTCAATGAGTTTCCAAACGAACTCCGTTCACATCAAAGTCAAGAGCTTCCGACAAACGCGTGCACTCATGAGAGCCTGGTCTCCTTCACGTGGCTCCTGACAAACACACGGCCTTGAAACAGAGCCTTCCATCAAGCCCACAGTCCCTCCCCACAGCGCTGCCTCCGACCAGACCAGCGAGAACAGAACGAGAGGAAAGAGAGTCATAACCAGGCAAACGCTCATTCAAAATTCAAGCTATCAATTAGCTTGAAGGAGGAGGAACGACTGGCTCACTCTTCACTCACATCCACTGGTCAGACGTCCCACTCGCTCCTGCGTGCTCACACCGCCGGAGCCTCTGCTGGTGACGCCACTGACTTGTGGAGAATTGATGAACCAGGTCCCGGTCACACAAACGCTCGGCAGTTAGGACCCAAACCTCTGTCTCAGAGAAGCTCTCATCTGTGAAAAGAAGAAGGAATTCCACTTGGAACACAGGTCCATGAAGGTCCTGAGGACCTGGAAGAACTCTCCAGTCTCCGAGGGCCACGGGGCTGAGGTCTCACGGTGTGAGAGTGAAAGACCACGCCCACATCTCCAGCACGGCTAGACTGTTTCTCTGTGAAGACTGTACAAAGACGAGCATCACACTAGCGAGTCCTTAAGGGCTGGATCACAATGATGTCAAAGTCTACACCTCACTGTAAACCTGAACCAGCTGAAAATACTATCATAAATAGAAATCAAGTTATACAAAAAATATAAATATTAGTGGTGGGACTTTAACAATTTAATTAGGATTCATTAATTACAACAAAAAAACACAATAAAATATTTAATAATTTAAGTGAACAGTGTTCTTTCCAGACACCAGGGAACCTCTGTCAGTGCAGGAGTTCCTGCTCCACTGATCCCACTGATGCAGCAGACACGTGGCAGCTAGGATGAGAACAACAACAACAAACATGGAGGAATCCTCCCTGAACCAAAGCAAACAAAAGCATCCGTTTGCTTTGGTTCAGGGAGGTTTTTCACCACACAATGACCAGGGTTTACATCACTCTGAATGGACTTGAAATTCTTATAAAATTCAAATTCTTATACAAATATTGTCAAGACATTTAAAGAGCTGCAGTTTAAATCAGGTGATATAAAAACTTGAATATAGACACCATGGTGATTTATTGTGCTATTGTCAAAGCGATGCAAAATAAACAATATTCTGTTGTCTAAAGTGATATTCCAGCTCACGCAGAAGCTCAGAGCTAAATGACCCACCAATGTTTCGCCAACAGGTCGTGAACTCAACATCACCATCATCGACTGACACCTTCTTGCCACTCCCTGACAGCATTGGCTGAATATTTTGGGTCATCTACCGGTGACTCGGCGCTTCATCCCATGATCGGCAGCGTAAACTGTCACCTTCAGACAAACTGTGTGTCTGACTTGTTTTCCTTCAATGCATGACACCATGGAATTCCTCACATTAAAGCAGGACGAGACAAAGATGAGTGAGTGGCGCCACATGTCGAGCCAAAGGAGGAGGTCTACTGACCCGACTGGGTCACCACCAGCAACATACATCGATGGCGTCATCAAAGCTAGAGATGGACCAATCAAACATGAGGGTGAGTGGTTTCCTTTCCCTCCACAGATCCGTCGTCAGCATGGTTGTTTACTACGCTAGACTCACGGCAGAGCAGCCGGCGTGCAGCCTGGGCTCCGACGCATGACACTGCGACGGTGTCAGCACGGCCCATTGTTCCATGCTAATCTAGCCATTAGCCAATGAGGAAGTCACAGACCCCCGTAATGCCCTGCATTAAAGGGATGGATTAGCTGGCCGAGGCCGGACGCCGCCGAAAACTGCTTCCACTGCAGCCTGACGGCACGGGCGAGCGAGCACGACGCGTTTGACTGGTGATGTAGCGCAAGGTCTGAATCAAGCGTGATTACTGATGGTTTAGGCGGTAATGAAGTCCAGTGAGCAGGAACAGCATCTAGTGATGAGAGCTAACCATCTCAGCACACTGACCGAAACCCCAGTGTCTGCTCAGGAGGGCTGCTCATGAGACTTTGGGTGGAGTCTGGTCCACTCCAGCCGAGTGAGAGTCGCTGTGTTCCTGCTCCCGTCCCTGTGGACAGACAGTAATGTGGTGGTCATCTCCTCCCAGCTTCCATGAATAGTTTTGCCCTCCAGGAGGTGCGAGGTGCGGAGCGAGGAAGGGGAGGGTTTCAAGACAAGGCTGAGAATACACCACCGCAAAGCAGTTTGTTAACCTCTAACTTCGATGATCAGTGGAGTCAGTGAACTGACGGCTACAGAATGAGTGAGTTAAACACGGTGCAAACCTGTGAGCTCGCGCTGAGAAAGGTGCAAAGCAAGTGATCGATAGTGCAGCACACGGTAACAAGATAAGGTGCTGAAATCAAGATGGCGTCTGGGACACTCACGCAGAGTTTGGGTCGGGCCTCTCTGGCCAGTTTCACGCAGCTCTTCACCAGATGAGCCGTCAAGTTGCTGTTGAGATGATCGTTACCATCGAACCGTAGGGCTGGAGCCCATGGTTAGGAATCACTGAGGTTTTACCCAGAGGTGTAAAACAAAACGCCCCCTAAAGGGCTGTTTTGCTGTACACCTCTGGGCCGTGCCACGTCGCCCAGCCGCCTCTCGTCACTGAATTGACTTGACAGCTGCACGTCTGTGATAGTTACCAGCTATGGAGAATTTCATGGAAAGAAACAGAGATAAAGAAAGTGACTTGTCACTTGTTGAAGCAGTTTTGAAAATTAATGACACCATTTCATGGCAATATTTTAGGATATTTAGTTATGATTTTATCATATTTATTTTATTAAGAACTGCATTCAGTTTTTCCAATTTTCTCAACAGCTTGCATCACGTGTAAGAACATGACTTGCACCTGCTTCTGCTGCTGGTTGGACTTTTCGCTGACAAACATCTTTGCGATGATCAAATGGTTTCATGTCATTTCACAAGGTTCTGGTTTGTTTACGTGTCAGTAGATTAAACATGGTTATTGATCACAAATGAAATCAAGAGTCATGAATCAATTCTGTGACTTGAATGGGCCCCGAGATCAAAAAGGTTCAGAGCCCCTGCTCTGCAGGTCCTGGAAGCTGCAGACATGGACTTCCCTTGAGGAGCTAGATTACCGTAGCAATGAGACACTACAGCGATCAGAAGTAGAGACCTGCAGGGGGCGCTGAACCGGTCACCTGCTTCAGCCAAGACTTGGCAAACCCTCACAGCCACAGGCAAAGATAACTCACTGATGAAGAAGCTCCACATCCCTCCACAGGGATGAGGTACTATGATGGAACTTGTACTTGAGTCACACTCAGCAAATACAAAACACAAACGGCCTCGGTGTGACAGATCAGATTCCACCTCCACCATCATCCCTGCTGCCAGCACTGTCCTAACTCTACGAGGATCCTTTTAATAGAGCTCACGGTGCCCACTTCCTGCTGTGTAATTCGCCTCCTCTTCCTATGAGTCGAATAGAGGGGTGTCAGGGGAAGGGGAGGGGGGCACTCACGCAGTTCACCCACAGAGAAACCACCCGGGCCATACGTGCTTAACTCAGCCAACATAAAAGTCCCCAACACCCAGCCTCTGCTCTCCTCCTCTCTGGCTCCGACGGACGCCACAGCCCAGCGTGACGGAGCCTTGACAGGAATTCTGGGAATGATTCATTTCCTCCACTTGCGAGGCGATTAGTAGGAGTCAATCAAATGAATAATAAATGTAGAAAACCTCAGTCAAACTGCAGCGCAGGCGCGGCTGAGTGGCACGGACCGATGACGGCAGTCGGCATCTTCATCACAATAAATCCACCAGGAGACACCACTCCAGGACGGAGAGGAGCTGACGTCGAGCGACACTTCCAGATAGATGGATCGACCTTGGACCGGGAGAGAGAGGACAAGCCGTAATTCCAGGTGACGGCTCTGGCGGTTCATACTTCACCAGCAGAGGGGGAAAAAAAAGTTTTTTTGTTGACTCCAAAAGTCGATTTGTGAGCGTGTCCATCATGAGGACTGATGGTGCTGCCCTTCCAGAAGGCAGTTGATCACCGCCCCGGAGCCCAGCCACCAGACGACACGCGGCCCAACAAAGGCAGACGCTCGGCCGGGCAGCATCAGTCTCCACCTTTAATTGATGTTTGCATAAATGTCCAGTTCACGAGCTTCGAGCTGTGAGTTGGGCTTGTCACCATGACGCCTGACTTTCATTAGGTTTCCCAAAGGGACAGTAACTTATCGTACACGATATACTGGGAAAAACACTCGCCGCGATGACAATTCTGCCTCTCACGATAAACACACAGCTCACTCGCTGTTTCATGAGATGGAGTGGTCCTCATAGGTTCTCTGACGTGCTCGTCTGCCTTGGTTCACATCAACACATGCAGCTCTCCTGCTGCCAAGGTGACAACACTTGGATATTGGCGGCGGCGTCCTCTTCCGCGTCCCCATTAGGCTTCACTGATGGAGGACACACTCTCACAGGCAGCGCTAATGCTAGGAGCCGCCATCAGTTTGGGACCATCAACAAATTCTGAAGCCTCAAAGTCTGAGTGACATCTTCAATAAGACCATGGAAAACAAGCATTTTAGGAGAGAGAATTGTGACAAGGTTTTTCATCACACAAGACAAAGGACTGACAGTTTGTATCATGATCTGGAGAATAGAATCTGACTCCATGATCATTTCTTCACGATTTCTAATGCTTCTTCAGTAGCATCTAGGAACTGTGTCCAGACTGCTCCATAGTTCAAGTCAACTGTTCAGAGACATGAGATACAGCAGACAGACGGCTCCATTTAACCCCTAAATAAAGCTGGCAGAGCAGCCTGTCAGACACCAGCGGCTTCTACCAGAGACATGAAACATTGAGTTTCTCATCTCTGCACTGAGTTCACTGTTCTATTGAGACATCAACAAGTCATGATGTTGGAGACAAACTCCACTCATAAGTTTCGTCATAAAAGTTTCCAGAGAGACTGTAGTGTCCAACACTTGGAATAGAATGAACATGGATTTATCCTGATCATTATTGCCAAAATAACAACATTTATCCTGTTTTCTTTCTCCATATGACCCATCTCTAGTTACCACACTATTTAGCTACAGCTCAAACAATAACAAGCCTCCTGAATAAACTGAATGAATGGACGAATCCTCAATGCAACTCTGCTGTTCGTGTTTCCAGTGTTGACTCAATAAGCATCTATAAATGATACGCTTCATGTTTTATATTTATCAGAAACTCCTCCAGGCTGGATGGACAGAAAACTCTCCTCAGCAGAAACAGCTCCACCTTCTCAAGCTTCCTTGCACGACGACACGAGGGAAGCGTTGAAACATGGATGTTTCAGATACGTATGCAGTTTGTGCACCTGCCAGCTAATGTCAGCGAGGGCTTCATTTACGGGCTGTAAACCACTATCACGTGCCGTCATGTGACATCCGCCGTCATCGTGAGACAAGCAGAGGAGACTGAAGTCTGTGGCGGCAGCACGGCCACACAACACGGTGATTTCTGTGGGTCGGGTCCAAGTCAGGAGGGAACTCCGGACTGAACAAATGGCTTGATGATGTTTCCCAAATTGAAAAGTGCCAAACAAATGGAATGTGGTTGGAAGTCACATGGCCGTTCCCTTCAATGACACAAGACTGGAGCGCATTATCCGCACGGAATGGGAACCATAAAGCATACGCACGGTGGAAACGAGCAGGTTCAACATCTGCTGGCTTCTTAATGACTCCATCAAATATGAGCGTCAGCATCACACGCCACGCTCACGTTAGCTCCTCATGAGGGACGCAAACCCAGGCCACGGTGAGGGGAACCGGTGGAGCGGAGGAGAGAGAACAACCCTCACCACAGCTCCACCCGGATTCATCTGCACCATCTGTTCCGATCCGACCCCAGGGATGCCACCACCATCATCATCATCATCATCATCATCATCACCACCATCATCACCTCCATGGTGAAGAAGAACCACCACCACCATCATCATCATCATCATCATCATCACCATCATGGTGAAGAAGAACCACCACCACCATCACCATCATCATCACCTCCATGGTGAAGAAGAACCACCACCATCATCATCATCACTACCATCATCACCTCCATGGTGAAGAAGAACCCACTGTTATAACTGGACCTGAGGGACACCACCACCATCATCATCATCACCACCATTGTAGTGATGAAGATCTCACGGTTCTGTTCATACACGAGGGACACCACCACCACCACCATCATCATCATCATCATCATCATCATCATCATCATCATCATCATCATCACCACCTCAATGGTGAAGAAGATCCCACGGCTATGTCTGCATCATCATCATCACCACCATTGTAGTGATGAAGATCTCAGTGTTCTGACCGCACCTGAGCAACACCACCACCATCATCATCATCATCACCACTTCCATAATGATGACGATCCCACGGCTATGTCTGCATCATCATCATCACCACCACCACCTCCATGGTGATGAAGATCTCAGTGTTCTGACTGCACCTGAGCAACACCACCACCACCATCATCATCATCATCATCATCATCATCACCACCACCACCACCACCACCACCACCACCACCACCACCACCTCCATAATGATGAAGATCCCACGGTCCTGTCCGCACCCGTGGGACACCACCACCACCATCATCATCATCATCATCATCATCATCATCACCACCACCACCTCCATAAAGATGAGGATCCCACGGTTCTGTCTGCACCCGTGGGACACCACCACCACCACCACCACAACCTCCATAAAGATGAAGATCCCACGGTTCCGTCTGGACCCCAAGATCCATCTGAAGAGCTCCGTGGACGTCAGAGCTGGGAGCATCCACGACCCTCCAAGTGATGGATTGGTTTCTAAATCAGGAGGCTGCACATCACCACACACGACAAGTGCAGCAACTGCAGTGTGGAAGCAGGTTACTGCATTTTTCATGAGTTTGTACGACTTCTGTAGTTAAGTGGCACCTCAAGTCATGATGCAAGAGCGTGTCTCTCTTGTGTGAACTTGGCGGATGTATGCAAATGACGGTGTGTGTGTGTGTGTGTGTGTGTGTGTGTGTGTGTGTGTCTTGTGAGAGATAACGGTGCGAGCAGCTTAGCGCTCACCTATCTTCCCCGTCCCCAAGTGGAACCAAGAGAAGGCCCTTATCGCAGACCCTCAGCACCACATCCTTCAGCCGCGATGCCTTCAAACACTGAGGCAGGAATAAATGAAACATGCAGGAGAGCAGCAGGAAGTGGCCCTCTGGAGATGCTCCTCGCTCCTGTTTGTTTACCAGTGTCTCCTCACCACCTCGGAGGGAGTGGGAGAAAAGGCCTGGAAAACAGAAGGAATGAGTCCAACTTTGGGATACAGGGGGAAAAGGCATCGGCAGACGGATGAGAGGCGACGAGAGTGAGGGGGGTGCGCAGAAGGAACCAGCTGAAACACACTGGGAGGTCCAAAACTAGCGTCGTCATCTGTGTTCCCGGGGAGGAGATGAGAGGTCGCCCTCTGTGATGGGACGGTTCTCAGGCGTAATTTGACTTTCAGACAAAAAGAGTGATGCAGGTCAGACAATCTTCATCATCATCACCACCACCACCTCTTCCATGACAAACAGCATCTTCATCACCATCATCATCAACATCGTCATCTCCACCATAAACAACATCATCATCGTCATCTACCTCATGATAAACATCTTCATCATCATCATCATCACCACCACCTCTTCCATGACAAACAGCATCTTCATCACCATCATCATCAACATCGTCATCTCCACCATAAACAACATCATCATCGTCATCTACCTCATGATAAACATCATCTTCATCATCATCATCATCACCACCACCTCTTCCATGACAAACAGCATCTTCATCACCATCATCATCAACATCGTCATCTCCACCATAAACAACATCATCATCGTCATCTACCTCATGATAAACATCATCTTCATCATCATCATCATCACCACCACCTCTTCCATGACAAACAGCATCTTCATCACCATCATCATCAACATCGTCATCTCCACCATAAACAACATCATCATCGTCATCTACCTCATGATAAACATCTTCATCATCATCATCATCACCACCACCTCTTCCATGATAAACAGCATCTTCATCACCATCATCATCACCATCAACATCGTCACCTCCACCATAAACAACATCATCATCGTCACCGACCTCATGATAAACATCTTCATCATCATCATCATCATCACCGTCAACTCCGCCATGATAACAGGATGCTCTTCAGGCATCATGGAAGCAGCACTTGTCACCAGCAACAGTGAAATGGTTCTGGCTCCTCACAGAGCAGAGTGAAGTAGGTGGACCTGAAGCCCAGCTCCTTCACCTCAGGGAGCTGTTCCACACCTGCGCGGCAGGTTGTCAGGTTGACAGTGGCACCAATGGGGTGAAGCTCCCGTGAATGAAATGTCCAACTGTCTGCAGAGGAGAAGCACTGAACATCTGTTGCCTGTGGAAGTGTGGATTCATCATGACTTTAATTCCCGGCAAAAACAAGTCACCTTGTCCATCACTGAACTGACTTGGCATCGTCGTCCGGCTGTGGTTCTGCTGCCAAGATCTCGCTCCTCTCCGAGTTACTTGCACGGGAAGTGTTGCCAACACTTTCTCCCTTCCCGCCTCCTGATGGAGTTGGTGCTTCAAGCCTGGTCCTCGTACGCCACGGTCACGGAGCAACGCCAATGTTGGAGTCAAACTTCCTCCCGGAAGAAGCGTCTGTCTCTGGGAACCGCAGTGCAGTCGACCAGTTACTTCCATGAGCGGCTCTTTTCACCTGCAACCTCTCAGGTACCTCCAATATCTTCACTGACGTTGGAGCATCTGTTGCGATGGAAGGCGACACCAGAGCCGACCTGCGTTTGGGACTCAGCCGTCCCATGAGATCCCGTCCCGCTGACTTTCATTCAGAAACGGATCAAAGCATGAGCAGGTTGTGATAGGAGCTCAGCTTGGTTCAACGCCACTTCAACGCTCGTGTGTCTGAGGAAACGTGACACACTCCAACAGCCTTCTCCCAACATGAACCAGAGTCCAGAATCATTCAGACCGAGGTTTGAAACTCCAGTAAGCCATCAAAGCGGTGACGTCCGGGGAGACACTGGAGAGGACGTCCCCGCTGGAATGAAGGTGTTCGGCCGGCGATAAACAGTCTGAGGGCCGTCACATGGAATTAGTGGCGCAGTAGATCACGCGCGCAGTGCTCTCCTGTTACTCTCTTGTCAGGAGGAAATCACTTTGAACCCGCTGAGGGAACAACGGCCGTCACAAATCATCAAGACGGTCATTCAATTACTCGGTAATTGATGAGGTAAACAACGGCACAGTGCCGCGGGAAAATGACATATACCATAAATGTACCGTAATTTCCGGACTATAGAGTCACTGGAATATTAGCCGCACCCACTAAAATTAGAAAGGACAATAGATCTTGTTCATGCATGAGTTATAGAGGTCTATAAGCCGCAGGTGCAGTGGTGCTGTCTGCGCTGTGGACAAGTCAGTGGTGCAGCGGCTTAAAAAACGCTGAGATGGCATGAGACAACACCCAGGTCATTGATCATCATTGACTAACACTTCTGAAATGGTTAGAACTGCTGCAGAACAACCAAAAATAAAAGCAGGAAGTAAAAATACAAATTTATCATTGTTAAAAAAACCCACAATAAAAGTCAAGACTGGTAAAAACTTGAGTCATTTATGATCAATGGATCAACACTTTCAGATCGACCTGGTGTGGAACGTGCTTCAGCATCAAAATAAACAATAGACAAATGCTGGCTCTGCATTTCCAGATGACCTCTGGTGACCCCACTGGCACCGAAGACACCGACGCTGGATCTCTCCTCACAGATTTCAAACTGGCGAAGCGAGACACCGGTGGGGTCACGGGGTCAAAGGAAGAGCCAAGACTCCCACGTAACTCTGGGAGGTGGCTGTCAGGACAGGCTTCACCAACAGGTCTGGAGCGCAGCAAGGAAGCCACGGTTCCCTGTGGAGCCACAGCAACACCCGCCGCTCACCTCCACTTCAGCTGCGTAGCTGCTCACGCTGACGGAGCTAACACCTAGCTATAAACGTCCCCACAAGAACAACGATGTGGTGTTCAGTGGAGCACAAGTGCAGAGCGATACGGAGATACAGCGCCACTTACAGGACAGGCACTTGGACTACGGTCTCAGAGACGGACATCTGAAGTCAGTGTGTCTGAACCTGACCCTGTGTGGAGGCGGGATCACATCCTGGGAGGAAAGACAGGTTTTCTATCCTCGGCTCTTCTAACAACAGAATCCAAAACAGCACCAGTTGTGGCGCAGGCCCACTTGAGCTTGTTTTTGTCTGGTCAGGACACAAACTAATTCCTTTCCTTCGCGACTGCTGGATAAACAAAGTGGCTGTGAGAGTGTGCGCGTCACGGCCTTCTTCTGAGAGCCAGTTGGCTCCTCTCAGCACAAGACCGTCCCCGTGTTCATATTCCTCTTCATTATTTTCCATTAATCTGCAGCGGGCCGGTAACAGACAGCGAGTGTCGGGGGAGAAGCTGCAGCGAGGAGACAAAAACAACCTGAGCGCGAGCGAGATGACGAGGGGAGGAGAAGCGGTTTATCATCGCTTCCCCTGCTTTTGATGTGGGAGTGAACGCCGGCGTGTGAGGAGTGCGGAAGAGCCAGAAGGTGGGCATGAGCAGACAGAAGTAGAGCGAGGACGACGTGCGTTTCTAACCCATGGAACGTCTCAGTTCATCCCGATTTCACCCAGATCCATCCGGCCTGCCCCTGAATCACAGTTGAAACCCGGGAGTGTGTTCCACAGCAGCTGAAGCCGCCGTGTGTTTCGCTCTCTGCGACCACTCGAGCGGACGTTTGCCTCTTCGACCACAGCGCAGATGTGCGTGATGACTTCTGAGGACTCGCTCCAGATTCAGGGCAAACGTTCTGCTGCGCTGTTTTGTTGCAAACAAGAGACCCGAGGAATTGCTTGGGCAGATTTCCCACCGCGCTCATCTTCCACACTCGCAGCAGAAAGATGTGAAGACGCTGACCCCGCCAGGATGGGAGGACCGACAGGTGGGAAGAGCAGCGCCGTCTTTGTTCTTTTCTTGAAATAGAAGCCCCTGCTGAGCTGGATTTGAGAACATTAAAGAGAGGTTTGGCTGCAGTGCTTGACAAGGCCATTGTTCATTAGCCGCCTGGCTTTCATGAGAGCACACGTTCAAACGGTTGGGATCAAATGGCATTATGCAGGAGCACTTCACAGGGGCCGATTCATGGATGGCACGTTCCTGCTGGGGTTCTCCAAGTGGAGGCTCTAACGGACGGGCGGGACGTGAGCCGCTCAAGTGCTCCGTAACCGAGTCGGTGAGCAGCCATGGTCGCGGTGACAGAGGGGGACAGCTGTTCACCTCGGAGGCTAATCCAGAGAAAGTGGCCCCGCAGTCGGACAAATCAGCCAATTGCCTTCCATCAGGGGACAATGACTTCGGGGGTGATTTTCCTACGTTTAACCTTATCATCGTCCTCTAGGTTGTAATGCAGAGTGGTCATTAGCTCGGCGGGGGCTCCGGCCCCTGCGCTGACAGATGGACGGTCATTAGCTGGTATTTGGCTCCGCTGGCTGTCAGAAGTGAAAGCCAAACACAGGGTGAAAATAATGCTCACTGTGGTAGGTGGCCTTCATTCGAGTGATGCACACCAACACCACTGGTGCTGGAGCGGAGCGGGTCGTAAACCAAATGAGCTGAGCCACAACCGGAGTGAAGGTATCTAAAAAAGGCAGCCATGAGACGCACAGGGCGAGATTCATGACGAAACCCCGCTGCCTTGTATAGACACCGCACAGCTCCATAGCTGATAACGTGAAGCAGGAGTGTGATCTGGTCTGGTTCTCCTTCACACGACGCCCAACTCTGCGCCCAACCTGGAGAGTAGGAACGAGCGGGAACTTGTCGTACATGATATAGCAGCCATAACGCCCCATGATGAGAATTCTGCATCTCACGATAAACTGGATAAACATTGGACATTGCATTGGACCTGCACACGTGAACATGAGGAGACGGTGACGGCGCCGCGCTCTCCAGTTCTGTGGCGTGTGACAGTTGTGGAGAGTGTGGTGGACTTTGCTTCACCATGGTCGTTTGAAAATGCTTTTTAATCCAGGGAACCTTTGACCATGACACTGGTCGACTCTGAGTCTCTGGATCCCTGTTTCTTTGATGAGATGGAGTGGTCCTCATAGGTTCTCTGACGCGCTCCTCTGCCTTGGTTCACATCAACACATGCAGCTCTCCCGCTGCCAAGATGACAACACTTGGATATTGGTAACGGCGTCCTCTTCCGCGTCCCCATTAGGCTTCACTGATGGAGGACACACTCTCACAGGCAGCGCTAATGCTACAAGCCGCCATCAATTAGGGACCATCAACAGATTCTGATTCAGCCAAAGTATCAATGAAATCTTCAAACATGCTGATGAAAAAATATTTTTAAAATATATTTTAGGAGAGACAGTGGATTCTGTCTCGGGTGGCCTGAGTCCGATGCGCCCCCTTCTGTGCGGTCTGGCACCTCTATGCCCCGGTCCTTTCTTTTCTTCTCAGCTGGGGGTGCTCTGTGCGAAATAGCTGGTTTGTGACCCATGACGGGGACATAGTGCAGCTCTCCAGGCGTGATCAAGTCTGCGGCCAAAACCCTGCTTCGCTTGTTTTCCCCTGTCAGACTTTTGAGCTGAACACACTTTATCGCGAGACAGAGTCAGCAGTGTGAAAAGCTCATCTGTTGCTGTGGATCCCATCGTTGGCTTTCGTGGGCTTGTTTAGTCTGTGGTTCTCCAGCCGTCTCCTCCTGGAGAACACGCTCCACCGAACCATGGCTGACACCGACACGAGACTCAAACATTGAAGTGCGTCTGAGACTGACTCCCAAGTAGCTTCAATCAAAAGTCAAATCTGTTGTACTCTTGAGCGATGACGTCTGATTCAGAGAGTCAGGCAGGCGGGTCACCAGCGGAACTGTGGATTCATGAAAGCATCTGCTGAGGAGAGGACGCTGAGCAAGTGTTTGCTTGAAATGTTAATCGCCCGCACCGAGCCCTCATGCATAAGCCATGGCCTAAACTCCTCACATGCATCTTTCATCGGTAACATCTACACTTAAATGGCGGGGAAAACTCTGGCCCTCAGGAGGGTCCGGATTCATCATTTCCAGAGCAGAATTAGTGAAGGGGGCTCGTCTGCTCGGCTCGTCTGCTGCGACCGCTCGATCCTCATCAGATGTGAGCGCGCTCACATCCAAGCCATTATACAAACACTCCCTGTGGGGCCTCCGGATCAATCCGCATCCTCACATGTCACAGCTAGGAGGAGCAGCAGAGCGCCGAGCTCATATGGCGGGACACTGGCAGCCTCTTCACATGACCTGGTCACGTGACAAGGACAAGTTCGGGCAGTGACCGAGTCCACAACAGCAAGCATTAAGGTGCACACGGATGTGAGAGAAGGTGTGTCACCAAGACACTGAAGCGAATATTCCAGATCCTCATCTGCTCTGAAGAGAAAATCCCCAGTCCTGCATTGGAATACTGCAACCAGTGACCAGGTTCAAGTTCAGCTAATGAATTATTGACAGGTCACTGTTGTCCTCGCTCTCAGTGACTCAACTGGCGGGTCGCCACCCAGAATTGGGTCGGGGAGCCTCTGCCACTGGCCTTGGTCGGTGGAGAGAATAATCTGCTTTTATTTTGGCAGGAGCTGATTCTTACAGAACTGACACAAAATGTGTGGTTACATTGTATGTTATTCAAATATACAGGCTTGGGGATATTAAGAAGTGTAAATGTGCCATGAAACCTATTGAAATATTTAATTTTATATGCATTTAATTTGACTATAAATCAACTATGGACTAGACGTTCAAGATAAAAAGGCAATTTATTTCAAAATATATAGTACTTTCGGTGTTCCTTCAATGTATTTTGAGGAACAAGAAAAACACACAAAGATGGCCAATAAAAAGAAAAAAAAATTGTCTTGAAACAAGAACATTCTACATTTACTGCTGAAGTGGGGGTGGCGGTGACTAAAAGAGACAGAACAAAAAAAAGGCAAAAGAATTAGGACGTATTAGTTATAGCAAAGGCAGCAAAGGACCGGTGCCACAGTCACGGCACAGTAGAAGACATCAGGACCATGTTCCTCTTCAGCCAAACACTCAGAAACAAAAGTAGAAGGACACTAAACCACTTCCATCTCTCTCATCATGGGCACGGTGTAAACATCCATCAGTTGAGCTGAGCTCAGAGCCAAATGCTCCGTCTGCAGCTCTGGTTCATTTTCAGCCTGGTGATGGCTCTAACCCGAGGGTGAACTCTCTTGGCAGGAGGCTAGAATCTCCCTCATCTTCCTGCATCATCTATCCAGTCAGAGACCAATTCACGGTCCGCGACAGACTGACAGCTTGATCACAGTGAGCGGGAGAGGGGGAGGCTCCTTCACGTCTACCATGGAGCGCCCCAGCGACTAGAGGGTGACACATCCAAATGAATGTTAGCCTTGGTCTGGTCTCCATCGCCTCACCTTAATAATTCACCAGCTGCGACGGATTCACCCACGACTGTCGCCGTCTTTTCACTGGCTGCGGCGAGAGAGCACACGCGCATTAAAACCGTTCTCGACCCGCCGTCAGGAGGGTCTCATCTGGGAGGGAGGGAGACACTCATTGGGGTCATCTCAGACCATCCTGCAACACCTCCATTAACAGCAGAATGTTTCCATCACAGTTCCAGCAGAGATGGCCTCAGCAGCGGGATCGACCGGCATCAGCAGGAGAAGCAAATGCTTCCATCATTTCAGGAGAAACTGCTTCCAGAAGAGCTGATTCCTCAGAGGTTTGGGGGCTCATGAGGAACACTGAGTGGTTTGCTTTTTGACCTGAGGGTTTTGGTTCAGACCTCCAGATCTCTCTGGAGCCTCTGAAAGCCCAGTGGACTGAGCTTGACTCGCTCATCCTCCCTGGGTCTCATGAATACTGGGTGACTTTGAACCACTGTCACCCCTCTCTCCCCGAGTGACCTGCTTCATGTCCGGAAGTCGGAGGTTCTGACTTCACTTTCTTTATCTTCTATTACTGGAGTGGCAGTGGCTGTAGCCTCGTCTCGCCAACCACTTCGCTGCGGAACGGCGGAGCACGTCCGAGAGCTGAGGAAGAAACCAATTCACTTGTCTGGAGATAGAAGTGAAATCAATCCAAGCCTGCATTCAGCAGAGACAATGGCCCACGTTCATTTCTCACAGCAGCACAGGCGACTTGACATGGTGATAGCGAGTCCGGCCGTGGGTCTTGCTGGAGTCCTCTCACTGAGCAGTAGGTGAGTGGAGAAGGAAGGGAATGCTAGGAACGTGAGCAGGAAACTCGGCCTCAGTGACTGGACGAGGATCTTCTGCCTGTGATGTCAAAACCCTGCCGTATTGTTCTGGCATGAATCATCAGGATTGATGGACCGACAGGCAGATATTCCCTCTCAGTTGGATCTCGCTCCGATCGCTCTTCCATGATGAAGCTCCACAACTGGACCTCACTCAGCGCCTCGCCCTCCTGGGATCGGGTCAGGTGAGTGTCCCCACCACAGCATCAGACGCCACCAATGAAAGCAGAACGGACCCCAGTGGGAAGTTTGATTCCATATTTATGAGTCGACGAGGCTCAGGCGCAGAGACGGAAATGAAAAGAGCTCATTTCATTGTCAGTATTTAACAGCGTGCCTTGTATTCCATGAGCATCTCATTTCACCAGGAGAGATGGATGAGGCGCCTTTCCTTCGCCGCATGATTTGATTGTCTCGTTCAGATTCTGCAGTTATCTGCGAGCCAGAATTAAAACGCCGTCACAAGAAAAGGTGCCAGGAAGAAAGTCCAAAGTGGCACTTCTTTGTTTGGCGTCGACGGCTTTGTTTATCGTCCAGCGTTACTGGCTGTCACATGACAAGACGTGGGTTTGCTCGATGGCACAGACCAAGTCCTTGCGAGACGAACGAATGAGTCACGGCATTAGCCTCAATCCAGCGCAGGCTAGTGAATAGCTTTCCCAGGTAACAAGGCTCATCTGTTGGCAGGACGAAGCACATGTTCCTGTTCCACACTCTTTCTGAAGGCAGATGGGATTTTTGGCACTAAAAGCAGAGCTGAGTGACACGAAGAACAAGCTGTCCACAACAGACAACGGCGGATGAAAGCAGGAGCGAAAGACATTTTGCAGAACTCCTACAACTGTTTGCACAAAGGCAGTATTTATAGAGCTCGCAGTGGTACGCCTTTTAAGCTGCCCCTCCAACCTTGAGAGCCATTCAGCAAAGTCAGAGCCGCTCTGAGTGGAATATCTAATGAGTCAAGAAAGCAAAAACAAAGTGTGATTACCTGCTCCAGTAACCCGTCACCCAGGGATCAGGCGGAGAAAGGGGGCGACGAGATTCACCGACCCCAGCAACTGAGTACTTCCAAGAAGCTGGAGAAAGGCATCAGGTGTCCTCACACAGGCTCCTTCAGGACCACCGTGGTCGAGCGGTTTGGAAGTGGCTGTATGAAGGGTGTCTCTCAACAATCATCCAGACCATGGACCTTTCACCACATCACCATGGAAACATCCATTTTAGGGGCCGTTGCACAACAGCACTGAGTCATTCGGCTTTGTTTATCTTCTGCTGTGCAGCCAACGCCTTCAAGGTGCCCTGCACTGATGTCTCCGGCCTCTGGATGTGACTGAAATGTTGAAGGGCGAGGTGCAGGTGGTGGGTCCGCTGAAACCTCCTGAGATTTCAGGAGGTTCACACACCGCACCACCTGGAGAAGCTTTGGCACTCAGAGAGGACTCACACCAGATTTTGTCTTTCAATTACGCAAACACTGCGGCATGTTTTAGTGTTGCTCGTCTGCGGTTTCCTCCAGTCACCATCCCATCAATCACAGCGCTTCCATGCCGCGAGTGTGGCGACTCGCCAGATGTGGAAAAGTGCCAGATTACGCTGGTAAACAAATATGGCGACCGTGATGGCCAAGCTGCGGCTGCGAAAGGGTCGAGAAACGGTGAATTTTAATCAAATTCGGCAAAATGATGGTGCGGAAATGATCATGATTTGATCATTTCATCATATGCAGTTCACGCCCCCCCATTAGCCTGTACTTGAGACTTTCTGAAAAAGGCAGAGAAACATTCTTGTTTACGTGAATCACAGATGATAGCTGGAGTTGGCAGAAGCTTCTCACATCGCTTCACTGGCCTGTCAAGGGTCGCCATGACGACCGTGGCGCGGCCCAGTGCCACACACAGCAGTATTGGTACCAAGCAAATGGATACTTTTGACAGTCCTACTCTGTGTGTTGCTCCTGCTTCTCCGCATCAAATGGGTCCCTCAAAGATGAAGTGAGATGAAAAAAGACCTCGCTGCTGATAGTCACCCTCAGCAGGTACGAGCTTCCACCGAACACAGAAGTGATTAAAGACCAAAGCCCGCTCCTCTGTTTCCCATCGGTGTTGCCACAGCAGGTCATCATCATCATGACACTCAATGTGGTCTACCTCTGCTTCATCTCCTTGGTCCAGCTCTCTCTCTCCTCTCCACCAAAGCACCTCCCTCATCCCTAACTGTCTCTCCCCTACATGTCCGTCAGATAGACTGACTGTCCTGTAGAGGTCTCAGTCTTGAGTGATCACTGCTGGCAGTGGTGTCCACCTCCTCTGCATCCGCCTTCACCTCACTCTTTACTCCCTCCTGCTCCCTCAGCTTCACTCCTCCTCCCTCTCATTCACACACAGATATTCCGCCTTTCATCCGACAGACACATTAGCTCCACGGCCTCTTCTCTCAGTCATGGCCTCCTCCATGATACAGACTCATAGTTAAGCTGGGAGACGCTTCTGAAGCAGCAGAGCATGTGTCGAAGAAGACGTGTCCCACAGAGCGGCTTCCATCCAGTGTGCACGGCGTGTTACGTAAGAGGCGAGTCAGGGCTGTTACACAACCTCTGTTACTGTGGGGCTCGCCCCTCTTTTAATTGGAGACTAAATTAGGTTCCACAAACCATCGACGTGAGGCGGAGCAGAAAGACCGTCATGAAATGCAGCAACATTCCGAAGCCGGAATGATCACGGACACGCCGCGGCTGGAGAGACGGCCCTGCCTCCTCTTGCAACCCACGATTGACTCTTCACACAACGTTCATCACGGATGCTTCCTTCAAGGCCACAGGATGACAGCGAGGACATGGGACCTGATAAGGAGCAGTTCCTGAAAGGCTCATGTATCATCCGACCCCGTTCCGGGGTTCCTCCCCGCCCTCATTCAATGTTTGTTTACCTCGCTCGCGTTTGTGTGAATGTAAAAATAGACAAAACAAACCAGAACTGAGGAGCAATAATGAGCGAGAGCAGCCCACAACTAAAGCACATGTCTCATCAGTGTCATGACGCAGTACTGTAACACACAATATACACTCAGATACTGGAGCAAAACTATAGCCATCATTCCCTTCCTCTTGCTGTGCTTCCCATCACAAACACTTCCTTCTCTCTCAGGAACAAACCGCCTCACGGGCACCCAACATCTGAGGAGCTTTGCTGTGTGGTAACTGACTCGATGAGTTACTCTTCTGCCATCCAGTCCCAGCATGCCGGGGTTGAGGCAGAGGAAACTCACCAAGACAAGCTGCTGAGTGAGTGTAGACACATCGCTGATCACAACCTTCTGCCAGATAAAAGCGACCCAGTCACGACTTGATGAAGTCACCCTCCATCAGACAGCAGGCTGACGTCGCTATGGCAACGACCTCACTCTTCCTTTTTTTCATTTATTTCTTGCATAGATGTGATTCGGTCGTGGACTTTTGGGTCAATCTTCTAAGGAACACCATTATAGATGGGTGTTATTTACCGTTCCTGGTAAGTATCGATGAATGAAGACACGCGCAGACTAGACTGACTGGATCTACAGTTCTGCTGAGTAACGAGTGGCTCTGACCACACAGCGATGGTGACCCAGCACAACTCTGCCCCTCATGCCGGCCCGGCAGCAACTGCATGAAGACAGTGTGCTGGAGTGAAGAGAGAGTCAGAAGGTGAAGCTCTCAATTTAGCGGTCAATCAACTTGCTTCGGGTCACGACCCGGAAAGCTGGAGCTCGGACTTCCCTCCAGTCAGGAAAAAAACTACCAGCCGTCCCAGCGTCTCTCACTGGAACGTCGGACAACTGCTTAAAACACGACCAGTGTTATCCCATAGCAAGGAGAGCAGGTTAATACTTGGTACACTGGTATCGGTCAATACCCAAAGCCCAGGAATCGGTATCTGGACCGTAAAAGTCAGATCAGTGCTCTGGCAGCGCACGTCTTTCTCCTCCCCCCTGAAAGCAGCCAGGTCCTGAGAGCTTCCGAGATCTGGCCAGATCCACCCGGGCGTTTCCTCCAGAAGGACCTCCAGAAAGAATTTTCCTTGGGCAGCAGGTGGCCCGCACTTCACTAATCTTTGGGGCGATGCTTTTATAGAAGGGATTTGGGGCCTGTCGAAACTGCAGGCAGAGCCGCACTGACATCACGTCTGTCTCCATGGTAATGCGAGGGGAGTGTAGGCTGCTGGTGTCTGGGCTCGGGCCGAGCGAGGAGGAGAGGAAGAGAGTGGCACATTGAGGGAGAGAGAGGGTCGGAAATCCGCCAGGAAAGGCAGAGGCAACAGTGTCAGGAAGCGTCGAGCCTGGAATACTAATGGGTGAAAAGGCCAGCACCTTCCAACGGACGCATGCCGCCACACCAGTCAGCCGCACATTTCTGCCACTGTGACTCACTTTTGTCAGCAGTCCCCTTGGCGCGGATCGAAAAGCACTTGAGAGGAAATGTCACCCGAAGACACCTGTGACTTGAAAGACAAGGGTTTTCCAAGACGGAAGCAGAAAGGCTTGCCAAGACAGGTCCAGTTTAGATTTCTGACACAGCAGGAGCTACACTGCTGAAGAGTGCTCAGGAGACGATGGCAGCAGAACCAGGAGGACCAGAACGTCACGCAGTGAGGGGCCCGGATCAGGAGGTCTGGGGCTTGCAATGTCCTCAAGAGGGCTGGGTATCGATTCTAATTTCAAGAATCGATTCGATTCCGATTCCCATGACTTAGAATCGATTATCACGATTCAATTCCATTCGATCCGATCCAATCTCGATTCAGGTTAGTATTTAAACCATTTTCTGAGCTGTTGGCATGATCACATGACAAGTTACACAACGTATTAATACTAGTATCATATTGACATTCAACAGGAAATGAATGACGGATTCATAGTAAATGATAATAAAGATCCAGACACAGAAGGCCAGATGTGACTGCTCATGGGACTGGTGCATTATTGGAAATATGACATAAAAAATTCACCCAAAAGATGCTGCCGTTTAATACTAATGCATTTTTATTTTATTATCAAAATGAAAAAAAGATATTCTCAGCCACTGAAAATGTAAACAGAGTGCTGGTGACTGACTTCACAGCAACCTGACGGTCATTGCTCAGTATGTGAACAGTTCTATGTGGTCTGTAGTACGTGTGAGAAGAGGTCCCACTCCTCATCAATATAGTGAGTTGTCAGACTCGCGTAAGATTGCGGAGATGTCCACGTATCACTTGTAATGCCCCCCTGACTGCTGACTGAAGCTTACTTTTCACGTTTTCTTTGACTGACTGCTGCATGTTTGGGATAACAGACGTTTGTGAGACACCATAGCGTAGTGTGGCTCTGTTACTTTCATTAGCCGCCTGAAGCCCTCGTTTCCAACGACGGAAGACGGGCGCATATCTTTGCAAATGAAGCCCACAATCGCTTCAGTTATTTTGACAGAGCGTGCAGAATTACCCGGTAGTGGTAAAGTTTGCTCGAGTTTCATTTGTTGTGGCCCGGTGGATGGCTTGGAAAGGAGCGCTGGGTGATGTCGCGTCACGTGACGTGTAATACTGCAACACTTCCAGTACCTCCATTAGGCATACGTGCTAATTGCTATGCTTTTGTCGAGCGCGTTTTTGGTTTGGTCGCGTCTGAACGTTGCTAGTGTTGCCACTGTGAGGAGGCATGTTGTTTTGACTTTGGTGTCCCAGGTGCGCGCATGCGCACTTCACCTGGAGAATATGTGTTAAAACGTAAATTAATTAATCCGATCTTTGGACCTACGAATCGATTTTATGGAATTGATGTACGAATCGATTCAGAATCGGAAAATCAATTTTTTAAACACAGCACTAGTCCTCAAGAGACAACAATCATCATCTGCTCGCTCAGCAGACGCCTCCACTCACTGCAGGCTCTTACAGTTCGGAACTTATCTTTGAGTTTGTTTCCTATTTAGATCCATTTTCATGAGGCTCTATATTTGGCACAATAATCCTTTGCTCTGTGTGTGTGTGTGTGTGTGTGTGTGTGTGTGAATAAGCTTCAAAACAATCAAATCTCAAACATTGAAAACAGACAAATCCCAATCAGGAAAACCTCCCGACAAGATTTAGGATTAACGTCCAGCATGATGCGGCCATTCCAGGACCCTCACCTCCTCGCTGTCAGTCACGATAGCGTGCGTGATGAGAGCGTGTGACTCCACGGATTCGGATTAACGTCGTCACATCAGGTCGTGCTCCCAGAGGTGGACTGTAAATGGAGCAGACAAGAGCAGCGACACCTGCTGATGATGTCAGGAGCCAGCTCCACTGACTTGTCGTGAGTACTGCCACCTGCTGTCCACTAAGCTCAGTTGAAGTCAACTACTGATGATATCAATGATACTTAATTCATAAATAAATGCAAGCACTGTTGTGCGTGAGAGAGAGCTGGGCCAATCTATTTACCGATCAGTCTTCATCCAGACCCTCAGCTATGGTCATGATCTATGGGTCATGACCAAAAGAACCAGATCTCAGAATTGAAATGAGTTTTCTCTGACAGGTGGCAGGCGTCTCCCTTAAAGACAGGGTGAAGAGTTCTGTCACTCAGAAGAGACTCGGAGAAGAGCCGCTGCTTCTCCACGTTGAGAGGAGTCAGTTGAGGTAGCTTCTCGTGAGGACGCCCCCTGCAGGCCTCCCCTTGGAGGTGTTTCAGGAGGAGACCGAGGGGTCAACCAAGGCCCAGGTGGAGGGATGAGACCTCTTCACTGGCCAGGGAACATCTTGGGATCCCCAGTCGGAGCTGGTGGATGTTTCATGGGAGGAGGGTGTTTGGCGCAACCTTCTGAAGCTGCTGTCCCTGCGACCCGGCGATGGATCAGCGAATGAGGGCGGACGGATGTTAAAAATTGCAGTGTGAGCTGCTTGGTGGAGGTCTGTGCTCCTCCATCTTCACGGAAACACACCTTGATCCAGGTCCACTGTGGGCCTTCAGATGAAGAGTATTTCAGTTGCACATCAGGCACACAACACTCTTCCCTTTCTGATGTGGTCTCATGGATCTCACAGGAGCGGAGAGAAGAAATACATCTCATCATATCGACTCCTTCGTGACATACGCCCATCACACTCCTGACTTGGGTGAAAACACGGGGACAAACATGTTCCCCTCCAGCATTAGTCCACTGGTGTCCTGCAACTTTCCATCTCATCATTCCTTTGTTTTCGTGCCCAAACACCCTTCCATCACAGGCACCTTCCTCGGTTCACACATTCATCTACAATCAATAAATCACCAGACCGGTCCCCCTAATCCAGTCCCCCCTCCTGAACTGAAGCCATTTTCTGAGCTCCGCAGTCTAAACCAGTCCTGCTGGGAGTCTCTCACAGGGATTGATAAAGAGGTCCGCCGCCACACGCTGGGTTTAGTGTGCCCATAAATGCTGGTGGAGTCTCGGTGTGCGAGAGCTCTCCGGCCCCGGTGCACCTGAAGCGTCTTGTCCAGCCTCATGGAGGCATCAAAAATGAATGTGCCCTGGAGTTAAACATCCCGTTACATGTACACAGTGTTCACACAGATCAGGCGGACACACACACACACCACTGTCTCGCTCAGCTGCAGGCGCCTCATCAACTATTGAAGATGTGAATATAATAACGCTCCTGCCTCATCAGGAAGCGTGAATAAAATAATCTGCCGCCAAGATCGCTTCCCCTGGGTGGTGGCTCCGGCACGAGCGCGGGGAGAGCGAGACAGCAGCAGGTCCTGACTCACCGTCGCTGTCCAAACACGTCCAGACATAAAACACCTTCAGCTTTATGGCAGGAGCCTTGCTTTCCAAACGTTGAGTGGCTGTCGTAAAACCTTTGACAGGTCATATAACCGGGCCATCTGCTGCGCCGCTATGTTTGAGAACTAAAGTCAAACCAAAGTGAACTTCACGAGCCGGAAAAATTACTCCAAACCCATCAGTCACTTTCACCTAAAAGTGTTCCGTGCCGGGTTCCGACCATGGGATGTTCAGCAAGTGAGTTGCTCTTCAGCCATGAGCTGGAAACACACACCTCCTCAGACATGTGTAGAGGCAGATCGTTCCTGCGGCACACGTGTCCTCAGACGGATGCGCCGGTGAGCATGTGTCCGACCCACGACTAATGAGAGCGGACACGCTCACCTCACTGCTGACAGATGTAGCTGGCCTGCAGCAATTAGTCGTCCAAGAACAAACACTGCCACCGAAGCTGGACACCAGCTCCAGCTCAGAACTGCCCACAGCTTCCTGCCATCTCACTGGTCTGGCTCCAGGGTGGACCGGCCTCCACCAAAGCAAGGGCTGGTGGGTGCGGAGGCTTCCGGACATGGGTCTCAAAACAGAGCCAGTGGTGGGGCAGAAAACCACTGACTGAATAGTCGCAATCCAGAACTGTGGAAGCAAACAGTGTCTTTTCTGAAGGCTAAATTTAGAATGTTGAAATATGTAAATCTTCTTCCTGACTGAAACTGACAACTTGGCTCTTTGAAGTACAAACAAATATCCACTTTTAGAAGCGTGACAGAACCGCCAGCGTTCTGTTCCTCTTCTCCAATATCAGAGGTTCTGCGAGAGCTCCAGACCTGTGGACAGACGGCCTGGACCAGCCAGGGGAGGGCAGCCACAGGTGAGGCACCAAGACCTTTGGAGAACCACAGCTCCTCAGCACGAGTCCGACCTTTATTAGATCAAGAAAACTGGGAGGTGTATCTTTGTCTCTTGTTAAGGAGAGAACTTTAAGTTCCACGTTGATGCTGCGACGTGAGAGTTGGAACGAGGGCTGAAGGATGTCATGATATTGTTTGTATATCAAAATATGGACATTAAAGAAGCACCAGGTCATATAGTGGCATCCATGAACCACGAATACCGTGATGTGAAACTTTGTGGGAACATCATTGACCCGAGTGGAGCAAGCACATGGCACTGAAGAGACTCCCTGAGTCTGGCCACAAAGGTCTTGTGTTTCCAGCCTCACAGTGGGCTGATGGTCCACAGCGTCCCCATCAGCTCAGCTGCCATCAGCCCCTTATCTCCAGAGAACAGGAGCCGCAGCTTTACTCACACCCGTGGCCGTTCCCTCTCCTCTCCTCAGGTGTTTGTCTGATGTTTGACCTCGACGGCTCACCTTGCTCCTGCTGTGTTCTAATACTTCTCATCTTTCAGCTCCACGATAAGCGCAGCCTCTCCAAAGTGAAAACAATGTCATCCACACAAAACTACACCTCCGCTGCTCCACTTCTGGTTCCTTCTTCTGACTATTTTAGCTCTAGCCTTAGCTGGTTTTAGTTTACTCCCAAACATGTCAGAGAAATGAGTCTCCAAACAAGGAGCAGGCTCTTGTCAGAGAGGTAATGATCAACAAGCAAATATCCTGGTACACACTGCCAGAGCTTCTTTCACAACAACACCTTCACGTCTGCTTGGTCTTAGTTGAGGACAGATATCTGCTCTGGTCACAATGGTGTTAGTCTCTGTCAACCCCAGCTATTGAGGAGTACTGTGCAATTCAGTTTGGCCTTCTTCACACACACAACACTCTGGAGCTGTTCTGCATCAGGCCACTCAGGAGGCAATACTGGAATTTGTCTCACAGAAGTCATTTCAGACAAAGCTACATAAGAGTATTATCTGCACCAAGGGTGGGTGATATGGACAAAGAAAATATATCACGATAAATGTCATTTCAGCGATAATGATAATAAGGATAAATGCATGTTTATTCTCTTCCATGTGTTGGACACTACAGTCTCTCTTGAAACTGTTTCACGATGAAACTTATGAGTGGAGTTTGTCTCCATCATGGTTTGTTGATGTTTCAATAGAACAGTGAACCAAGTGCAGAGATGAGAAACTCAATGTTTCAGGTCTCTGGTAGAAGCCGCTGGTGTCTGACAGGCTGCTCTGCCAGCTTTATTTAGGGGTTAAATGGAGCCGTCTGTCTGCTGTATCTCATGTCTCTGAACAGTTGACTTGAACTATGGAGCAGTCTGGACACATTTCCTCGATGCTACTGAAGAAACATTAGAAATCAGGTGAAGAAATGATCATGGAGTCAGATTCTATTCTCCAGATCATGGTACAAACTGTCAGTCCTTTGTCTTGTGTGATGAAAAACCATTATTCTCTCTCCTAAAATGCTTGTTTTCCATGGCCTCGTAGCATTAGCGCTGCCTGTGAGAGTGTGTCCGCCATCAGTGAAGCCTAATGGAGACGCGGAAGAATATATCCGCCAATATCCAACTGTTTTCACCAGAGCAGTGGGAGAGCTGCACGTGTTGATGTGAACCTAGGCAGACGAGCGCGTCAGAGACCCTATGAGGACCACTCCATCTCATCAAAGAAACAGGGATCCAGAGACTCAGAGTCGACCAGTGTCATGATCAAAGGTTCCCTGGATTCAAAATCACTTTCAAACTACCATGATGAACCAAAGTCCACCACACTCTCCACAACTGTCACACACCGGTGTCGGCTGTCAAACGGCGCGGAGCTGGAGAGCGCGGCCAATGCAGCGAATGAGCCACACGTTTATCCAGTTTATTGTGAGATGCAGAATTCTCACCATGGGGAGTGTCCTCGTCGGTATATCGTGTACAATAAGTTATCGCCTTTCCCTAATCCACAGACTGTGAAAGCTGACCTCAAATTCAACGGACTGAAGATAAGCTTCGTGTGAACGTCTCCTGCTCCTCAGGTCTTCTCGCGACCTGAACACAGGCGTGGAGCAGACATTCTGAGAGATGGAAGGCGGAACAGCAACGGCTAAGACATGCACGCTCTGGTTCAGAGACAGAAGCCAACCTGAGAGATTAGACAGTGAAAAAGAGAGATTTGCAGTGTCTTTACAGGATGACAACAAGGCTGTGGGGCTGGAGCTGAAGTGCGGGAACATGAAAATAACTGTTTCTTCTCTTACATTATACAGAGAAGATTGTGGGGCACAGAGGATCAAAGAGAGTGGAGATTTCATTTGCTTTCGGCCCCGTTTTTTCGCAGCAGATAAACGAGAGCAGCAGCAAGACGCTCCAGCGGTGACCCTTCATCTGGGTGCGAGACTGCAGGCTTCAGAGACTGCTGACACAAAAACAGGCCCGGCTGGAGGCCGCTAATCGCTGTTGTGGCGGATAACAAAACACTTCTCTGATCAAATGAATGAGAGCTCCTGTTCTCAAAGACCGGTTCAGTTGTGGTGGCGCACGAGTCCAAGTCACACAGGCGGCACCAGATCAGAACCAGGAGAGGAGGCGGGGAAGCAAGAGCTGGGGCTGGGCTGGCGTCGCGCTCCCTCACAACGCAGGTGATGAGGTGAGGGTGAAGGAGGAGGAATGGAGGTCAGGATAGGAGAGTATGTGTGGAGCAAACACGACTTCATCAGACAGCGACCAAGGCAGGTGAAGAAGAGAGTGCAGGCAGGGAGGAGAGGGGTCAGCTCATCTAACCTCTCGCTGAGGGAGCGAGGTCTGTCCTATAACAGCACATGCTTCTGCTCTCACACTACAGAGATGCCAGCAGATGGGGGCCCAATGTCCTCAGCAGATTGAAGAGTATGGCAGGTCCATTCCCCCCAGGACACTCACTCATCTGGATATCTTTGTGTCAATGGCCCGTTATGGGGCATTACATAGTCTCAAAAAGTCCATGACACGGGCTTCCTCAGTAGATTACACAGGTCAAGGCGACACTTTGAGTAAATTCTGTTCAACATTCGTCAACTGCAGAAATGGGAAGGGATTGATGCCTGTGTTGTTTCGGGGCGCCTCACAAGGGCAGAGCCTGACGGAGGTTTGGATGGGGGCGGAGTCTGAGAGGTGAAGGTGTGTGTCAGTGGCTCATTCAAACAGTAGCTGCAGATCTGAGCTCAGAAACAGCCTGGAGGTCGGCCATGTTTGTTTACGTCCGCCCCGTATAGTGTTCAGGTGATGCTGCACTAGTCACTACTGCTTTTTTTCCTCCTATATTCTATATTTCCATCATGGGGGTTGGGACTTATGGACTGAATTTATGAACTTCAGGATCCCTTGCTGACCTGAACAGGCGTCTCAGTGACCTTGTCAGAAGCCATTTTCCTGAAGCCGGGGGCCCCAGGACAGCAGTGAGTGGGGACCTGAAGCTGTGGGCCACTGGACTTCGGCAGCTGCATGCAAGCCTTGTGAGTCCACATCAGCCACTCTAGTCTTCTCTACGTGAGGAGAGGACAGTGACTGACTGAAGACTTGTCTGCATCAGCCACACTCATCACAAAGCAACTGCGAGGAGGCCGTCAGCATGAAGGTGGCTCTCACTGAAAGGTAGCTGGATGATAAAGAGACACCAGTCTGACAGTGTTAACACTTGTGCTGCTGTCGCGCTCTGGTGCAGAGCCTGAATAGCAACATTCAAATTGAAACTCTTCCAGTCACTTTCAATTTGTATGATCCACTTAGTTCCCTGGCCATTAGCGATAAGTGCAACACTCACTGCTGTTATTGTCACCTGCGAGCATGAATTCCTGCAGCGTGGAGCCGATCCGCTCCCATCAGGGGTCGCGGCCATGCAAATACATCTCAGAGCTCTGCGTCATTACAGGGTCAGCCTGGTTCACCACAGTCATCTGGGTGCCACAGAGGACAGAACCAGAAGAGCGGTGTGTGAGAGAGTGGGACTATGGGGAGCAGAGACACCACCCATGAGTCTCTGTCCCAACTCAGCCTCCTGGTTAGGCAGTTTACGATCCACTTTAGAGTCAGATTAAGAGTCAGGTTCAGAGTCAGAATCAGTGAGCAGCCTGCCCACGTGGGGGGGACTCCGGTTTGGTCCACTACATTCAAGGTCTGGTCCTGACATGTAGCTCAGGTGCGCCACTCCAGAAGAAGTGAAGAGGCGGAATCACTGGCACGACTGATGGCCGCCACTGCTCGGCGCTGCTCTCCAGGGACGGCTGCGGTTGCTACAGCTGGATGCTAATCACAGTCGGCGTGGCCAACAATCACACAGCAGGAGGGAGCAGCTGATTTATGCAGCGCGAGGCAGCGTTTGAAATGAAAGCTTTGGGACGCTGGGAGAAAATTGCTCTCAGATTCCACCGCGGCTACATTCCGCTGGACGTACGAGCGAACCCTGAAGGTAAATGAGGCACACGAGTCAGTAGGTCGGAGCCGGAGGGAGAGAACCCTGCGGGGACGTGGCGGGAAGTTAAACGACAGCAGGACGTCAGCTTGACTCCGGAGAGGAAGAATCGGTTTGAGGTGTTCAAACACAGACGGACCGCAAACAGAGATTCAGCCGAATATTTGAACGGACTCCTTCTCTTCCGCTTGGCTCTGAACTATTCAATTCATCCCACCATTAGTAATCAGAGCACACACAGGCGGCTCCTATTTGACCCGGACACAAGCAGCCAAGCTGGTGTGTACTCTCTGGGGTCCTCGCAAAGAGCAGGCAGAAGCTCCGGCACCTCAGGAAGGGAGCAACTCTGGGTGTGGAGCCTGTCCATCAAAAATGGCCCCCAATTCAGTGGCCCCCATCCATCCTTCTGCACAACAGTTTTCACCCAAACCGGTCCACTGTTCTCCAGTCCATCATGAACGGCTGAAACTGAGCTACAGTTAAATGCATATTTCGTTTTAATACTGAGAGTCAACGTTGAGCAGGTGCTGGTGTCAGGTCAGGTACAAGTCCAACACTGGTCTCTAGTCAGGCCCAGGTCAGCAGCCAGGTGCAACTACTCGTACTAGGAGAAGTTAATGCTGACCAACCACAGGCCAAAACTACAGCTGATTTCTGCTCATAAAACTCCACTTATAGGTAAAACTAGAACCCACCATGAAATCTGTGTGACGCAGCACTGGAGTCTGCAGTTTGCCATAAAAACGCCATTTGGAGTGAAGACTGTGGTCTTGAATATTAAACTGCTGCGTGCAGCAGACGCACTAAACTGCAAAACATGAACAAATGGACACCTCCAGCACTCAAAACCGGACGCCCTGTTTCCTCAGCAGGACGCCCTAAATGTATCATTAGTGCCTGTATAATGCCCAACTCCTACTGTCATCTCACTGGTTTACATTAAATTGGGTTTCTGCCCAGTAATTTCGCCCACTCTGATCCAACTTCACAGATTCTCTAACCTTATTTTGGCCATCGTGGTCGCCATATTTGTTAACCGCCGTGATCTTGCGAGTTGCGACACTCGCGACGTGGAAGCTGATATTGATGGGATGGGTGTCTGACGCCGATGACAGGAGGAAACCGCAGGTAAGTTCCACACTTTAAACAATCGTTCACAAAACTAACTCATTGCTTTCTAATTGGAGGAATATTTGAGGCTCATTATTATTATTTTAATGAATCAATGTCAGACAAGTAAAACTATTGCGCAGGGGACCCCTGCAAGTGTTATTGTGGCAACAGTGACTGAGTTCATGTCTGTTAACCTTTGTTATTTGACTCAGAGGCTTGTTTATTTGTTGTTTATCCAGTTATTTTGGTACAAATAGATGTTTACAGCTGTGTTTTTCACAAAGCAAGTTGTTCGTTGTCAGTCGTTGACACGGTGTGTCGGGAGGGGGCGGGGTTTTGGACGCCCTGTTTCAAAATCCTAGGTAAAAGCTTGTGTGGCAAAGCGGCTGCTCCAGAAATTGGTCCAGATGACTGGAAATTGAGGGCGTCCAGTGAAAAAAGCCCATCTAATCTTTAGCTCCTGTGTAGTGCCCTAGTCATTGCGCCATCATACTGGCTTCCATGAAAAGGGTGCTTCTTCTAGTCTCCCTGAATTAGATGGGAATTCACCGACTCTCATGGCTTGGTGGACTTCGCCATCGCAGGAACCATGCTTGGTTTTGTCTTTGATAGGTCGACGTAGCATGGCAGAGCGCTCATCACCCCAGCTAAAATCTGGGTACGGGACGCTAAGTATGATGTCCAGCAGCAGTGTGGTCATGGTTCTCAGGGTTAGAACCTCCCAGGAGCAGACGCTCATGCAGTGTCCTGAGTCTGGACAGCAGTGACAACTGCTTGCTGGAGATGTTCTGAAAACCACTGGTGGTTTGGAGGTGGAAGAGAACAGTCGCTCACACTTCACAAGTGCCTGCTCAGAGGCTTCTCCGCACAGATGCCTGAAGCAGCAAGAGCCCTTCAAGAGTGACATGATGACGGCTAAATAGAGCTGTTACATTATCATTTATATTTACCACATGTGACTACTACAGTGATGTTTGGTGCACAATAAAGTTGGAAGGTTCAATAAGACTAAACTGTGGTTATAATTGGAATCAAAAGAATGGTGATTATCATTTTTCCCGTCATGGTCGCTAGCCTGTTTCTGTCATCATTTTCAATCACGTCTCGATGGCCCAAAAAAGAATCCACAGTCTTGTCACGGTAGTGTGGAGGCCCAACAGAACCAGGACCAATTCGGACCCAGCTGAATCAACATTGTTGCCCACGAACACTTTTCATCACTCAGGTAATGAGATACTCCTCCAGGAATGACGCTCCCAGGAAGAGGCTGAAGGTCTGGAAGGTCAGTGACAGAAGAATGTATCTTCCTCTGATGTTGCTCTCCTCGCGCGACTCGTGGAATTAAGATTACAATCAAAGTGAAGACGTTTCTCAAAGACATGTTCTCTGTTCCAGGAACGCAAGGTCGAATGGATGGTCCTCCGTTCGTGACTCACTAAAAGTCAGCTCATTCTCAGGAGAACAAGGAAGGAAGTGGTGAAGATGTGACGGCAGACAAGCCACCTGATGGATGCGTCTGGCATTGCGGCTGGACAGACAAGGACAGGAGGGTGACTGTCACCGGCCTTCAGCAGCCGGAGACAGTCACACTTCTCTTTTGGCCCCATCTGTATCGAGGCACTGAACGTCACGCCCGGCATCAGCGCAGACACCTCCACATCTGTGTCCCTAATCCATCTCTTCGCCTCATAAAGACTCAGGGAGAACGTTAGCCACGCCCTCACGTGGATCGGCGCTCGCTAATGTAAACACTACAAACGCAGACAACCTTGACCCACTTCCCAACGTCACTAGATGTGATGAAGAATTTGAAGGATGTTTCGGGGGAGTAGAAGAAGAAAATGGGCTGAGGTTTTGCCTTTGATGCAGACGAGGAGTGGAAACAGTTGCCATGGAAACCTCGCCTCCAATAAGACTGAGTAAAAGGACTGATAAGAGCAAGTGAGCTCTCTGGAACCCAAAACTAATTTTTCATAATCGCACTAAAGTACGAATAAAACACAATCAAATTGTTCCTGAAACAAATCCAGGTCACGGTGGGAAGAAGGAAATTAGACTTGACTATAAGGAGAGTGCTCAGGCATCACTGAGGACATTGAGCCGAAGAAGTGGGGCAGGTGGGGCTTCTGACTCGACCACTAGTGAGCAGCATGTCAGAGCCTCGACCGGGCCTCCATCAACGTCATCACCAGGAGCCTGGTCAACAGCCACCCTGCCACACCTTCATCAGGAGAGGATGACCTCTGACCCCTGCCTCCTCCAGGTCACTGGACCTCAGCCTGTTCTCAGGTTGGTTTCTGCCCTGGGACAAAGGTGCCCCACTCAAACAGGGCCAAAACACAGCAGGGAGTCCAGATGGACCCCACCTGACCTGCAAAACGTATTTCATTTGAATGTTTCATGTTGGATCTTCAAGTGTTGCAGTGTATTATGGGACCTGCAGCAACAACAGCAAATAAAGGGACACGTGTCACAGCTGATCTCATTTCCAAACTATGCTCAGGGCAGGCAACATTTAAGGGTGTGGTGTGTTGGACCGTCCTCTGGGTCTTGAGTTATTGCCCACACGTGTTGCATACACACACACTGTCATCGTGGAGCTGAGAAGGTCCAGCATGTTCTCTTCCAGGGGAACACAGCAACCCTCTCACACTATCTTCCTCATGAAGGTCTGAGCCTCCGTGGTCGTCGTGACAGTGAAAGAAAACAGAGCGGAAGGTCGTCCAGCTGACCCACGGTGGCGAGGTGAAGAGTCAGGAAGAAAGGAGCTCACTCACTCACTGCACGTCAGTGAACTCGGGAGCCAGTGACAGGGAATGAGATCATGAGGAAGCGTATTCACAGAAAGAAGAAGAAAAGAGACGGAGAGGGAAAGCTATATTTCCTGCACCAGGAGCAGCAGCATCATCGACCCAGCACTGGCTGGAGTCAAGACCAGCTCGATGCTCCTGTAAACATCGCCCCCCTGCAGCGGTTCGCTCGGACATGAGCTGCTAAACAACAGGATGTGATCGCAGCTGCGGCGACACGTTCCAGCAGCTGATCAACGCCACGATGACGTCGCACACAAACTCAGCTTTTAGGAAAGTCCCATGTTCCCTCTGGAGAGCAGAGAGAAGCAACTCATCCGTCCTCTTCAGCACATCTGCTCCTAAGGCAGCGGCTCACAAACAAGCCTCATCGGGTTGCCAAATGATTGTAGATTTACAGACGAAGATAAGAACCTGCAGGTGGTGGGAACCTGTGATGCTCCATGATGATTCTCCATCAGGACCAGAAGGTCTAGAAGCAGTCAGTTCAGGGGTGTGCAACTACTGATGGCGCTCATTCACTGTTTTGAGAATTTGTTGAACTTCATTTAATTTTAAACGAAATAGAAATATGGTGGAAAACATCCAAAATATATGCAAGAGAGGCTCGGTACGGAGCTGAAGAAGTAACAACCGAAGACTGTGAAACATGAACTGACTGCTCTCACCATCCACCGGAGCTCAGTCTCTACAGACACCAAGTGAGTTCAGGACGCTGCTCAACATGTAGGTGGAGAGGCAGCAAGGGTCAGAGGTCACAGCTCTGTTGAGCAGCGGCTAGGAACATCAAAGCTTGGTTGAACGGACTCCTGCTGAGGTCATGTGGGACTCATCTGGTGGAGATCACGACTCCTCAGAGGTCAATGCTGGAAACCCTTCTGGCTTTTTCCGGTCTCAGGTTCTAAACTCCTTCATCCTCGTCTCTCCTGCTCAGTCCAGCAACCTGAGTTCAACTGAGAACCAGCACACACCCAGTCTGAGCGGGTCACAGAGACCAACTCCGACAAAACTGCGACATTCTCCCAGGTCGTCGGAGACCCTGGCGACTTTCAGGTTTATTTAGCACATATTTATTTCTGTCCACCAGCAGCAGCAGACGTATTCATATTTAATGACATGTGGGGGAAACATGTAGGGTTCTTGCTCCGCTTTCTTCCCTTTGATGTTTACAAGTCAAGTTCATCGCCGCACTTGTTTACATTCCATCTGTCAGAACATTTCCGAGGAGATTTCCTCTATTTTCATGGTGAACTAAACTCCGATGCAGAGACGTGTTGATTCCACTTCAAGTTTCAGCAGTGGTTTTTAACCCTGCTGCTCCTCCGACTCCACCTCACAACTTCACAGCAGGGAGATGGAGTCTGAGCCGCACCACCATCAGGGCTTCCAGCGCCACCGCCGTATCTTCAATCTGAGGTAGGTGAGCCACAAAATCTTTCGTGGTGGAGCGAGATAATGAAGAAACCTGCCCAAAACTAGACTCAACTCAAACAGCAGAAGGTTAACTAGCAACTGTCGCCAGTCTCACTGGCAGGGCAACCTCTCGCAAATCAGTTCGGAAATGTATTGATGTTCTTTACACATAGAAATGTTCACTGACCGAGCAAATCAGTTTCAGAAACACAAGGTCAAATCAGAATCCTGAGTCAAGAGACAGAGCTCAGTCAGAGCTTAAACCAATGATCCTGTGGATGAATCACGTGGCTCTGACTCGCCATCTGACCCTTCAGCTGAAGGGATGATATGCACAACATATCACAGCCAAAGAAGCCAGGAAACGGCCGAAAGAGCTGAAGGAAGAGGGCGGATTTCAGTGACTGACTCTTTCTGCCTTTTATGGAAGAACGCTCTCCACCAGCACAGAAGAACTTGAAGGAAGTTCTATGCAAACAGAACCTGTTGAACACGTCCATGCATGACAGAAAAACGGCACCATGGCCACAAATCCAACAGATACAAGCAGGACATATACGAGACATGACTGAATGAAGGACGGAACAGACGGAAGGGAACAGCTGAACAAACATCAATCGACGAGAGGTTTCCAGACACAGTAGCGTATGAGAGTTAAGGCCCATTCATGCTCGCTTTAGATGTGAAAATGTAGCCGTCAGTTTCAAACCATGTCGCAGTCACTGATCACATGCTTCCATGTGTTCTTTCCTTTGCTGTTCATCAATATATCCACCAGGGGGAGCAGCCAAGTGTCAATAGTTTATAACAACAACAAACTCCAAAACCAACATGGCCACTTTGGAAGAAGTATTGACAAGGCAGCGGCGGTGAGCCTGTTAAATCCATCGCCACCGGCGGAGGACGGAGAGTTTCCACCATTATTATGTCTTCTTCATGTCACATTAGAGGCACGTATCGGGTCGTGACAGCAACACTGGTGCTGATCTGGGCTAATGACCCTGCAGACGTGGAGTCCACACTAGCACCAGCGCCACCAGGTTGAGCTCACTCCACTTTAACTATTCAGGACTGAGGACCCAGTGGAGTGGAACCTCAACATATGTGGAGCAGTTCTCCATAATGTTTACTCCCCAAGAATCAAGGCTCATTTTCGGAAGTGGCGTCAGCAGAATCCATCTGCTGGCACAGACCCCTCATTTGGGAATCATGGGTCCAGACAGATGGGTCTGATGGCTGGGTCCGGACCGTCTTATCACAGAGATGCTCTTCAGAGATGATGATCACACTAAACTCAGAGCTGAGTGAGCGAAAACAGCAAACAGAATCAGCCCTGAGGCAGAGGCAGCTGATGATGTCACAAGTGCGGCAGGACCATATGGTCAGAAGCAGTTCGGAGCTCAGAAACCCTCCGAAGCCTTTGCAGGAATTTAAAGAGTCGAACTCACGAGTGGATGAATCACTGAAACTGAATGGAACTCAGCTGGAGTTCTCACAGTGTCCGCTGCTTCGCAAGCTCCTCTTACACGCCAAACTACCCTTTAAAAAACCTGAGCTGGCTTAAAAACAAGTTTTTAAAACAGGGTCCCGAATAGAGACTGACTCATAAAACAAACTGCAATGTTCTGAACTAGAATCATGAGCTCCTCACATCTTTTATTCACACTAAAGTCCTCCAAATGCGCCGTTTTCACCTGCGTAGTTCCAACAGCGCAGACTGTCTCAGCAGCTGCTTCTCGATTCCAGACCTCCAGGAGAGCGACAGCGTGGACCCATGGCCAAAAGTGCATTTTGAGTGCTTTAAGGGTAAATAAAAAGCCTTGGATTTCATTGGTTTCGTCGTGTCCGATTTCACCTGATTTGAGCCTGTAAAAATCCATATAATAGCCGCGCTGTTGTATAAGACACAGGGTTCTGACCATGAGAAAATAGTTGCGGCTTATAGTCCGGTACGGTAATCTCTACCTGTTTTAGCAACCAACTGAACACATTAGAGAATGAAACAATCAGAGGCTTCAGCTCCACCATTCATTCATTCACTCACTCACTCACTCACTCACTCACACCCAAAACTCAAGGTCATATAGTGTTAGTCTTTCAATCATGAGACTTAAATAGAAGAGCCGGTTCTGGACTGGGGGAGGAAACCGGAGTAAAAGCCAAAGAAAGCAGGCCGTAAGGTTCTAGCGTCGGGGCTCCACACTTGAAGCTCTCCACCTCCCTCTGAGGTCACTCACAGCGCCAGTGACACTAAAGCTCTCGAGCATCTGCAGCCGCCCTGAGCCCAGATCAAGATGCCCCAAAAGAGAAGTGAGCATCCACACACACACTTGTCTCCCGAGCCAGCATCACATGGCGGCAGGTGGACACGACGGTTGCAGTACTTACAGGGGACGGTCCGCAGGTACAGGTTGTCCCGGATGATCTGCTGCAGCTCGTGATCCACGGAGCCTTTCTGAAAGCGCAGGTTCAGGTAGTGGCACAGGTCCTTGTTGATCACGCCCCCTGGAAGAACAACCGCAGCAGCGTCAGCCTTCGCTCCGCCCATCCATCCACACCGGCACGCTGTCTGGCACCACGCTACATCATGTGGCCCAAAATAGCCTGCAGATAAATGACCTGGAAACGGCAGAGCCACAGCAAACAATTGCTAAATCCCTTAAACAAACAGGGATAACGGTAATGAATACACTCTGGCCTCCACAGGCCTCAGCGACTGTCAAGTGCAGCCATGGATTGGTAGAGGTGTTAATTGGAGCGCCGAGTTAACACGTGTGGAGGAACGTCTGCACATGAATCACCACGCTGCTCCCCTGGGGGCTGTTGCTGCTTCTCATTAGACGGGTCCCCCACACCCCCCACCAGCTGAGAGACCCTCTGGACCCTCTCTTGTGATGCTCTGGAACACAACTGGGCTGCTTGTTCTTACACCCCGGGTTATGAACCTGCCACGGGCTTGGAGCGTCCAGTCTGATCTTCAACTTTCAGGGCCAGTTCAGACGTACCTGGCTATTTTCAGAAACAAAGAAATGTCCCTTCATTTATACACAAACAGAGAAGTCGCCTCTGGTACGATGCTTTTCAGAACTCCTGCAGGTTTACTGTACATGTGAACGGAGCAAAGCGGAGGAACAGCAGCCAGTCGACGTCACAGTATGGGACAGAACTGGAGTCAGAAGTGTGACCGCCATTTATTCTTTCAGAGCAGCAGCACAGTTGATGTTGCATTTTCAGGCACAGCGGCTCTACAGATGCAGTTGTTGCGATTTTCATGGTTGTGATTGGCGAACGTTAGCGCCTTGTTACGCTGCCACCCACGGTTTTGCAACGTCAAAGACAGGCACGGGTTCTGTGATACGTGTTACCTTTGAAAAGGAGCGGTTTGTATCGTCCTGTCCACATGTATCAGAGTTTGATTTCCCGAAAATGGCACCTACAGCCAGGTAGTCAATTCTGAGCCGCTCCGTCACTCAGTAAACGCAGTTTCACTAGGTGCAAAGTTCCTCGCATCAAGTGGTTTTCACTGACTGCAGTCACATGATGACCCAGAAAACCAAATTACTGCATTAGTCAGACTAAAATCTGACTTTTAAAACGCATGTAAACGGCATAGTCCTGGAGAGAAACTAGAATTTCTCTGAGTCAGACTCCACGACCTGGATAATGTGGCTATTAGCTGGACTAAGCTAGCTTGTAGCCAGTAGCTGGATCAAGCTAGCATGTAGCTAGTAGTCGGACTAAGCTAGCATGTAGCCAGTAGCTGGATTAAGCTAGCATGTATCCAGTAGCCGGACTAAGCTAGCATGTAGCCAGTAGCTGGATTAAGCTAGCACGTAGCCAGCAGCTGGACTAAGCTAGCATGTAGCTAGTAGCTGGATTAAGCTAGCATGTAGCCAGTAGCTGGAGGAAGCTAGAATGTAGCCAATAGCTGCACTAAGCTAGCATGTACCCGGTAGCTGGACTCAGCTAGCATGTAGCCAGTAGCTGGACTAAGACAGCATGTACCCAGTAGCTGGACTAAGATAGCATGTAGCCAGTAGCTGGACTAAGCTAGCATGTAGCGAGTAGCTGCATTAAACTAGCATGTAGCCAGTAGCTGGACTAAGCTAGCATGTAGCCAGTAGCTGGACTAAGATAGCATGTAGCCAGTAGCCGGACTAAGCTAGCTAGCTAGAACTACTCATTGCGCTGCATGTAAACAGGGAGAACTTGAACATTGGAGTCGGCTGCTTAATCGAGCTATTGCCTCAGTCGGGCTGCTCTGCATGGAACTGCAGTCCGTGGTGCCTTCGCTGTTTAAACGTACCCTCAGAACATTCACGCAAGAACAGGAGGCGGAGCCACCAAGTCCTGCAGGTATTACAGTCTAGCGTTTATGACACAACACAGGTTCAGGAGCATCCACCTGCTGCGACCACCAAGAGAAACCCGCCACCGTGTCCTGTCAGTGTTTCACTCTTCAATGTAAGACGAGCATTTGCAAACCCATTTCAAACCTGTTTCCACGTTCAGTGCAGGAGAGAGAAGGACGAGCAACCCGCCTGCCTGCGTGTGTACAGCCCCACCAGACACCGCTTCAGAAGTTTCAGCTTCTCAAACGCAGGATTGACCTCATTAAATCAGCGCGGCTGTCTGAAAGCGCCCAAAAGCGAGAGGAAGCGTGTGAAAGAGCAGCGACTTGACTGGCTGTGCTCAGAGTGACGGAGCGTCCGTGAGCCTCGTTTCTACACGAGTCATGTGGGACGAGACCTGCTCGCACACGTATGGATGTGGACCTGAAGATCGTCAGGATCAAAGTCTGCATGTCAGAGGTCAGCTCAGGTGGCGCACATTTTGGTCGAGTTTCATTTTAATGTTACAAGATTCAACAATAACATTTGAAAACTGAAATACAGACAACTGAAGTACAGACAAGCCGACTGAATGAAATCTAGATTTCTGAGCCACAGGGGGAGGGGCTCTGGAGTCCCTGGACGGGCCTGGGACCCAGCACCGTCCCTTCAAAACTGGACTGTGATATCATCAGGTAGTCATGTGATTTGACCTCTGACCTTTTGTGCAGACCCCAACCTTTTGACCTGCGCAAAACAGGGTTCCAGTCGGGGACACCGATACCACAGAAGTGTCATTGGGTTCTCCCCGGCGCAGGTCCCCAACACTGGGATTTTGAGTTGAGTTTCCACTGTATTTGTCAACATGTGGTGAAGAGAGGCCCGTCATGTGCGCAGCCCAGATGAAACCCACACGAGCATAGAACCACAGACGGCTAAAGACTGGCTGCAGCACACTCTGCTACACAACCACGCTGCCCATACCATGATGACACTGTTGTTCAGGGGTTTAACAGACAATAACTGAAGCAGCTGCGAGTTGTTGAGGGTGAAAAAACGTTTCAATAATTGAGGTCCGACATGCTCAGCCATATCATCTCGCAGCAGTCACAAAAATTGCCCACAGGATCCTGAAGGGACTGAAATCCTGCTGCCTCAGCAGGAGCAGAGAGGAGAGTGTGACAGAAATGGGTCTGGCTGGACGGGGGAAGGACTAATCCCGCGAGTGGCAGAAAGGTAAAGCAAGCATCAAGTTGATCCCTTTCCCCGGCCAAATGTTGCACGCACGCCAGCTCGCTCTGATTTAATCAGACCTCAATGAGACAGCAGACATGACGGCAGGTGGGGGCCGGGGGGCTGATGATACTTCAGGGATCCCACATGGTACCGTTTTAGGAAACACATTCAGCGATCACCCGACCAGAGGCAAGCAGCACAGGAAGGAAGGAAGTTGAAGACCTCCGTCACGTGAAGACGCACGCACGCACCACACATCTCAGGTGAAGTGCCGCACGACAGTCACGCTGACTCCATCCGTGTCTTCACCCAAGAGCAGCACATTTACATTCGATGATGAATACGCATGATCAAAAGGTGAGCTCTCACGCACACGCACACGCACACACACACAGATGCAGACACACGCAGGCGTCAGACCTCAGCAGCCGGCTGTGTCCTCCTTCCACAGGTTCTGAGCTCTTCCAGCGTCGCAGTAAACCCCGCGCAGTGCTGATCCCCCTCAGCTCGACCCTCGGCTCGGAACCCCAGTCCAGCCGCTAGCACGCAGCCAGGGAGAGCAGAAGCATCACCAGGCGAGAGGATGGACTGAGTGAGAGACGGAGAGGCGGGTAGAGAGAGAGGAGGGAGAGGGACGGCTGGAGCGTGGAGCTGGCTGTGGGGACGCACGCTCCTCACTCCTTCCCAGGTCCTACAGCACCCCCCGTCTGCCACTGAAGGCACTGCATCTCATTTAAACGCTTGTCAGATTAAAGGCTTTTCACCCATCACACAACTCCTCTCAGATTATTACCACATGACCTCGCGCTCACCTTTTTTTCCACACCACTGACTATAATTCCATCTTATTATAACCAAACTGCCAACATTGTCTCACATCCACTCAGTTATTTAATGTTAATTTAGCTCTTTATCTTGGGGCATTCGGGTTCTGGAGACAGCGTAGTGAGAGCAGAGCCATGAAATCCAAGACATTCCCAAGCCAGAGGTGGACCAGGGGCCTGCGTTCTCACGCTCTGCTACGAGAATCTCAGCCGTTTTCACTCAGCACACGGGAAGCCAATGCCGAGACATGGTCTCTTTCTGGCCAAATGTTTCTGGTTTAGGTCGAGAGTCCTGCCCTGATGTCACCCACAACCACGACCTTGACCGGCGCTGGAGATAACTCAAAACCAGCTTGATAAAACTCAAAAAAATCTTTAAAATCATGTATATGACATACGTCACGAGACAACCATTGCAACAGCAGCGCCTCGGCACGACTACGTGCTCTGACTTCAGGCAGGGGGCGGGGCCACACGCAAGTGACCGACAGGTCCCAGTCCAGGACTGATCTAAACTCTGGGATCTGTTCCATCAAATATCTCATCCATCTGTCTAGGACAAGTCGTACAAATGGTGGTTCTGACCAACACCTGCCTGAGGGACCACATTTAAGAGAACGTGGATTTGCATTCTGGGGACCAAGGAGCTGAGGTGCAGGGAAGAGCCACAGTCCAGCTTCCTCAGTTTCACTTGCCTGCAGGAGTGATTTTTATCCTACTGATGACGAAGGCTGCTGGGAATTAGAATGAACCAGGATTGCGCTGCAACACTTTTCAGTGATGGTCTGCCATCTGCTTAACTCCTTCTATTGGCGTGATACATGATAAAATGTGTTCTCACAGGACCAACAAGGCTTCATTTGAGGTTTGTCATCAGAGACCATCCTCCTTTTCCACCAGAACATCCAGCTTTTGAGCTCCTGTCAGCAACTAAATTTGGACTGACGGTGAAACAACGGCAACAGAATTGTTCTGTGGCTCAGCTGGCGGCCCGCGGGCCATATTCGGCCCACAAAGATGGTTCCACAGCCCAACACACACCACCCTAATCTGATACTTCATTCAGTCTAACTTGTGAAGGACTTGTTCGGCCAGAATCTCCTCCACAAACGCAGAGGGCAGCATTCACTCAATCTCACTCAATTCTCCACTTGGGATGGGCGATGTACACAAAAAAACAATATCATGATAAATGTTGTCATTTCGGTGCTAACAATCATTATCACGCTACATCAGAGGAGAGCAATTAAATTTCCACGAGGGCCACATTAGAAACTGTTGTGAGGGGCCATCATGGAAAGAAAGACAGAAATGACTCCAAAACATAATGGAAAAATATCCCAAATATAAACTTAAGTAACAAGGACACAATGAAGCTAAGGAGATGAAATGTAACTAAGAATATTAAGAAGTGTAAATATGCAATGAAACCGATTGAAATATTTAATTTCATATGCACTTAACTTGAATATAAATCAACTATGGACTATACGTTCCAGATAAAAAGGCAATTTATTTAAAAATATATTTTCAGTATTACTTCCATGTATTTTGAGGAACAAGAAAAACACAAAAATGGCCAATGAAAAGATTACAATTTTAGTCTTAAGAACATGGCATATTAACTAATAAAATGGCGGTGATGACCAAAAGAGAAAGAACAAAAAAATTATGACATATCAGTAATACTTTTAGTCTGACGTCAAACGGGCCACAAAAATACAAGCATTGGGCCGCATATGGTCCCCGGGCCGCACTTTGCCCAGGTCTACGCTGAATCCATTTTCATTCTATTCCACTTGTTGGACACTACAGTCTTTCTTGCAACTGTTTCATGATGAAACCCCCAATGAATCAGAGGGGAAAGTTTTGACATTTACAGAATTGGTGACAATAAAAACGTTACTTTTCAATCATGAGAAGTAAATCCCTCTGCAATCAGCAGCGGTCCGTCTCTTCGTATGTCCAGCCGGAATGAGTGACCTCAGTTCAGCGAGCAACGGATTCCAGTTATGAGTTTTTTTGGGGGGAATTTTTCAGCGCAAAATACAGCAAAAACCGTCACGTTCAACTCCAGCTCCATGATGTGCTTTGTGTTACCAGAATGTTTCGATGTTTCCTTTCACTACATTTGATCATGTGACAGTGGAGCGCCTTGCTCGGTGATGTGGCGGAAACCCTCTATGAAGGACAAAACAAGTGGAAGATGAGAGGTTTCCCATCAGCCCTTCTGAAGTCTTGTCACATGACAGGGCTCGACAAACATAGTGCTTTGTTTTATATCACAATATACCTTCGTCGATATCAACCAAAGTGAAGTGATTGGTGGTGATGTGATCGTTTCCTCTCATCCAGCCCAAGGTGTGGGAGCATTTGAGCCTTGGAGAGCAGGAATTTTTTCAGGTATTAAAAGCTGTTGGATATAAAAAGAAGGTTTGGGCTCCCTGAATCTCTGACCATATTGGTGTATAAAAAATGATGCCTTGGGAGGGAACACACCGTTCTGTCTCGGTGGGCGTCCAGTCAGTCCCTCAGGGGCCTCTGATAGAGAACAGCCTGTGGAGCCACAAAAACAAAAGAGCAGCTGGTTCCGCTGAGGGACGCAGGCGCTGGAATAGCTGACAGACTCCAACTGGTCCGGCGGACACAAGGAACCTGGGACGTCTGAAATAAGTGGGTCAGAAGCAGCATTACTCTTTTCCCCCTCTCCTCCGAACAGCCGAGTCTTCAAATCTTCATCTCCAACTCTTCTTCTTGCCGCAGTGCCTCTAACACCACGACCAGCACAGCATCTCTCCTGTTTGGACCGAGGTCAGCGACTCAGCTCAGAGCGGATCTCACAAGCTCACGTGCAAGTCTGTGCGGGCCACCATCCTCCGCCACATGCTCGACTTCTCTTCACCTCATGAACCTAAAGACACAGATCTCAAGAGCGTGATCACTAAACTTTTCTAATCAATCTGGAATAAAGGCAAACAGCTTGGATCAGTCGGCGCTGGCGGCGAGTCATCAAAGTCTCGCTGACAGTATTCATCACACTCGGCTCGGAGGCGACCCGGCGGCGCGCACATATGTAGCGTTGTCACGCGCCGACGGCCGAGTGTGTGTTGGAACGGGAGGCGACAGCTGTTCCGATAATCGGACTCATTAAAAGATCAGGATGAGCTTCAAACCTCGCCAGGCGCTCGCTGTTTTCAGTCGACATAGATGTTGCCAAATGGGAGCTTGGATCATGGCCGCCTCGCAGGCCACGCTTCCTGGGCCGCTACACACCACTTCAGAAGCCCGAGGGAAGTGGGGAGCATTTCACGTGACATACTGAACTGAGCTGGTTTTGGGCAAAAGAGCTCACTAGGGCTGAACATCGCCATGGAAACGGCTTTCAAATATATGTATCTGAAAATAGAGAATCAGTAAAGAGCGCGCAGGAGACCAAATCAGTCATCGATCGTCTGGTCTGGTCAGGATCAGGACACGTTTTAACCAACTAATGTTGGGTTTGTTCACCTGCAGGACCAAAGTGCTGGAGGGACGCAGCCCTGAGTCAGGGAGGACTTGGAGGGAAGAAACCAGCGGCAAGTCGTGGTTCCCGCTACAGTAGAGCAGCCAAAGAAGAGTGAGTCCGAGAAGAGAGTGGCCAAGGAGTATGGGACCGGCGAAACCAGCCAAAAGATCGGCGGTACCTTCCTGAAAAGGAGAGGGATTGTCTCGGTCTGGAACTGGATTCACAGCTGGCAGCTCCCCGTCCTGGACAGGGGAGCTACCACAGTAATAATACTGCAGCATTTGTTCAGCCTGTTGTGCGACATGCGATCAGGTTAAAAGAGGCTAGCGACCAGTTAGCTAAAGCGAATGATTAGCCTTCAGCTAACCGCAGTTTCAGGTTTTTGTTTCTCAAACTCAGTACTGTTGGAGACCCGGTCTCTAGGTGCATCTGGAGGGAAGGTCTCAGAGGTGCCGTGTCAAGATGACACCCTGCCTCTTGAGGAAGCAAAGGGTGTCAGTCATTTTCCAAAGTTACTTCCTGCAGCTTTAACGATCACCTTACTAAGCGCGTGTCGACAGCCAGAGGGAGACACGTTCCAAGTCCTCAGAAGCTCTGTGGTACACCTACTGTCTACAGTCACTTTGATGGGTGAAATAAGGACATTCACTTCCCCCCATTAGAGAAGATGAGTTTGTGGACGGAGGCTGGCTTCCATGACAGGAAGGAAGTCTGAGCTGAGTGAGGAAGGATTCGCTCTGTGTTCTCGCTCCCCACGCTGCCAGGTTGGTGAAATCAAAAGTATATTTGAGCCTCCTTGATTTGAATAAAGCAGCAGGCCTTGTGCAAAGCTCGCTCTTAAATCAACATCATTACTAACATCAGCTGTGTAACAAGGTCTCCTACTGTTGAGAAAATGAATCAGGCCTGTTGACTTCACACACTCTTTGTGCATGAATAAGTAGTAGTCGTATCGCAGCGTGTTGTTTTGAATCAAACCACGACTTTTGCTTTCCGAGCTGAAAATACGCCCACACAGCGAGGAGACTTCACTCTCCTCTGGCTGCTGCAGTCGGAAACAATACATGACGGCAGACCTAAAGAAAACAGCAGACATCACAGCTCACCCAAAGATACAAGTTTGAAAGCTACAATTTTGTATTTTGCTGCTGGTGTTCTGCTAAACAGTGAGTGCTACTAACCTGGACCTTTGTGTGGGGGGCGGAGTCTGTATTGAACTGGCAGAGGAGAGTTTGAAGTGAATGCAAGGGCAGCACGTGGGGTGTCCCGATTCGAAAAACCGTTTTTTTTTTTTATTTCTTTGCTACCACATGAACTTAATCTGGTGCCGAACACATATTTGGTGCTCTCCCAGACAGACATACTGACCCCAGTGAAGGGGTGGTTTCTATCGTACACCTCACACACCCATATGGGCCAGTGGCCCCTACTAGTGTTGTCGTCAAGACCTCACCAACCGAGACCAAGACATTATCGAGACTGGAGAGTATCGAGGCCAAAACAAGACCGAAGCATTTGAAGATCAAGACTAAGACTGGACCGAGAGATTTGGAGGTCAAGACCGAGACATTTGGAAGTCTAGAACATCACACTGTCATCAAATGTGCTATGGAGCAGACGCGAGACCACAGCGGAAAACCTGGCAACCCACTCCACCACAACCCGGCACCCCACTGTACCAACTACAGAGGCGCAGCACTGTGAGTTCAGCACTGACGCCGGAGGTCACAACGCGGTCTGGCGACCACCAAGCAGGAGCGCTTCAACACGACTCAAAGATGATCTGAACTGTCCGACCCACAGCTCACATAGTTGCTCTCCATTTCATCATTTCGTCGTCTGTGGTGTCAAGTATCGAGCGCAGCCGTCTCCATCGTCATGGTGACACTTCGTAAGGGTGTGCAATATGACGATATCAGATTGTGGACCATTTGAACACGTTGACAATGTGCAAAAGTGAGGAGACGGAGACTGTATGGATCGCCCCTGTTTCATTCTAGAAACTGACTTGCCGCCGCTCACTCTCCACACTGTTGTCGCAAACTCACATTGTCCTGCTACACACTCACCGTCGAAGCAAACCAGCTGGTCAAAAACATAACTTTATTTAAAAAACATTTTTAATCATGATCCGCCTCTAACTCGACCACACATGGTAATGGCAGAGTGACTGGAAGAGTTTTCTGGTCTGACCTCCGACGCTAAAGACTGTCTGAAGTTCAGAGCTAAATGGCCAACGGGGCTAACAGGGCTAACGTGACGTCTTTTGAAACCTTTACTGACACTCGTTGAAAACATCCAAAAGAGTGGCTACTGCTACGGAAAAAAATCAGAGTGAATGAATGTGTTAACAGTAATTTAACAGTAAACTGCCCAAAACTATAACAGACCTATGTAACAGACGGTAAACTAGCATTAATATGCCAAGCTTAACTCCGTGCAGACAAAGTTGAAATAGAACTGACTCCGTGGAAAGAGGGTGGGGGCGCCCCTCAACACTGCGCTGCAGTGCTTTGTTCATTTCTCTGATTTGGTTTCAGTGAATGGTAATGATGCAGCACGTTTTTAAGGCCTTGGGACCCTAACGTACCCCCAGAATTCCACCGTGATTTCTACAGTTCAATAAAGATAAGTTTTTCATGTCAATGCATCACTTCACCTCAGCTCATCATCACATGTAGAGCTGGCCAACAGGGTTTGTTGGTGGCGCTACAGAATGATCTATCGCTATAGTGTTTAGTGAAGAAAGCACATTTTTGCATGCTGAATGGTAACAATTCAATCTTCCTCCCAAGTCCTTTGGTGAATGGAGGAAACAACACAAAACAGCAGCAGCAGCAGCAGCTGGCAGAGTGACAGCACTGGTCTCACTGCGCGGCCTGGAAGTGGTCTTTTGGGGGGGAAAGTGGTCCTGTGACACTGAGGAGTAAAAATAACCAAGGGAGAAGTGCTTGGCGTGAGGAAGCAGGATCACCAGCCGGCCCAACTTTGAAGTCCAGGAGAGTGTAAAATTGCTTCACCTTGCCTGACTGCAGCACCCACTGTGAGCATGCTGATGTCACTCAGCACAGGGAGAAATCTTTTACCAACCCCCTCCTCCGACGCACCAGGACAAGCTTGGTGAAACAGACAACACAAGGTGGAGAGTTGCTTGGACACAGGTGGCAGGGAGCCGATCGCTCGGGCTGCAACTACACTGCTGCTGCTGCTGCAGGAAGACACCAGTTTGGTAGGAGAGGGACAAACCACACACACCAAAGTCACACTGTTCCGGATTGTTTTCGTGTCATCAAATCTACAGGATTCTTCTCAACAGTCACAGGGTTCCACCAAGGATTCTTTCCAACAATAAGTGGGTGTCTCCGATCAGGATCTAGGGTTAGAAGGGAACATGATTCAGGGGACACAGAGCCGATCCCAGCGGCACAGGGTGAGAGACAACTCCGGACATGACGGGGCGCATAGGCTGTGGGACGAAACCTGAGTTCTTGGTAAAATGCCCAAAATCAGAATCAGATTTATTGCCATGGTCAGTGGGGAGCCACTGACTAGGAAAGTGTCTTGGAATAAAGTGCAACAAAAAACAAATAAAATAAAATAAAATAAAATAAAATAACATAACAACAAGGCTGTTCACGAATTTAACAGTCTGATGGCCGAGGGGAAGAAGCTGTTCCTGTGACGGGAGGTTCTGGTCTGGATGGACCGTAGCCTCCTGCCAGAGGGAAGAGGAACAAACAGTCCATGACCAGGGTGAGAAGGGTCGGCTCTGATCCCACCTGCACGTCTCTGGGTCCTAGAGACATACAGGTCCTGAAGAGGTGGCAGGCTGCAACCGATCACCTTCTCAGCAGAACGTACGATGCGCTGCAGTCTGCTCTTGTCCGTGGAGGTGGCGCTGTTGTACCAGGCGGTGATAGAGGAGGTGAGGATGGACTGGATGATGGCCGTGTAGAACTCCACCAGCAACTTCGTCGGCAGTCGTAGTTTCCGTAGCTGCCTCAGAAAGAACATTCTCTGCTGGGCCTTCCTGATGAGCGACCTGATGGTTGGCTCCCATTTGAGGTCCTCAGTGATGGTGGTTCCCAGGAAGCAGGAACCACAATAGGAATGGCTAAACCAGCCAACATGAGAGGGGAACATAGGCGCGCCACACAGAGTCATTACAATCCTGGGGAAAGGGTTATGGCAATGAGAGGTCCTCACAAAAATAGCGAAACAAACATGTATGTGTGTGTGTGTGTGTGTGTGGGCTAGTTTATCCTACTTTGGGGGGACCAATCCTTGACAAAACACTGTCCTTGTGAGGTCCATAAGACTCGATTTGAGGATGGAGACTTCGAAATAACTCTGTTTGAAGGTGAGAGACAACTCCGGACGTGGCTGCAGGAGGAAACCTGAGTTCTCGGTAAAAAGCCCATAAAAGCATGGAACATAGGCGCTCCACACAGAAAGGCCTGGGTCACCCCAAAACTAAAGGGGGCGCCTCGAGCTGCAGTCCAAGCCACCAACTGGCCTGTAGACTGAGCAAGAAGGGAAGATGGAGAAAACTACTGATGCAAGGGTGAATCGCTTCACTTGAAATGTCTTCATGTCTCTGCCTCCACACCAGTTTTCTGTGCTGCCTCCACGAGAACCTCAGAGTTAAAGTTGTCCAGAGGAATCCTCTCTGGTACAGCAGTAAAGCTTGATGAGACGAGTGCCCCGAGTTAAATGCATCCTTGGTGCATCACCACATTTTACGGCATTAGCCTTCAGTACGAGGTGAGTGTCGACAGCAGGAGGAGTCGAGGCACGTGGAGCGCTCGCTCCTAAGAGAGCCGCACTTCTGCGTTGGGCTTAATGGACCTTTCACTGCGAGGGCCATCCGGGATTAACCCAAAACACTGGGAGGAAATGACCGATTCCCGCTGGTCAGGGAGACTCCAGGTGCTTTTAGCGGAGGCGACCCCAACCAAAACGAGCAAAAGGTAATTGCTTTGGGTGGGAAGCATTGTCACTGACTGCACTCTGAATGCTGGTTCAGTGCCTCGCCACTGGAAGCAGGAGCACAGGAAGAGAGCAGGATTGAGAGGCGCACAACAATCCAGACTGAAGTTTAATTTAAGGTGGTTTCATGGTTTTAATGATATAAGGACGTGTGTGTACTTCTTTATCTGACCTTGTCAGGGACAGTCCTACAAGGTGAAGCCTCAATTTGAGGGTTAACGCTTCAAAATAACTGGGTCATTATAATTAGGTTCCAGTTTGGTTCAGGGTCCCGGTTCAGGTGAGCCACGTGTTTTGGATGGTTAGGTTTAGGGGGAGAGGCTGGGGAAAGGGTGATGGCAATGAGAGGTCCTCACAAAAATAGCGAAACAAACATGTATGTGTGTGTGGGCTACTTTATGTTCCTTTGGTGGGACCAGTCCTTAACAAAACACTGTACTTTTGAGGACCGTATGAGTCAATTTGAGGATGAAGAATAACAGTCATATCTGTGTTCCAGTCTGGTTCAGAGTCCTGGTTCAGGAGAGCCATGTGTTTTGGATGGTTTGGTTTAGGAGGAAAGGCTGGGGAAAGGGTGATGGCCATGAAAAGCCTCACAATTTCCGCACAAGGATAGAAATACTAACGTGTGTGTGTGTGTCTGCATTCCAATCCAAAGCAGCCACAGCCTGTGTTTTGTGTCCAGCCTCAGTACATTGTGTCAATGTAACTTCCAACTGGAGCCAACTCTGAATCTGACGGCGTGATGTTCGTAAAGAAAACACTGTTGTGATAGAAACACGCAGAGAGTGAAGTGTGCTTCATCAATGCTTCAGTCATGCCGCAGCTGAACACCGTGAAAGTCGTGTCGACTCTGAACACAAGCTCTGCTGAATCATCGTGTCTTTGTAAACAAGGTTGGAAATCATCACTGCTCCACTCCGAACACCTGAGAGTCAGATTTGCACTTCACATCATCATCTGGGCACAGAACATTAATGTTTACATCCAGATTAAATTATTTGCAGATGATTACAAAAACATTTCTTTGAAACTGTGGTACAAACGCTGACAAACACAGGCACATCTGGTGTTCCCTCAGCTGCGACACCTTCTAGTTCACTGGTGACAGAAGACACCTTGACGGCCAAGCATTAGACTATCGTCTACATCAGTGGCTCTGAACCTTTTTGATCTGAGGGCCACCTTTCTCAGAACAAATGGCCCCAGGGCCCATTCAAGTGATAGAACCGATTCATGACTCTTGATTTCATCTGTGATCAATAACCATATTTAATCTACTGACACGTAAACAAACCGAAACCTTGTGAAATGACATGAAACCATGTGATCGTCACAAAGATATTTGTCATGGAAAAGTCCAACCAGCAGCAGAAGCAGGTGCAAGTCATGTTCATCAAATTTACTGATGAAAAAAAGAAAAAAATACACTTGATGCAAACTGTTGAGAAAATTGAAAAAACTGAATCAAATCCCAAAGAAATTAGACAAAATCATGTCCAAATATCATAAAATAAAAATAGTATACTTTATTTAGACTCCAAAGAAGATTTAAGTAAAGTGGAACTGAAAATATTGCCATAAAATGTTACAATTCATTTTCAAAACTGCTTCTACAGACACTTTCATTAACTGTTGGGGGCACAATCACTTTCTTCATCATTGTTCCTTTCCAAGAACTTCTCCCATAGTTGGTAACTCTCACAGATTTGCAGTTGTCAAGTCAATTCAGTGACTCACTACTTCCACCATACCTGGCTAATGAATTCAAACTGAGCGTCTCACGACCCAAAGGTGTAAAACGGCCCTCTAGGGGGCGCTGGCAGCCCAACCATGGGCCCCGGCTCTATGGTTAAGAATCACTGATCTATACAATGTCTTCGATATACATTCACCAGCGGCAGCCCGACCTCAAGGATCAAACTTGGAGGGGTGGGTATTGAACCCATGACAGTCCTGAACAAGCCACTGACATGTGAAATGTCCACACACCCTCTCACAACACAGCCCACCTCGCTTGGACCCAGTTCCGCCGTGTTAACCCCAGCGGCAGGACGGGTAATAGAAGCTGACACAAGGAAGATGAAGCTGCCGCCATATTCTCTGGGCTCATGCGCAGCAGCAGTGATGCCATGCGGGAAATGATCACGCAGACATCTGCAAACAAACGCTGAGGGGCTGTTCAATGTGAATTAATAACCGAAACACAGTGGGTTCCACTGCGAGAGTGCAGACAGGATATATTTCTGATATGAAGAGGTGGAAAATTCAAGTCGAGTGAGTGAGGAAAGAAAAAAAAAAAATCCAAAGAGCACTTTCTTCTCACAGTTGGGTTTCAAGAGGATCATTATTTATTTCTGGCACTGCACTCTCCTGCTGAGATTCATGGAGTGGCAGGAGGGTGACATGAAGACTTCCTGTCAGAGCTGCACGTCACAGAGAACCAATCACAAGCTTCCTCCTTCCTCAGTGCTGGGCTTCACTTCAGAGCTCAGTGAGAGAAGGATCAGGATCCAGGGGGCCACAACAGAAGTGGGCAGGACTCATCGTCACCGTCCAGCTCAGAGGCACAACATGCACCTGCCATGAGCTTGTACTGACTACACTGAGGTCCAGGACAGAGACAGGAGACACCCTGGGCCGGTCACCAGTCCTCTGTGGGCCATGTTAAAGGCAGGCCCACAGACACAACTGGGACGGTCTACATCAGTGGTCACTGACCTTTTAGCAACAGCCAGCTACTGCAAGGGCACTGTGTGACCCAAAGAACTGCCATTGGTTCAGTTTGCACTTCTGAAATCACCATATATAAATAAATCATATTCCTCTCAAATACTTCTCTCTTTGCCGAGTTTTCACAATAATTACCACAAAATCAAACATAATAAGATGGTTATTACATGAAAATTATTATTATTATTTTGTGTGTATTTGAATGTGGCCACTGCAATGAGGAAATACAACTATATAACTAAATATAATCTTCTCAGAGCAAGATGACTTGAAGGTGAGATTTCAGCCTCACGATAAAATTCCAAGAACGCAGTTCAAAAATATTTGTCTATTCTGGCAAACCGGTCCCTTCGTTCTGTGCTACGATGCCAAATCAAGCGAGGACAGATGACACAGTGGCGAAACAGTGGTGAAACAGCTCTGATTTGAAACATTTCTCCAGCCATTAAAGAGCCATGGCCAGCCAACAACGGCTGTAGATTTTAGATGTGACTTCAACTGAGCCCAGCTACAGCACAGGGATGGTCCAGGAGGACAGCACTGGCGTGTATCTTCAGAGCCGCGGGAACAGCTGACACAACAAACCTCTGAAGGTGAGGCGGCCATGGGAGAACTCAGCCGTCTCAAATGCCCCCGTGTCACTTCCTGAAAACATCCCCATCACGGGTCGCTCGTGGCTGTGAGCGCAGAGTCAGCGCACCAGCATGGTCACACACACACAACTGCATGGCAGCCACAGTCCACGACCCAGTTCTTCTCTCTGCTCACATCTGAATCAGAGTTCTGGACCTGAGGCTGGACCTTTTCCTAGACAAACATGTTTAAAACTGCGTTTTCCAGAGCAGATGTGGGGCGTGGAGCTCCAAGACGGTGGCTTCCTAATGTTGACAGCAGCAGGGCACCTGAGTTGCTGAAGAGCTGGGGCCACTTTTCCTCTAAACCCTGAGATGATGTCACCTCCCTCCACACACGGGACCCTCAACGTGATCTTTGGTACACAGTTCTTGTCACAGCAAGTCAACCTCCTTCACACCAACTTCACCATGCTCTCTTCACACCTTCCTCTCCTCATTCCTGCAGTGCTTATTTCTGCAGAAAGAGAAGGCAGCCTATAACTCCTATCGATGGACTGGAAGCAGGGTGAAATTAACATGTAGGGCAGTTCTATAAAAATCTATTCTCCCATTAGCAGTCACGCCAAGCAGCTCATTGATTCTTCTGTGTAATACCAGGTTAATTACAATCCCAGCGGCAGACAGGCTGGTGACTTGGACGAGATCGCAGGCTGGGATTTCATCAAGTCAAGGACACGTGGTCACAGGTTGACTGCTAACCGTCTCATAGTAGCTCAGACCTTCAACACAAAGCAGAAACATTCCAAACTTTCACTCAAGTTCATGCGTGTGAGACCAGAAGAGAAGAGCGTCTGAACACAGAGCAGTCTGGAGTCAGAGTGGACCAGGAGTGGAACGAAGGAAAGGCTTGAGAGAGCTCCGGACAGCGCGGCATCAGCATCAATGTTCCCTCCAATTTTTCATGTGTCTGAGCAAACACACAAACTCTCTTAAATATTTTTTAAATGAAAAAATGGAAAAAAAAAATTACAATTTGAATAATTCAAATTGAGGAATGGAACGTGTGAAATTTTATATAAAAGTAGAAATAAAAACCTTTCAATTGTCTTTGAATTGTATAGACTCTTTACATGTTTGTTCAGGTGAATCATAATGTAATATAGTCACAATATATACATCAAGAATCTTCCAATACAATAAACTCCAGCCATTGTCACATGACACCGTTGATGGCACTGGATATCAAAGAACTTCAAGAAACTTTTACAAACATTGATCCTTTCTCAAACGGATGGATGAGGCTCGTGAATCCGTCTGTTGTGAGAGTGAGTTTTGTCCACTTGAGGCCACCGTCTTCTGTGAGTGCTCCTCTTGGAACAGTGAGCTGTGTGGATCAGGCTCCAATGAAGAAGGAACAGGTTTCTTCCACTGACTCCACACTTCATCTCCTCACCTGACTAGCGTCTACTCTCTGTGGATTGTCGTCTGAAACCTGCACTGCAACTATTCTCTGTCCTCTGCGTAACTCCGCCCCCCAATTGGCTCAGTGCATGCGCACATTTGGACCAAGCACCAGCCACTTGAAGAGAAATCAGCTCTTCAACATCAGCCAGCTCCAATAGTTCACTTCAAATGTAGCGGTGTCACCCGGCGGACGGTGATCCAAAGAACTGCCGCACTGGAGAAATAGTGGAAACTTCCGGCGAGGATGGTCGAACAGCGCAGTGGGCGCTTAGTGTTATTGTTATTCAATTCAGGATTTGTTTTCGTTCATTTGTTGCGCAACGTAGATATTCTTGTGCGCTGAGATCGCATCAGCTGTGCACAATTGCACACGCGCGCAGCTTAGAGGGAACACTGGTCAGCACGCAGAACAGGAGAAAGAATGTGGCAACACCAGGATTAAGATGAAGGTCTCAAGGTTCTGTTCAAGTGCTTAGATGTCCCATGCAGATGGGAAGCCAGAAATCAGGCAGGCGACACTGGTGTTGTGATGGCATCATCTGACAGAGGAGGACTTCCTGACTACGTTCCATATAGCCACACACAAACTGAACACTGAATGAATTTCGGCTCTGATGTCTCCAAACATCTCACCATGGTGAGACTCGCTGTGCCTAGCGGTTCCAAGCAGAGAAGCAAAGTGAGTGAGTGGGCAGCCGGCTCATGAGGTCAAAGGGAAATTACTGTCTTTCTTCAGGAAATTGCTTCAGTGGTGGTGACGGTGGCGGACCGACGCCAGCACAGTGGCCAACACTGCTCAATTAAAACACAGCAAAGTCCCACATTAGATATGTGTTTAATCAGCCAGGATCCTCATGTCTGGAGATCAGTGAGCAGACTCCATCAGCGTCAGACATTAGCAGCGTCAACATCATGAAAATTAATGAGTCGTTTCATCAATTAACGATGGGAACTGAAGCATGAGACTGTGCACCACAGAAGTTGGGGAGAGGTGCATCGAAGGAAACCCGTGAAATCGTCGGTGATTGAAGCGAAACAAGAACACGCCAACTCAAGCAGGCATGGCTTCCAACCCTGCAGAAGTAAAGGCATTTCTGCTGTGTCAGCTGTTTGACCTGCTGTCAGGTGACTGCTGTCCACTCGGCCTGAATCACGACTTTTTTAGCCAAGAATTGACGTCACGATTCTCTGCCATGATTTTATTTCCTCATGAAATATAAAGTTTATTGCACACATAAACTATGACAAAGCAAAGTCGCAGCACAAAATGGCCTGTCAATCTACAAAGGCAGAGGTGGGCAGTTTCCTAAAGGGCCACATTACAAACTGTAACTGTTGTGAGGGGCCATCATGCCAAAAGACAGGTGGCGATGACTACAAAAAAGGACGAAATGAACCAAAAAAGTTCAATGGAAGCAAGGATGTTAAGAAAAGTGAAACATGAAATGAACCCAATAAAAAAATCATTTTATATGCATTTTATTTGAATAGAAATCATAATAAAACTATGGACCAAACATCGAAGATGAAAAGGCGATTTATTTCAAAAATATATTTAGAATTTTCTTTCAATTAATTTTGAGGAAAATACTAAAATGACAGACGAAAAGAAGAATGCATCTCTCAACAATCCTAAGAGGAGCAGCTGCCCTCGGGCTGGGTCTGCTGGGTCTAAGGACGACCAGATTGAAGACATCCGCGGGGTCGCCTGGGCAGCGAGCTAAGACTGTTCCTGAACTCCATCCTGCAGAACTGTGCGGTAGGACAACCGTGCTAAACCACACCAACCTCAAGACAAGGGTGTCCATTAAAGAGTGTGCATATGTGTGAGTGTCACTATTAACAAGTTACAACATGGCAACATAGAGATGTTCACATGGCTCTTAAGACCCTTAGCAGTTATGGTGTTGTCCATACATTCCTTCAGCATATTCCTGTACCCTCGAATAAAAGGTCACATGGGGTCACGTAACGCTTCCGGACACCTGACCAGACGGGGCGGAGGGATGGAAGACTCCGTGTTCAGCTCAGCGTTACATTCTCAGGATCAACTTTTGACCCACCCCAGAGAGTATTTCTCATTCAAGGATTTTAATTGTCACCTGTGGCAAACATCTTTGAAGACACTGACAAGCAGCTGAGCTGTTGAAATGTGAGAAACACTGGGAACGTGAGCCAACCCTGAACCAGCGCAGCACAACACCGGCAGCCTGAATTTGCATGAATTAGCAAGTGTTGAAAGGACAAATCCCTGTGTTGTAGCCACAACTGACAAAGCCGTTTCAATTGCAAAGTGAACACCTAAAATCTTCAGTCACAACTGAGCCTCTTTATAAAGCCTTGTTCTCTGGATCCCTTCAGTTTCCGGTGTCTTCTGAAGCCCACAACAAACCCGATCGCTGAGGGGACAACACTTGTTTCTGAACGTCCTCTTCACTCCGGGAGCACCATGTGAAACTGCGCCCGTCATGTCCCATCACCGCTGCCTGGAGTTGGACTTGCTCGGGGCAGTTGGGGACTCAAACATGCACAGACAGCTCCAACAAACACTTGACTCTCTGCTGAATCTGCAGAGCCACGTTTCACTCGCTCTCTCTCGTGAAGGACCCATGTTTCTGCGGTTAATCCCCGTTTACAGAATCCTTTTTGCCAAGAGGGACAACCCGGCAGGACATGTGACTGAGCCTCCAGCGTGGTGGCTCTCACCGGCTTCATCTGCATCACTGTCAACCTCCTGCCATGTTACTTCCAGATAACTGGCTACCACAGTGACCTCTGACCTCAGAATAAGTTCCTCTTCAGAAAGGCAAACCAACAGTGTTCCAACTTCAAAAGAGTTTTGAGCAAATATGTCGACTGGATTTCCTGATAATCTGAGGTTTAATCCCTCAACAAAGAATGTGCATCTACAACTCACCGAGATTCTCTTTGAGACGTGTGGTTTCAGTGAAACTGCTTTCAATGCTCAGGATCACAAAGCAGCGGGTGCCATCTTGTGGGCTCAGCAAATGCTTCAGGAAGCTCCATCACTAACTGGAAGCCCAAGCATCCACCACAGGGCCCTGAGGACAAATCCGGTCCCACCTCTGGCCCCTGAACGTATTTTCTTATTTCTCCCACATTGCATGTTAGTCTTGTGGCCCTCACAAAGCACATCTAACAAATCTTCTTCAGACAGCTTAAATGAAGACCGTCATCAAGTCAGTCCAAAACATCCCAGAAGGTTGCTTGAAAGACGGGAAACAAAATAACACACTGGTTCTGAAGGAGAAGAAGCCAAATGATCCAGGATTTAAAAACTGACTGGCGTTGTAAAGGTTAATTTTTGCTGCCAGAACAGCAGCACTAACCGACTGATCCACACCAACCCCACTAAGGGAAGACTGGAGCATTTCTGATCAGAGGAGCATCCATGCATCCATGAGCGGCCAACAAATAGAACTGAAAACCGTACTTGTTGGGGCCCTAGTTTGCTTGTTGATCATGGAACCGGAAGGAAACAAGAGAGCGGAGTCGAGTGAGTCTAGAAAAAGGTGGAAAGTCTGGTCCATGACTGGAGCTCACGATCGCAAACCAGACGATCCGAGTTAACTGTGCGACCCAGAGCACCGTGAACGACATCAGCAGTTCAACGGTTCTGACAACTGAAGACAAAACTGATTCTCATGAAGCTTTCAGCACTGAAACTCTCAGTGGTAGATGTCAATACAGCAGTTGCCCTGTCATGACAGCAGCATTGTCTGCAGGTAGAGCTCAGTAAACGGATTCCTAATCTCATTTATATGTAGATGAAATAAATATTGATGCGCTGCAAGGCTGGCGCCATGTTTTGCCTAATTGATGTCAAAGTTCCCGAGTCCAATCCAGTCACTTAACAATTGCATTAAGCCACCAGAACTTTCTCGACGTACGTTTGTTCAAACAAGTTTTTCTTTCATTTCAGGTGACATGGTTTTAATTCCTCTATTAATGAGTGAGTCCATCTCATCGGCAGCAGGGTGTCTCAGATGGTTCTGGACGTGCTCACTGTCCCGGGCTGCAGTCAGCAGAACACCGGGGAAAGCAGCGCACCGTGACTGTATCGGCTATGCCTGATCCTGGAGTCTAGAAATCGCACAGAGGGCGCAGACCTCCACCGAGCAGCTCACACACACCCCCACACTCTGACTTCCGCTGACATGATCGTCCTGCAGTTTCACCATCTGAACCCGCTCACATAACCCAGTAGAAAGCAAGCAAGAATGTTGAGCTATAGTGTGGACCGAAGACTGTCTGTGCTCTGCTGGAACAGATGATAATCCAAAACACCAAATCATCTGTTTACAATGTATCTGAAACCTGTTCATGACTTTTGCTGAGTGTGTAAACAGAGGTGAGGATTGGCCAAAGCAAAACCTCCTCAGCAGTGGTAGAAGGAAAACCATCCTAAACCCTCAGCCTGACCGCAACACATCAGATCCGACACCAGCGGGGAGCAGAAGCAGACCAGGTCACGATCGGCGAGAGCCTCCATGAAGACAGGACTCCACACTCTGGTTCCTCCGCTCCACCCGCAGGGAATAATTAGACCCCTAACCGTTTCCATTTTTAGCGACAAATCAGATTAGAGCAGGAGTTGGCTCTCATGATGAAATATTAAGGTAACGTCTGGAGAGCGAGCCGCTGGCCACCTCTCGCCTGTTCATGCTCGACCCAGACTTGGACGGAGCCTCCGCCGCTTCACGTCCCACTTTCCTCCATTAGGCGAATGGAGGCTACTCCAGCATGCAGGTGCGAGCCGTCATACGTGGAGAATGCATTAGCAGGTTGGAGCGAGGGGCTGGATATAGCTGTGTGTGTCTGTCGGCTTCTGTTGCTGATTTATGAGGAACTGTCAGAGGTGAGGAGGGAGCCTGGATCTGGAGGCTTCCGCCACGGCAGCTCCACACTGCCATCTGTGGGGATGATATTTGCTCCTCACGTGAAAAAAAAAACACTGTCTCTGTGGACTTAGATTCCTCGCCTGCAGGTGCATCACCCTAGAATCTTTATCCAAACACAACTGACAACAGTAGTAAGAGACTGTGAGGGAGCAGACCTCCACCAAGCAGCTCTTCTCCACCCACATTGGAATTTATTAACTCAATATTACTGCCCTACACATATCTCGTCTGATTGGTGGTAGTGATGTTCCACATGCAATGAGCAGGAGGCAGACGCATTAGAAAAGGAAGCAGCAGAGAGGGATGACATTTTTATATTGGTGATGGGAGCTGAGAACAAAAGGGTGATGTTGATCAGACTTTCTTCTACTCATGAAGACACCAAACACCAGAAGCAGCGGCTCAAAGGTGAGTAAACCAAAGGATCATCAGGAACAGTGGTCCCCAGTGTCCAGGAAGTGTAGTGAACAGGAAACACGACAGACTGCTGACTGGAGCGTCTCAGGTTGACTCTTCGCTCCACTGAAACAGACGGAATTCACGCTGAACGCTACGAATAATATGTGAAACACATGTCATATGTTTAGTTTAGGTCATGACAAAATGAAGTGTGGAACTAAGTCATGTTAAATTGTGGATCTGATGACAATCCAAGTCTGAGGACTGCAACTCTCAATGGCAATGAGGGGCACTGTTTACGTTTCAAAGTTAAATGCGAAGTCTTCCAATAATAAGAGCCACATGAAACTGGGCAAAGAGCTGCATGCGGCTCGGGAGCTGCAGGTTGATCGAGCCTGTCATAGACTGTCGAGGACCAATTAAAAAAGGTACAACACACTCAGTCATCTATCTGTCCTGTACTTCCCCCTCAAACTCCAACACATCTCTGCCATCATCACCATCTGTTATAGTGAGTGTTCCACTATTGTTTCACTGAGGTCAACACTCTCTCAATGCATGATTGACGATGGTTTGTTTTGGGGGCAGTTTCTCCGGTTTCTGTCATCGTGGGAAGAGCGAAGCAGACTCCAGGTGAGTCCTGGTGAAGACAGTTGGGTTGATCCACTGGGTCCAGACCTCATTATTCGGGGATTACATCGCGATTCCTCCACGTCGAGATAAGGGCAGTAATAACAATTGTCAAGTCTTTTCCATAATGAGTAGCCGATTCGAAACCAGCGATGTGGCGGCGGCTGCGAAAACGCGTGACTTAATAAAATGCCAAAAATGTCACTCAGGATAACCGTTAAGCTACAAGGTATTGGCACGGAGGGAAAGTGCTGCGGAATAATACGGGTGAGCGGCGCTCGGATTAATAATTGAGCGCTGAGAAAAGTGGGTCTTTGCAAAGTGGAAGAGAGTGGTGGTGGAGCTCAGTGCTGAACCAAAAAGGCTTTCACATCCATTCATTGTCCAGAAGATGTCTGCGTTAAAATAATAGAATTCCTTCTGCGCTGTTCTCAGACTGGATCAAAATGTGTGCTTCTTTCATGTTCAAAGCTTTGACTTCATACGGCGGGTCGCGGGGTAAACTCTCCACAGACGGAGCTCCATATCAGCTCAGCTCTGATTCACTCAGATTCCCCTCGCTCAAGTATTGATGGATCTGCTGGATGATGATGTCAGAGGCACCAACATCTGAGCAGGTGATGATGTAATGCTTGTGTCTGTGAGCTGCGAGCAGCAGTCTCGGGAGAAGAGATTTTTAGCTTCTGAGAGAATCTGGATTCAGGATTTTGGGGTGACGACGTCATGATAATTCAATAATCTGAAGTCATGGACAACTTCTGTGTCTTAACTGGATTAAATTTATTTGGACAACATTGAGCCCACCAAAAAAAAAAAAAAGTGGGTTGCCAAATTTTGTCCCACAGACTCGTGGAATATGCATAAACTAAGTGGTTTTTGCAGCCTTCTCAATTCGAAAATCTCATTCTGTTACATGAGGAATGTCGACCTGCCTGAATCACAAGAATCATTCAGGGCAAAGATGATCACTGTTGACGGTGAAGGAGATGACTTATCCACAGTTGGTGGACACGAAACGGGACGAGAAAGACAAAGCTTCTTGCTTACTTTATTTGCTAACTGTATCATCATCACATCTCATGTGCAAAGCAAGGTACTTCATCCATATGGCTCTGACTTGCAGGATTAATGATCGCTGGAGTGGCAGATGAGCGCATGAATCCACAGTGCATTTCCAGCAGACTGTCACGCACACACAGCGGCCAACTTTTCAAATGTCAGGTAAATAAACAGAAGGACTTTTCACACAGAAAGGTTGCAGTGAATAAATGAGATGTGAATAAATGCCACCCTCAGAAATGCACGCAAAGTTCAACTGAAATGTGTTGATGAAAAACAAACACAGCACTTAGCACTTCCTTCCTACATCCTGACATGTGAGGAAACCATCTTCTGATCCACAACAGGTGGCACATCTTCACCACCTTCACTGAAGCAGCCTAATGAGCCACTCACCATCAAACTACTGGGTCCAAGCTGAGGCCCATCACCTCCAAAAACTGACCATCGATCCCTCGCTCTGGCCTCAAACAAGGGCCTGGTTCCACTCTGTACTGGGGGCTGAAGCTTCCAAATAAGAATGTGATGTTGGTAAACAAGAATGTGAAGAGAAGAGAGAGTGACAAAATGAGAATTAAACTCACAGCGCACAGATAAGGCTCATTAATCACAAGGTCTTCAGTCCAATGCCTGAGCACAGAAGGAAGCAGTTCAACCATGCAGCAGAATTCCACGTGCGAGAGAGACAGAGGAAGTGATGGAGCCAATTAGAGATGAATAACAAAATCCTGCTGCTGTTGCACTCTCAAACCACTTATTACACATTTGACGTTTCGCTTTTTAACATTTCGAGCAACAGTGTGACATTCAAACAAATGAAATGTCAGCAACATCAGTTTCCTGATTCGTCCTCAACAATATTGTCTTCATAATGTGCAGTGGCAGCTTGACAAACCTCAGCAAACTCTCCGAACCACGCACGTCCACCTTGAGGCCTGGGGGCCAAAGCTGGCCCGACAGGCTATTTTATAGGGCCCACTGGAGAATTAAGGACAGTAGGAACAAATATTGCAGTACTAATTTAACCCTTTTTCTGCTGTAATTATACACAGGTAGTAAAACAGTAAAAAAAAAAAAACTCTTCAATGAGCGATTGCTTTAGTGCTCTGTTTGACAGTTTTCGAGACTCAACAGCAGAGTGAGACTTGGACCATGTAACGGTTCAAATGGGGGGAAACTGGAATATCCAGGTCACAACATTACTGCCCTACAGCGACGTGAATGAACAAAGTGAGATGGTGAATTTAAACTTAAAACTCTCAGAGTGTATCTCGTGTTATGAGTCTAGGTGAGGGAGGATTACAAATTGTCCACCAGTTACCAAGCAGAGAAGAAGTCTGCTTCTGCTTCGACTGTATTTTGTTTGGCCCACAGCACGGCTCCCTGTCACAGTTTGCCTGCTTCAAGCCTTCACCTCAGACCTTCCTCTGGTGCCACTGTGACGCCTTCAGTGATTCACTCACACGAGTCCAAAACGTCCCCTCCCTCCTGATCTTGGAAGTAAAGACGAGATCAAACTCCATAAACCGTCTGTAAAGCACTCCACTGATTAACAATGCATTTCAAGCAACTGTGGGAAACAACAGCCACAGCACATTGTTCTCTGAGGCCCAGTCAACCCTGAAACACAAAGTGGGCTTGCAGTTTAATTAGATGTTATCTCGGACTCAACCAGTCGGGTAACGGCGTGAAGTTCGGAGCAGTGTGGGCCTCTGTGTTTTTGTTGAAAAGTGCGGGCTGAAGTTAGTCAACTGAGTCGGTCAGTCCCTCTCCAGTCACAACAGTTCCAGCATGGTCACCCCACAGTTCCCACCGACCACCCATCATCATGACTTCTGATTGGTCCAACTTCCCACTACTGTTAGAGAAAGAATTAAAAGGGACCTGGGGAAGCGGGTGAAACACAAAAATCAAGAGTCTTATTCACGTTTTCATTCTTGACTCTTCAAGTGATGAGGCCACAAACGTTATGAACAAAATAGTATCATGGGTTTTACAAAGAACCGTAATGTTCTAGGACATGATTCAACCTTGGGTTAAAGAAGCTGCTCGTGATGCCCACACGGCCAAAGCCTCTGGATTTGGCAACGGGATTCAACACCAGGGGTGTGAGTCTTTTCCTATCTCATGATTTGATTCTGATTTTTGGGGGCACGATTCGACTTAAAATCGATGACTTTCTTATGGATTTGGCAACGGACTTCAACACCAGGGGTGTGTGTCTTTTCCTATCTCATGATTTGATTCTGATTTTTGGGGGCACGATTCGACTTAAAATCGATGATAACTTTTATTGATCATGATCAACTTTGCAGACAGAATGACAATTAGAGACAATATTTTTTTTCACGTTTATTGTGCTTTAAACATTGATCCCCGCTTAAGATGGACTTGTTGCAACTGTTAACATAAATCACACAGTGCTTGAGTTGCTAAATAGAAGTGCCTGTTGACAGCAGTTGAGCATGACGCCTTTTAAACCCTGATGAAAGTGTCTTCACTGTCGACCATTCCTTTAGTCTCTTGGTGAAGTTGTGGCGCAGCTGTCTCCAGGTAAAACTTACAGGCTCTCCTGCCGGTGAAGCGCAGCAGGTCGCGGCTCACTGTTCAGTGTCTCTGGCCTCCAGGTGACGTCTAGTAATACGAGCCGGTACATTAGCTGTGTTGCCGGGGCGCTTGGTCTGAGTTCCGTGATGCTTGCACGATTTATGCGTCGTGTCCAGCTCTGTGTTTCCAGGCACTTGGTAGCCCAAAATGACGGCAAACACCGTCTGCCATCTTTGGGTATTTTCTGGGTGTGTTCAGTCCAGAACGAGCTGCGCTGTGACGTCTGGACGTTGCACGTAGTTGCAAAATGGTAAACAGCCATTCCACAGTTCCACACACGAAAAAGCATCGAGTCTCTCAACGTTCACACGGACAGAAAGTGGTCCAGAAATAACCACGACACGCTTCCATGATGGCTAACACCAGGCATCTTTGCCTCAACAGTGCGGTGGGTTTTCAATCATTCATCAGGTCGGTGGTCAGATTCTGAGTCCTCCATGTCAGGCTCTATTCAGGCCTCTTAAAGCATACTTCACATCCACGATAGGACGTCTCACTCTGTGCAAAAACACTGTTGAATCATGACCAACGTGGATCCGAGGTACAGCAGCAAAAATAAAACCTGGATTTGTGTTTCTTGTCAAATAAGACACCGCCATCCTTGCATGACCGCACTGAACAAGGACCACAGGTTTCAGTGCGATTCCTGCAGTTATGAGGTCTCAACTGGCTCCCAAAACTCTTTTCAGACAGTTGCATTTCTCCACAACCGTATACCCTTTCAAACCCATCAAGATATGTGGCGACAGCGGTTCAGGTGGATGGGTGGGTGGTCAATAATTGGGCGGCGAGGCACCTTACTGTGGGAGGATTCTAAGCAGTGATGGACAGTCAAGTGTACTTCTCTTCAGTTCCAGTCCATGTATCATGTTGGCTTTGCAGGGCTTCCATCCAAACCATATCTGCCCCTCAGCATCATGGGGTGAATGAAGAGCAGCAGACATGGCATATGTGTTCGGGAAGTGATGGGTGAGAGAAGCAACTTGAGAGAGTCAGACGGAAGCATTCAGACTGCTGTGCCTCGTGGGGCCTCCAGGGAGCCATGATGGTTGAGGCAAATATTACGGTTTGCTTAGCAAGGAAACATTTCCACTGGTGTTTCTGTCTGCCACTGTGCCGCGAGGCGATGAAAGGATGGTGAGCTTCCAGAAGGTCTGTGAAGACCGCAGTGCTGTTGTCTCCTTTTAGAAGAAGGTGAAATAAATGGGAGAATTGCTTTGAGGTGGAATCCAAAATGGAAAATCAGCCAAAGAATCAGGTCCACTCATGTAAATAAGGGCCACGAAAGGTCTTCAAACAGATCTACTTGTCTCTTCCATGAGTGTAGGAGTCTGCTGGAGTTAGTCCCCCAGGACCGAGAGAGTTTTCAGAGCCTTTATATCATACCTTTGCAAAACCACATTTACCGTATCGCAGAACAAATCCAGGCTGATGAGAAGATGCCTGAGGCAGACTCAGAAAGTCAGAGGTTGTCTCTTCACTGCGCGAGCCTCGATTATCATTTTAATTCCAGTACATGCTGGCGAATGCAACTCGCGCACACACACAGACCTGAAACATGATCGTCTCAGATAAACCACTTCTGAGCTCTCATAGAAAACCAATGTGACTGGCTGGCAGGAGATGAAGTGCATTACAGTTGGGTGAAGAGGAGCAAGGTCAAGCCGGTGCTTCCAGGTCCCAGTCTGAAGCTCTTCAAATGCTTCAATGATTTTCCACAATGCAGCTCCAGTACAGACAGGAATTAGCTACAGTAGCAGGTCCGGGCACAGATGCCCTACTTTTAGGCAGGACGGACGGTAGACACCCAATTTTTCCTCCAGTTTTCCACAGTAACTTCGCTGACAGTGATCGAAATCAGCCCTGCATGCTGCCCACAGCCAGTCACACCAGACGAGGTCAGCAGATCAGCAGCGGCTCCACTCTCCAGCTCACGCCACCACTGCAACACCACAGGATAGTTGGGCCACTACTCCATGTAAAGGTTAACAACAAAGCAGCTATGTGGGAACCGTGTGTGTTAGCTTCTGGTTCTCCTCCAGGTGTGTCCAGATCATACATATGAGTCAGTCGATGACAGCGAGAGGTGAGGTTTGCAGTGAGCTGGCAGAGCAGCAGACTGAGACTTCAGCTGAAAACATGTATCCATTTAGCATGCGAGTGTTTAGCAGGATGCAAAAACTCCCTGACTCCAGTCCTGGGATACGCTAGTAGACGTAAATAAAGTGGCGCGCTGGTGTTCGCTGACCAAGCATAACAGGAGCGTGAGACGTGTGAAGTGAGGCGTCGCAGCAGGTGAACGAACAGCGCATATCTGGGATGCTGGGCTTCAGATGTCTGTGCTACGTCATTTGTCAGTCGGAAAATTGATCTATTTATGCTCCAAGAGCGATTATATGATGTTTTGCTGATGGATCCACTCACTTTCTACATATGTCTGTCTTGGGTTTAATAAATATAAAATGCTGATGTGAAACCTTCAGAGTTGCACATTTGTTTTGAGGATAACGTTTTTACTGTCGTCAGGATTCATGTTTTCTCTAATTTGGGTTGTAGTTCTCGACCTGACTGTCAATGGACGGCCGCTACCCTCAGCCTTCTTCAGAGGTCTTTCAGGCTGCCTCCCACTTAGTTAGCAGTTATTTTTATGACTACAGCCTGTGTCCTTTCTGTATATTTATAACCACTACAACAAACAAACAATAAACTAAAGTGTATCCCGACCAGACCGGAGGAGACAGCATGTTTCAGACTGGCAGCTCCACAATTTCTTCCCTGCTTCTACAAGCACTCACTAGCCTGTAAATACTGCACACAATGCACTGGACTGGGATTACTGGGCCGAGTCCTGCAACACTGAGAAAGGAATTTCTGAAGCACTCCATCATTATAGGTGCTACTTTGTTTGACTGCCATCTTGTTTGTCTCACCTCCAGGAATGGAGTCCAGATAATGAGTACAAATACTCTCAGCCCACAGTGAAGCACATGCAGCCTGACAGGATCACAGGTCACTGTTCAAATATTGAAACATGTAATCGGATGGAGCAGATACTTGGTGATAGACAGAGACTAAATAAACTCAATGATCTTGGTGGTGATGCTGAGATCTTTGAACAACAGTTTGTTCAAGGGCTGCTGGAAGTGTTTTGTTTGTTTCATTCGATACCAATAAATGGTATACGCACTACTGAGCACACATCAAGTCAGCATGAATAAAAATTGGCATGGAATTGTTTCCCCTCAACAACTGCATGAACATGTGCCCTAGACTCACACAGGCTTTGACCAACAGGGACAGCCAGGAGTCTTGAGAGATGCTGACCCTTTTTCAGCCGTAGCTTTGCAATCGCAGTCGCCATATTTCCACATCTGGCGAGTCATGACACTCACGGCATGAAAGCGCTGCGAATGATGAGAGCTGATGACAGGAGGAAGTTCCACACTTAAAAAAAGTAAACATTTACAGAGTTAATGTTTGTTATTTGACTCGGTTGTTTATTTGTTGTTTATCAAGTCATTTTTCTACAAATAGATGTTTACAGCTTCTTTTTTACAAATCAAGTTGTTAGTCATTGTCATGGTGTGTCGGGAGGGGAATGGATTTGGGCGGGACTATAAATTCAAAAATCTAAATCTAAATCTAAAATCATGGCTTTCAGCCAGACTTTGGTCACACCTAAGGTTGAACCCATCAGTTCAATACATGCCGTAGGTGTCATTTTCAGCCATACTGCTGTCCATGAGTGCGCTGTCATTTGCCAGTAATGGACTTCTCTTCCAACCATAACAACAAAACTTGCTTGCACTGTGTTGCTACAACTGCAGGGTTTGCGTTGCATGTAAACGATGGAGGCGCACTGCAGAGGCCATGTACTGAGTTTCCACTCCGAGGATAAAGAACTCCAATAACAATGAAACAGCCCAGCCAGGTATGTTTTAAATGCATGTCCTGTTAAAGGGAGATAAATGACCAGAGTACCAGCAGAGGAGTTTCTAGAAAGCTACTTTGGATTTCTCTCGTCTTCAGCAAGCCTCTGAGCAGTTTAGCAGGAAAACGTTGATTTAAAGTGAAGGAGGGTCGACGCTAAAGCAAGAACTGTTGTGTGTTTGTTTTGTATTCTTGGCACCAAGACATCAAGCACTTGACTTAAATCAATGGAACTATTCGGGTAGCTTGAAGCCGTCTCTCCAATTGAGGGAGGATTACAATTCTGAACAAGCCAGACAACAAAAGGGATTTGAGGAAGCATCAGGTAAAGTTGTTCACGGCAGACAGAAGCAGAATCTTCACCGACACACGAGGCCGGCCTAGAACATTCGCTCAGGCCTCGCCGAGGTCCGATAAAATAAGCTCTTGTTTTACATGCCTTACATACAATGGTTTTCAAGACACCAGTCTCTTTTAGCACAGTTTCAGACACAAAACAGAAGAACACTTTTTTGGGGTGGAAGCTACTGACAGGTTCTTCGCTCCATCACACTGTAACATTCATTCAAGTACTTCCTGAGTATCCATATCAAGTTTGCAATTTTAGTATCGTGACAACACTACAAGGTGTCCCCAGGAAACCAAAACATGCCCCGCTGCCGCAACGCTCCAGAACTCATTTCTAATACGCTTCTAACTTTGTTACCTTAAAGAACATAATGCAGGCAGATAAACACAAGCCCCTAGTGAGAGACAGTTACTTTTACTTGAACATGATAGAGAGTGTGTTTAAAAAAAAATCTATCCTAGTGAGGACCAATTTTGGGGCAAACACCTCCTTGTGGGGACCTTATGTCTTTGTGGGGACCTTTTGCCATAGCCCACGAGATTTTGCCTCAATTGGAGGATGAACATTTCAAAATAACTAGGTCATTATAACTGGGTTTTAGTTGGGTTCAGAGACCTGGTTCAGGTTGGCCGTGGAGGCTGGGGAAAGGGTGATGGGCATGAAAGGTCCCTACAAAGAGATATGTTCTGAAGATGGGACTGGAATGTCTGGTGCCATGCTTCCTGATGCAAACGCCTCACAGCTTTTTCTTCCCCACAGTCACCTACAAGTCCAAACTCTCACAAGATCATAGTTCCACAAACGTGTGGCTTCAGACTCCAGGACACTCAGGCTTGGGGAACTGCTGCACAACACGTCAGCCTGAACAGCTGCAGAAGAGCATGCGTCAGTATTTGTCAGGCTCAACTCAGAGCAGAGCCACTCATCGTTCACGACTAATTATCCTGGGAAATTCTGGTCGACCTCGATTATCAGCTGTCACCCCGCTAACGGATTGGACAAACCCACCCTGAGGTCACCAGAGGTCGCATGTTCTGAATCTGACATATCACCATCAAAATATTCAGTTTTCTTCCCTTTTCCGTTGCACACTGTCATCATCATCAAATGACTGTCATCAAGTTGATCAATGCCAAAACGTTCCCCTTTGCTTCATTGTTTCACTTCTTGAGTGGCTGCATTCCATTCCTGTTGAGGGGCCTCAGAAAATCCTGAAGGAAACTCTGGTTATTGTTTGCTAGTTGGTGAGGTTCGCAGTCTGTTGCTAGCATTAGCCATGGTAACCAAGTGAGTGACAGCAGCCTGAGAGGGCAGCGAAGATGACGCCAGCCAATCTTCAAACACTGTGGAGGGAAATTTTGGATCTTGTGGCTTTGTTGTCTGATGCCAATATAAATATAAAATCATTGTTTTGTCATAACTTGTCATGATTTTTTCACCATATCATGCGGCACATGTTGAATCTAGCCAATTTGATTGAAATTGGGCTGCAAAGTTGGTTCATTAAACGCAGTAAAACTACGCCATCCTTTATTAACGCTGATGTCTGATGTGGTTCCCCACGCAGCAGCTGAGATCTGGACTCACTGCACGTTCATTAAATGGACCAACTTGACCAAGGAAACAGCAAACGCAGGCGCTTATGGGCAATTTAATTGTCCTCCACCAAGACTTCTTCAGCCCTTCCATGGGATTGCACAGGTGGCGCTCACGTCACCACTTCTATTACTAACACTGACGGGAAGAAGGTTAAAAAAAAGGAACTTCACTGTGCGACCTGTTCCGCCTCACTAAATCACAACAGTCTGTTTAAAAAAAAAAACCTTCTGGCTCAGATGCCAGATATTACAAACTCATTAGCAGACGCCTGGAGAAAAGTATACACTTTAGCGAAGGTAATCAGGTGGACGCTGGAAGAACTGAGCATCACAGACGGAAGGAGTTGTTCACACATGAGAGCACGGGTGATGAAGAAAAGGCCATGAAGGCGACTGCTTCCCTTCGCTGTTGCTCATGTTCAGCAGGTTTCTGTCCCTCTGACGCTGTGCTTGTTAACCAGCAGCTGCTGAAACACGCCGATGGAGCACCTGACAATTTGACTGCCGAGGTGACGAAGTGAAGAATCTAAGAGTAAGAACATCAGTATACATGTTGAATAAAGTCGAGATTTCAAAAGGGAATAAGACTCTCTCCATTCTAATCATACACTTTGGACCAGCTGCTCTAATGTGCAGCTAAATCGACGTGGAGATGACTTCCCACAAAAAGCGGCGATGCCCTGAGCAGCAGAAGCGAAGCCGTGCTGGAATGTCTTGGACTGAGCTGTTGAGGGAACTGTGTCTATCTCTTTGACCTCATTAGCACGGTGAGCCCGGCTGTAAAGTCCATGTGCCAAGTCTGTTCTCTGCTTGCTACTCCTTACACATCAGTGGAAGGAAGCGCCTTTGCTGGAATGAATCGTCAGCTGCATGAGAAATAGGAGTCAAGCGATAAAGGGTGTTTGTGTGTGTTGGCCCAGGGATGGACTCACACCGTTGGCATGTTGATAAGGCCAACACGGATAGCAACGAGAGGGTTTTGATGTTGGCGCAACACACTGGATGACGGGAGCAAAAGACACACAAACAGGATAAAGCCTTGTTGTGGAGGACGGGTTAGCACGCGGCAAATGTGATCCCGCCCCTCCGACTGTGCAGCCAAAGCATGCCTGAAGGCTTGCTGCAGGGTTCTGAACACAGCTGTAGTTAGAGCTTAGAACGAAATGTGGCCTTGAAAGGCAAATGGCACACACAACTGAAAAGCACAACCAAAAGCCTAAAAACACATGACTATCACAGCAACATCAACGTGAGTCGGAAAAAGGCCTCCACACACCTGTTGCTGATTGGACAGACTGCACCTGCCACAACCTTTAGCACGGGTTCCATTATGTTTCACGTAGGATCGCCCTTTTTTTTGGCTAATTCCGATTGACGATTTGTTTTAAAGTCGCAACAGGCCGATACGAATTTTTGCACATTGTTTTTTTTTTTCTTAATTGTTCCCTCAAGTATTGCCAAACAACTGCCATTGTTGCTGGTGTTGCTAAATTTCGAAGACAAAAACATTTCTCTTCATTTTATAAATAAATAGCATCTTATTTAAATAACCATATAAATAAAATTGGCTTACGATGGCATCATAAATGCACATAAGGGCACCGATAAATCGGCTGACCAATCTGGTTTCACCACAAGTTTGGTTTATTTACAACATACTTAATGAGCTAGGACCAGCATCTTAGGGCCACACTGTAATAAAGGTGCTTCCAAGGTAAAGCCTAAACAAATTCACTTTTCCAGTGTTTACTAAACCTCTCACTTTGGACCAACAGGGGGCTTGTGGAGGCCACTCCTAGGGTAAAACTGGACCTTCAGTGGCGGGCAGTAAAACTGCATCCTGAAGGCTGCAAATGGGTCACGGACCACAAGTTTGAGACCACTATTCTAGACGGGCTCTCCAGCGTGCTACTTGTACTGCAGGTAGTTTCAGAAAGAGTCCGTCCACAGCTGCATATCAATGGCGATAAAAAAAGACAAAGAAAAAAAAAGATTCCTAATCTCCGTTTCCCTCTCCCAGACATGCGGCACAAAGACATTCCTTCCTTCCAGGATTCACGCTCACACGGCGAGGGTGGCTGCTGTGTTATTGAGCAAAGCACGGTTTCAGCTGGAGCTGGCTTTGCCCGTCACATTTGGGAGCAACTCCGTGCCAGGCCTTTTGTGCAGCATTCCAGCACAGATTCAGCACAACATCCCCTCAGCATGACGTCTGGGTGTTCCGTGGACCGGACAGCGCACCCAGAATTGGACACTGGCACAGGAAGTGAAGAGAGTGAGGGAAGGTGGGCCAGGGGAAGAGGGTGGCGATATCGGGAAGCAGCTTAGCAATGAAGGCCTCATTTGCTCTGCCTAATTACAATGACAATGAGTGCTTTCACACAAGAATAATAGAGTCCCATCAAGCATCATAATGGTGAGAAACAGTGCGGTCACTGCCTCATCTGAGCGGCACACAGGCTGCCGCTGGGAGAGGGAGGGCTGATATGGATGGATGAAAGAGGTCGGTCTCAGCCTCTTAATATTGTTTTCAAGGAGCTTCCAAGGAAGACACCTCAATAGATAGAACAGTCGCCACCATCCTTTTTTTTTAATCAATGTGTTCATGCTCATAGGAGCTTCGGGGAAGAGTGGAGAGGAATCCGACATGGGAATTGGCATTTCTGCCAAAATGACAAGGGTAGAAACACCACATGTTAAAACCACAAATGTGGTGCGAACAAAACAGCCTGTACTCCATGGCGAACCAATGTTGACCAGTTCATGCAGCAATTTTTTGTTTCTTTTTCAATTTTTACAGATGTCCAGCTCTGCCTCACCACCCTTTGATTCCAGACAACCCGCGCCTGCGTTTTAATGTGTGTTTTATGCACTCATTGCTATAGTTCATACATACTGAATCCAACAACACAACTGAAATACACAACAGCACTATTAACTGGTTGGTGACATTCAAAAAACTTCAGGAAGCAGTGCCCTTGCCATCGTAAGGTCCATTGATGCTCCCTTTACGTCGGAAATTGGAACTGTCTCTTTCATACGATGTTAGCATCATTGATCATGTACTTCCCGGCTGTTCACCAATATATCCACTGGGGGCATCTCAGAGTCAAAAGTTGATGACAACAACATCCTCCAGAACCAACATTTTATTGATCATGTAGCTCTTGCACAAGAGGAAACAGAGGCAGCGTTGTTGGAAGTGATCGTCAATGCGGCTCACCACTGGAGGATGGAGAATTTCTGCTATTGGTACGTCTTCTTTATTATTAGAGCTACCGATCGAGTAGTTACGGCAACACTGCTCACCATTGTTTCTGGTGGTACTGCTGCGTTTGGCCCATATCTTTGTGGCATAGCGCAGAAATAAGGAGGAAATAAAGAGTACAAACAGAAGTTTCCGTCTGGATCTGTATATAACATTGGGCAGAAATGGGCCTTAAGAACGTATAAAGTTTGATGTGATCCCTTTGGTTGTGCATGAGAACATCCGCCACCATTTATCCAGGTCAAAAGAGAATGAACGTCGAGAATGGTGTCAGCTTTGTGGCTGAAATGTTTACCGATCTTCAGTGAGGACTGAAAACAATGTCAGTGTCAAGATATGAAGTGAAGCACAGGGGGACGCGAGCAGTCGGAGAGTGAGAGGAAACGATTTCACGGAGGCGAGAAAAGCAAACAGCAGGTTGAGCATGTCAAGATGCAGGGCACTAATTGTAGGAGGAAATCATAGAACACTTTACATCCTGCTTCTTCCAGCATTCTGCTGTGTGCAGAGGGAGCGGGGGCAAACCCTCCCTTGACCTCAGTCTAATTACTGCATACCTTGCAGACAGGAGCAGCAGCTCTGAAAGAGGACAAGGAAGAGACCGGACAGCAGCGATGTTGCCTCACGCACACAAGTCTCCATGCGGTAGAGAAAGCAGACCAGCGTGGAGCGACTGGCCTGAAGCGATGCGCTCCCATCAAGAAAGCAAAACGAGTCAGTCGCTGTGTTAAGTCAAGATAAGCCATGAATTAATTACAAAATCTCCACCCTGGTGGACCTGAGGAGGCGGTGTTCATGTGGATTAGCTTCACTTGTTTCCCTTAACAGAGAGCTCTCTGGCTCACGGTGGAGTCTCATACTTTTGGACATCACTCAGTGGGCTTCAAGCTCCCGAAGCAGAAAATGAATGTTTAAAGACACACAGTGAGGAAGTAGACAGCAAAGAGCCGGTGGGTATTTGTATCAAATATGTGGCCATTGAGCGTGACTGGAAAAAAAGAGACTCCAGAAAAGCTTTTCTCAAAATACATCAGGATAATATGTCTATGGCCACGGCATGTGTTGGTAAACCGATGAGCCGAAGCTGCCTCCATTTGAATGGGAGGCATGCACAACAAAGAGCCAACCTTAAAAGTCTTTCTGCTTCATCCGTCTGCCCACACTCCCTCTCTCCATCTATTGAGCATCAGGTGTGCGTCTCTGCTGTCCAGAGAGGCTTTCAAACAGAACCCCAGCTCTCTCAGTGGTCGTGAGGAAAGCATGAATAATGTTAGCAAGCAGCGCTGCACACTCATTTACAGAAGCTACTTAAAATGCCTCTGCACCTTCCCAGTGGGGACTTGGATGAAATAAAAGTGAGGGAAGGCGATGAGGTGAGCGCGGAGAAGCAACAACGGAAAAGTGCCGAGTAAGCAGAAGGGGCGGTGTGTGTGAACGTGATAGAAGAAGTGCAGGCGAGCTCACTGGAGAGACGCTTCAGGTGTCAATAATCCGGACAACTCAGGGACAGGAATCAGCCCTGAGACTGAAGACGAGGAATGAAATAACAAAGCTCATGATGTCCACACCTCAGACTGGGCATCGAAAACCAGTTCCTATGTTTAACCGATTGAACATTGACCGATTCTCTGGAATCATTACTTGGCTCTTACCGGTTCCCGACTGTGAAGTTCGACTCTGCTCACCGCGTCACCGGTGCCGGCTGCAGCTGGTGACAGTTATGGAGCAGTTTGAGCGGCGACAGAGGGTGAAGCGCTTCACTAGGCTTTGTTTCGTCTGCAGAGATGGTTAGCATGCACTGACAGTTGATTTGTTTTTAATGACGTCACACACAGGTCAGATCTGCGACCATGCTTGTGATGTGGGGAAGTGTCCCCAGTCTGTGTCCTCGGGAAGCAGGCGTGGTTGTCCTGCACCGACGATAATCACCAGAACCAAACTCAGGAGCAACACTGAAGGCATCATTTCAGATGTGAATATCGTTATTCAAATCAGACCATTTAAGCACGGTGTGCAAATCTATTAAATGACATGTTTTAAGCAGCTGACATGGACTGACGAAGACCTCATTTGAACAGAATTGCAGCTCTCTGTCCACTGGTCCATGGTTCAGGAGTCACAGGCTTCATTTCTGTTCCAGACCAGACTCATTCTTGCTTCTCTGATGCCAAATCTACAGAGCTTTTTTGACTCTAAATGACTGTTACTCAAGTAAAAACACTCTTTGATCCTGATTTGACTAAAACTGTCAATCGTTGCCTAACAGTTTCAGTGAGTAGCATCATAAAAGGAATTGCTCTAAAACAATACCTAAATCTGTTGAAATCTATTGATACTAGTTGTCGTTTGTCAGAAGAATCTTATCAATTCCCATCCTGAGACTGGCTGTGAGAGACGGAGAATGAAAGTGCAAAGCTCATGATGTCCACACCATTACTGTGGCATCGTGAATGTGCCACTGTAAACTGGACTGGGTGGATAAAAATCCCATAAATGCAAGCCACAAAAATATCCTCATCAGTTTGAAGTCCCTTGATTTCTTCCTATTAACTTTTGAGACCGTCTCTCCAGCACACTCATACTGATAAACGTATAATAAGAGGACAGTTTCATCACCAGCCGGAGCGCTACAGCAGGCTCTGAGAAAAGCCTTTATCACTGCGCATCGATTGTTCCCTTTTTTGGTGAATCAGCAACCCCATGTGTGGGCTGAGGAGTTTGCTTGATGTTCCCTCCTCTCTGTGAGGTCAGCCAAGCTCACCCTCCCGGAAGGCCCTGCTTCTCAATATTCCATTTAGCTCCTATTTATATTCGTTCAAGCAGCAGCGTGAGGGTGGACAAAATGCCAGGGAACAATATGACGCTTCAATATCTGCTCTTTCGTCTTCAGGGACCAGCTGCAGGGCAATTTAGCATTTATATTGAAGATGGTTTCGGCTGGTGAATTGGGGAACCTCCAAAATCAGAGTGACAATGGAGCCTTTACAGCTGCGCGGGTTTCTGACCTTGAAAATGCCGGAGAAAATGAATGAGATGAAAGGAATTGATAACTTCAGCTGGAGTTGGAGAACATTTCTAGGAACACAGAAATTCAGTTTCCAACTCCTCAGACTTGAAATTGTTTGAGGATCCTGAAGTCCACATCCTTCCCATACAACCTCTGTGATTTGACCACAGTTGTAGGCCTGCACGATAAACCGGTTCTACAAATAGACAGCCCTCAAACGTGCGACGCCAGCATCTCTCAGTCTGGCTTCATCTATAATAGAACCAAGGGACCTCCAGTCCGACGTGTTGTTTATCAGTCGGATGGAGTCACGTAAACACTTTCTCATGAAGTAGGACCTTTTGAGACTCCACTCTGAGATTCATCAGCGTCTGATCTACTGCTGACATGACAAAAGTGAGGCCTTACCGGACGGTCAGTCAAGCTTTCGTTGGGTCAGGATTGGAAACTGATGTGATCTTGGTGGTGTTCTGTGGTTCCTCATAGATGCAACAAGGTTCGGAAGGAATTCACTTGTAAGCTCACACGCCCAGCTCCGGCCATAAAATCCACAAAACCTGACTCAAACAACCGAGTCACTGAAGTAAATCACAGTTCATAGCCAGTAAAAAAAATCAATCACAAGAAAGTGGCTAAAGCCAGAACCCTCTATATTAATAAATTGGCACTCGACTAATTCTAGAAATATTTAAAATGGAGAAAATTACTCACCATATGTGAAGGCAAAGGAGTTGAATTTGAATCAAACATGCAGGTCTGTAGGGGAATGAATGGAATGTTGTAGTAGGCTGAGCCCCCCCAGTATTTGGTTAGTCGTGTGTTTTTTTTATTATGTTTTTTTCTTTATCTTTATTTGTTTTGTTTGTTGTCATAGTTTTGATCCTATAGAAGCATATAAGCGAGAACAAATTCCATTTCGTTGTTTGTAATTTGTGTGAAATAGTTTGTTTTTGTGTCTTTCTATGTATTATACTTGCAATACAAAATTCATTACAAAAAAAAAAACCTGTTGAAGCTGGTAGTTTTTCCAAGCTGCCCTAGCCACCTGGTGTCTTCGCGAACACGCCGAGCTGCCACATGCTGTGCGAGTTCTGCTCCAGGAAGACACTTTTGCCGTGAGTCAACACGATTCAGTCCAGGAAGTAGATTCAATTCAGCCATGTTTTTATCAAGCCATGTGAAACCAGCTGCTTTAGAGAGGCTGCACCGTCTCTGTAGGGTCACGGTAAAGGATCATAACTGACCCATTAACATCCGTCAGACACAAGACTCCATCATTATACTTCCGTATTCGTGCGATTCTTTTTTGAGACTTTACAGATGGCAGAGCGAGCGAGCCAGAAGGGTGAATCTGCAGTGTGTGTTTTTGCCAGAGTCCGTGCCTGATCATTACCTGTCCCTGGTGGTTAGGCTGCGAGTCAGACAGTGTAACAGAGGAACCGTCAACAAGCTCTCTCTCCAGCAAACCCTCTTGTCAGGCATGATTGGACAGTATGCTGTGAGTGGTGCTCGGGCCCCGGGGAAGCTGTAGCGCACACACACACACACTCACAAGAGGCCAGCCGCTCTTTAGCGGTGAGTCTGCTACTTGACACCCTCAGCGGGACTCTGACAAGAGGAGTGATGAGTCTGCCGGCAGAGCAAATCGTTACCGCACTTCAGCAACAGCAGTTGACTCGACTGAATTTTTAGGGATTGGCCCAGCGCATCTTTCCAAATTCCACCGGACCAGCGCCCGGTCCAAAGTCATCACCGCTCACATCAGTCATCCCATTACGACTGCATGGACCATTGGCTTGATAGTGTCCTTAAATCCTGGTGCTCCTACCACATGAGCTGGACGCCACGCAGACCAACTCATTTTTTTATTCTGTTTTTATTCTGTGTTTCTTTAATACAGGTTATGTTCTCCCCCATCCTTTGAATATTTTCACTAATGTCCATGTAAATGTTGTCACAAGAGACTGATAGGTCTTTCCCATTCTGGCTACTCTGTCTGTGAGCCATCCCGTCATGTTCATCAACACCGAAACCTTTCACACAATAGTAGGGCTGGGTATCGATTCTAATTTCAAGAATCGATTCGATTCCGATTCTCATGACTTAGAATTGATTATCGCGATCCAATTTGATTCGATCCGATCCAATCTCGATTCAGGTTAGTGTTTAAACCATTTTCTGAGCTGTTGGCATGATCACATGACAAGTTACGCAACGTATTAATACTAGTATCATATTGACATTCAACAGGAAATGAATGAAGGATTGATAGTAAATGATAATAAAGATCCAGACACAGAAGGCCAGATGTGACTGCTCATGGGACTGGTGCATTATTGGAAATATGACATTAAAAATTCATCCAAAAGATGCTGCTGTTTAATACTAATGCATTTTTATTTTATTATCAAAATGAAAAAAAGATATTCTCAGCCACTGAAAATGTAAACAGAGTGCTGGTGACTGACTTCACAGCAACCTGACGGTCATTGCTCAGTATGTAAACAGTTCTATGTGGTCTGTAGTACGTACGACAAGAGGTCCCACTCCTCATCAATATAGTGAGTTGTCAGACTCGCGTAAGATTGCGAAGATGTCCACGTATCACTTGTGATGCCCACCCTGACTGCTGACTGAAGCTTACTTTTCACGTTTTCTTTGACTGACTGGTGCATGTTTGGGATAACAGACGTTTGTGAGACACCATAGCGTAGTGTGGCTCTGTTACTTTCATTAGCCGCCTGAAGCCCTCGTTTTCAATGACGGAAGACGGGCGCATATCTTTGCAAATTAAGCCTGCAATCGCTTCAGTTATTTTGACAGGGCGTGCAGAATTACCCGGTAGTGGTAAAGTTCGGTCGAGTTTCATTTGTTGTGGCCCGGTGGATGGCTTGGACAGGAGCGCTGGGTGATGTCGCGTCACGTGATTCGTGAGGTGGGTCATATTTCCGCAATACTGCAACACTTCCAATACCTCCATTTGGCATAACATGCTAATTGTTATGCTTTTGTCGAGCGCATTTTTGGTTTGGTCGTGTCTGAACCCAAAATGGTGCCAGACCATTGCTATGAGCGTTTTAGGCGTTTTCAAACCCGGCACATTGCTAGTGTTGCCACTGTGAGGAGGCATGTTGTTTTGACTTTGGTGTCCCAGGTGCGCGATCTTTGGACCTACGAATTGATTTTATGGAATTGATGTACGAATTGATTCAGAATCGGAAAATCGATTTTTTAAACACAGCACTACACCATAGTAACAGTATCAGTGCAATGTGCCTCATGGTCTTGATGGAATGGAAACGTTACATTGATAGTTCTGTAATTTGAAGAGGGAGTCGGCGTCGGCTGTCAAACGCCGGGGAGCTGGAGAGCACTGCACCGTCATGGTCTCGTCCTGTTCACGTGTGCAGGTCCAATGCAGCGAGTGAGCGGCGTGAGATGCAGAACTGTCATTGTGGAGATTGTGTTTAGCGGTGTATTGTGTGCGATAAGTTATCGCCCATCACTAGTGAGAAGAACAAGATCGTCCAGGAAAGCAGTGGAGTGCAGTCTGATGTGACTAACTGACTTTCCCCAGCTGACTCCTTAACCTCAATGGGCCGACTACAAAGCTTTTTGAAAAAGTCTGTCGCACCTCACGATTCACATCTATTATTGGCCCTGCTGACTCCAAAAGTGGCTCAAAACTCCAGCTGGTTTCTCCCTCTGCAGCACAAAACATATGAAGCTGTGATGGACAGCATGTTCTCCAACCTTGTTGAGGACCAGCGCAGGCACCCAACAAGACCTAGAGCTGGGCCCTAAAAGGCAAAGCAGGTGTAACTACGCAGATGCTAGCAATGTAATGGAGGATCTCTCTTTTTTGTTTTTTTTGACCTACAACAACACAAAACAAACTTTCACTTTCAGTCATGCTGTTGATCCACACTTCTACTATGCTACAGCAAGAGGTAACCCATTCTGTGCAGTGATGGCACTCAGCAGACCAAGAGATCTGCGGCGACCAGCACACCCGGCCACTCAGCGAGTCTTGAGCACGGCCCAAGTAAAAGCTTCTCAGCGAAGTGAAAGGTGGACACAGTTGTCTGCATTAATCTTTCTGTGGAACCGAAATAGCTCACTGAACTGGGGCATTGAGTGTGTTGTCTGTGTGCAGGCGATGGTGGGAACAGGTCGGGTGACAATCACTTGTCTTGATTCTAGGAGACCAGTTTGGTGTGGTGACAATGGAGCGCACCAGTCGCTGGGTTTGAAGCCCAAAAACATCTGATTCTGGACGCCACATGGCGCGAGAAGACAGCGGAAAAGAGTCCTCGCTGTCAACTTAAAATCTCAAGACAATATCACACAATCAATACAGCAATATTTCAGAAAAATATCCGCAATCTAGTCTGCGCTATTTGAGCGCATCGATACTCATCTTTTCTATGATGATCTAAAGACCATCAGTCACGTGACTTATCAAGCAGCCGAACACATGGCGAGTCCCGAAATGCCCCACTGCTCAGTGACTGCTGTTCTCCTTCATCTAACTACCGCTGTAGCGGGGAAACCCTCCGTGTTCTGGCTGTTTGGCAAAGTTGTTTTGGAACGTTGTCTGAACCTTTATCAGAAATGTCAAGTACTCGCTGCTCCACAGATATATCATTCTTGGTGCCGCGTCGTGCTGGTGAGGTTGTCTGCTCAGTCGCCCGCGGCAAAACTCTCAGGATCGTAGTTCTAAATGTATTTTTGATACACGAACCTCTCAGTAATGACTCGACACTTGGACTCTGCTTCAGTGTTGGCTTTGCAGAACACAGTCTGTAGGTTATGAACACAACAGTATTCTACAAGAGACATGCACTGAATTGCCCAACTCTGCACTTATTAAACTATTATGTTATAATAATGATAATCATAAACATAAAAAGAGTCTTTGTTGATGTTGGAGACAGACTCCAGTAACCTGGTTAGTAACTAGTGGGTTTTCAGACAGACCTAAACGTGATCGTTTCTTATCTCTATGAGGGACATAATCGCTCTATGTCTCGAAATTCTCCATCATCTAACAATAATAATCACAATGACAATCCAACTTTGTTGAAACAGCAGCTTTCAGAACGCTCTTGTTCACAAAGCGTAAAACACTTTCCCTTCCATGGAAGCATAGGAACTGGTGATTTTTTTTACCTCACCGACACAGGCTTAACTGCAGAAGAATACAATGCATACGTGCAAATAACCAGCGGAACTAAACTGCTGCTCTTGGCAATAATTTATCCAAAGCAGTGTGAACAAGGTTGAATCTCCTGGAGGCTTCAACTCTTCCTGCATTGTCTGCTTCAACTGTCACAGCTCTAAACATCATTGTTAATATTGATATCAGCTATTAGCCACATCCAATTTTCCTGACTCAAATTGGTCATTAATACTGCATCATCAGGGAGATGATTTGCAAAGAAAAAAAACAAAACATCATCACATCGGTGTCATTTGCAGGTCAAGCGGCTACTTGTGTGCAGTTTACTCGGTAACCTCCAGGGTTTCCGCAGCGTCTGACGATGACGTATTAAATTTACATCGAGATTGAATCATCTGTAATTCATTGAGTATTAAATTTTACATCTGCGACGGCCACTAATGGCCTTCAATTATTCATCCAGTGGAGGCCGTGCAATGGATTGGTTTCTCCTTCAATTAAGATAATATGGATGGAAATTAACATCTTTTCATCAGAGACTATTGTGAAAATCCATGAGGGCAAGTAACAGGGGAGTCGAGTCATTTGGTGTTTTTGAAATGTCGCTTTTTGCAGTCTGGAAATCCAACAGCCGTCACGGTTGTTGAGCTGTTTTGATCAACGGGAAGCACAGACACTTCCCTGAAATCCCAAGAGGAAAGTCCGGTCTGCTGCTAGCTTGCCTAGTTAACAATGTCACGACTGACCTCGTGCAGCTGCGGGGGGGCTGATCAAAGATGGCCAAAAATAAAATGACCATTACTGGAACCTTCTTCCACTGTTTCAGTCAGTCCACGGATTATCTCGACATGGTTTGTATAAGAATTATTAAGAGTATTATTATATTTCCATAAATACAAAAAGCTGTTCATGTGCAACTACAGGGCGCAAGAGCACCTTCTGTCAGCAACGTTTTGGGGCTAAATTGCTCCTGCGATTGAGAGCCTACTCCTATAGGCAGTCCCCCCAGAAGATGGCGATGTAGCAAGCGCAACTATTAACAACTAACTATTAACAATTTATACCACTGTCCCGCCAATTCCACCAATCACTTTAGCTTCCTTTCGCCCGCTACCTCTACACGGCATGTGCAGCATCATATTCCCATATTCCCCTATTCCTAATGCTCACATTTGTCCACATATATTGCTGCCAAAGGATGAGATTCAGACATGAACGACCCTAAATTCATTCCTAAATGTCCAAATTCCCATGATGGAAATGTAGAATAGAGGGAAGTCAAAAGCGGAAGTAACTAGCGCAGAGTCACCCGAACACTATATGGGGCGGACGTAAACAAACATGGCCGACCTCCAGATCATCTCTCTCCAGGCTGTTTCTGAGCCTCTACATCCCAACCCCGCGGAACAGATCAGCAGCTACTGTTTGAATGAGCCGCTCACACACACCTTTACTTCTCAGACTCTGCCCATCCAAGCTTCCGTCAGACTCCGCCCTGGTGAGGTGCTCCGAAACACAACAGCGCGGGAACATCAGCTTTAGCCATTGAGCTGTAAATTACGGCTTTAGCCTATGAAGGTAAAATGGGTGCAAAAGTGGCACATACCCGTAACACAAGACTCGTATCCATGCGTCAGAGGCACATACGCGTAACTGCACATTTGCATCCGTAAACCCTGTGGCACGTGCGTGTAAAAAGAAGATTCACATGCATACAAACACGAAAAGGAATTTCGCCTTCATTTTCTAAGTGCACAGATACAAGTGGCTAAACACGAGCTCTTGAAACTGCACACACACATTGCTAAGTTTTCCACCTCAACCACCGCCAAAACGGGTGCATAAGTTCCACATACTCGTAGAACACAATCGGTATGCGCGTGCACCATTTTGCACCTCTTCTCGCACCTGTAAATAAAACTGATGCGCACAGAAGTGGCGAAAATACGTGGCAGTTACTCCATGCGTGTTCCCGGTAGTCACGTGACGTCTATTGTCCAATGGGCTTTTTTTATGACTAATTATGGGCTGTTTATGTTCAGACAGTGCTTAAAAAGTGCAATCTACGTTTACATGAAGAGGTGGACGTGTTAGAGTGGTAAAGCCACATATTGGTTTGCATTATTGTTGTAATATGCACTTTAGTTTGTGTGATTTATCAGTTTAGTAAGTCTAATAGTTGAAACTGAAATAGACAAATAAACCATCTTTCATTTTAATTCATGCTTCATTTGCCTTTATCTTAACATAAGAATAGCATATAAGGAAGAACAATTATATATCCTGAATCACATATGGTTTATTATAATACAGATTGATTTACTAGTTGTGTTTGCTGTAAAATACAAAATAATCGCACATTTAATCGCAATATTGAGAGAAAAAAATCGCAATTAGATTATTTTCCAAAATCGTTCAGCCCTAGTACGGACATTTAGTTAGTGAGTTAGTGTGTGTGTGTGTGTTATTCGCACTTGAAATACTCATTGGTTTTTAGAAATAAAGCATATTTGATTCAAATCATCGCAACATGAAGCTTTTTTAGGCTTAAACTGGCACTAGTTGTTTTTTTTTTTAAAAGCTCACTTGCAAACATCCTAATTTCTAGCTATTTTGTTCCAGAATCATAAATGAACGCAACTTTCACCGCTATTTTTTGATAAATATTGGCAGCAACACTCAAAAAAGGACTTTCAGAATGAAACGGTATGACCACACATACTGTCCTGAATATGAAGTGGCCCCAGCACACACGGAGGCTGGTGCCAGACCCATCCCTGAACAACTCTGGCGACTGACCTGTGGAGTCACAGCAAGTCACCCCAAGAAAGTGAAGGCGAGAAACTGACCTTGCTTGACGCACTTGAGTCGCAGCGGGTCCTTGCTGTGTTTGACCACGGCGTGCACGTCCCGGGTGGTGAGTCCAGCCACGGGAGTGTCGTTGACTTCCAGCAGCAGTTCGTCCTGGAACACTCTCCCGCTGAGGCACACGGCTGCTCCCGCCAGCGCCTCACCGACCACCGGGAACTGGCCGTTCTCCGCGCCGCCCTTCAACTCCAGCCCCAGGTCTCCGCCCGGGCTCCTGCTCAGGACGCTCTCGTGGACTTTGTTCGTCCAGTGGTTCTTCCGCTTCTTCACACTCTTGGACATGACTCAAGTCACATGAGTGCGGCCGTGGAAGTGGCTCCGCTCCCCGTTTTGCGGACTCTCCGAAACGCTGAGTGTCTCCGGTCCCCGCAGCGGGCGTCAGAGAGGTCCGTGCCCGCGTGCTTTCTCACGCGCACGCCAGCAGCTGGTTCATCATGCCGCCGTCCTCCGAACTGAGAGCCTCTCAACTAGTGGTGCGTTCACTGACCGCCCTCAACGTGGGAATGCCAAATAGCATCCAGTGTTCACTTGGAGCTGGGACGGTTTGAGACTTTTTGGAAGCAGAATGTTTCGTAATGCGTCTCAATGTTATCAAAGTGTATGTGGTATTTAACATCACGGCAGCGGGGTGTGCTAAAAGGGAGATTTGTGTGAGTTGCAAAGTTTACCCCGAATTATTAAAACCATTTTAAACGCATATGCTGTGAGATGAGTCTATTCAATGTCCAGTTAGAATGGTTGACATGAAAAACTATATTTAAAAGAGATGTGGACCTTGCGTTAACAACCGAAAAGTTTACAGGTGGCACATGAAGGCAGCACCGAGACCCGTACCGAGCAAATGACCCGGATGCGAAGTCTGGATGAAGAGGAGGAGGAGGAGAAGGAAGCAAGACTTTCCTCAAATCCATGGAAAGAAGGAGCCGGAGAAGCGCCATTTCCACTGACATTGCAGCTTTAATGAGGGATTTCCAAACCGCACACATGCCTCCTCTCTTCTGACAGGATGAGAGGTCTGATAAAGCACTTAGGCCTCATGTATTCACTCAGAATGTTCAGGAGTCAGAGCTCTTTATTGTACTGACTCGTGTCATCAACTGAACACAATTCTAGTTATTAACTGAAGTCACCCTGCCTCAGCTCAGCGGACAGTTATTCACAGGTCTAAAAAGTCAACCTGCTCCCCTCGACCCCTGCTTCTGGGTCACCGTCTGGAACCTCTTCTTACCTCCATCCACTTTGAGCTGAAGATATCTATTTATAGATTTCACAGTCTGAGCTCTGATGTCACGGCTCCGCCAGAAGCTTTCAGAGTTTCCTTTCAGAGGCTGACTCCTTACCAGATGACAGCCGATGAATTATGGAATCAGACGTCGACTGCAGCGAACGCTCCGTCAGATATCAGGGTTCTGCATGAGGAAAAAAGTCCAGGACAGCAGAGGACTTTGCCACTAACATCATCAGCTGCAGTTCGCTTCATTTTATCCGGATCAGGGATCATCAGTGACTCGGGTGCGAGAGAACCTAGACCAGGGGTCCCAAACTGGTCCACAGAAGTGGGTTTTTGTTGCCACCGTGCGAGCACATGTGGGTGAACCGATCAGGTGTCAGCTGAAACAACAGCACCAGATCAGCTGATCACAGGCTTCAGGTACCTGGTTGGTGAGACGGTGTCCTCTTCTGTAAAAAAAACCTGCACCTACTGCAGCCCTTTGAGGGCCGGTTTCAGACCCCTGACCTACACCATGGCTGAGGCACATGTCAGAATTACTGAAGTAATAACACCTCCCTCACCCTGTTTTCTTTCTTCTTCTTTTTTTTTTTTTTTTTAGAATATTTACATGAGCCTACGAAATAACTATATTACTGAACTACATTGGTTAGAAAACAAACAAGCAGTGTGATTTTCTGGAAAAATGCTTGCTTTGTTTTGTCATTTTTACATGACAGAACAATAACATTTCTCATCATGTATAAATATAAATAGCATCTTATTAAAATAAATAAATAAATCCGAAAAAAGTCATCTTATATTTGTCATCTGTTCGGCCGATCACGATGACGTCATAAACGCCCATATTGGTGTCCATAAATTGTCCGGCTGATCGATCGTTGCACCTCTAGTGGTATGTTTCTGTTCTGTGCACGAACAGCTCGTGTTTGGTCCCTGGTTCTTGCTGTCTTTATTAATGTCCTTTTGTATCTTTTGTATTATGTGTATAAATTGTGAAACAGATTCTCGTCTTCCCGCACTCCAGAAACGTTTGATCCCTGACAGCCAGGACCTGCCGCTGAGCCTCTCAGTCTGGGATGGCTTTCTTTCATTTATGCCTTCTGTTTATGTGTCAGAGTCAAGACTGGGTCCCCTTATTTAATATGCTGCCCTCAAGTCCCGACCTTGACGAGGACGACCATCGGTTGCTTCTGCTCAGTCCATCAGTCTCCGATCAGACGTCTACTGCCCCGGCGTCCTTGAGCAGCAGACTTGTGCTCAGACTGTCAATCCCACAAGGTGTCTCTTTTTATGACCAGCAGAAGCCAAGGGCACAGTATCTTTGTCAGCGGCGACTCAAGTTCAGACACGGAGCCACAAACCAATCAGACAGTTTGTTTAGAGAAGGTCAGACTCTACTCTGAGGCTGCCGTCTTTTAGCTCCACTATCGTCCCGTTCCCTCCCAGCGAGATGGTTCAGAGGCTCACACATTCAGACCAGGAATTCCTCATTGTGAGACTCATGAATTTTGGAATGCATGTAGCTCTGCTGTCATTCGTCAACGTCCCAGCAAGTTTTCATTCCTTATTTATGATCTAGCGGGTTGGTTTTCTTCCGTCAGTGTTGGTTTGTTTACAGGCCGATCCGGTCACAGAGTCCAATTCCATTCTGAAGCGGGATGGGGGCTGGACGAGTCCCAAGGTAGATTTTTTATGACTGGTTTGAAGAAGACAATGGTTTCCTTCTGCTCCTGAAGACTGGTCTTCACCATTGTGATTGCTAGTTTCAGTATTCCTGAACAAGAGGAGACCTGTGGACAGTTTGGACCTGGCGCTGCTGGATCCCAGCTGGCTACTGTCATGGCTGGATTATCACCTCCACTGCGGCATGTGATTGCCGGCATCTGTAGGTTGATGAGTAAGATCAGTTCAGGTTTGAAGAATTTTCAGTGTAATTTTCTGAAAATGTTGCTGATGGCTCAGGGAGCAGTCCATGGGGTTCCAGCTGGGTCTGTAGTGAGAGCTTGACCAACTTCCTGTGTTGGTTTCCACTGACTCGTGCGAACAGTTCTGGAACACCAATGTCCCATTCAGCTCCCTGGAATTTGAGTTTCTCTGCGGAGCTGCCAGGTACACTGATTCCAGAGGACTTCAGGAGCTCTTCCACCTCTCGCAGCCCTCAGCAGCCTTGTGTCCACCATGGGCGCCCACGGATTCATGACCATGGAGCTTAAGTGGGAGCAGAAGATCAGCACCAGGCTCAAGAAGAGACTCAGAAGTAACCCAGGCGCTGCTGCAGCAGCACCACATTCCTTCCACGCTCCGACATCACCGTGTGGTTCAGTGCTGCAACATAGCAGGACAGAATCAGACTGCAGCGGGTCATGATGGACTCCTCTCAGCTGCGAAGTGCTCCCGTCCCAGAGGTGCCCCAGATCCTTCCAGACCAGTGATTCTTAACCATAGGGCAGAGCCCCATGGCTGGTCCCCTAGCGGAGTCCCCTAGAGTTTTTTTGGGCCGTGAGATGCTCAGCTTTAATCCATGAGCCACGTATGGTGGCAGTAGTGAGTCACTGAATTGACTTGACAGCCGCACATCTGTGATAGTTACCAACTATGGAGAAGTTCTTGAAAAGAAACAATGATAAAGAAAGTAATGGCACCCCCAACAGTAAAAACTGTTCATGAAAGCACCTGTTGAAGCAGTTTTGAAAATTACATCTTTCATTACTTTCAGAGTTCATCACATCTTTTGTCATATTTTTGTTTTATTATATTTATTTTATTCAGAAATTCATTGATGACATACAGTTTTTCCAATTTTCTCCACAGTTTTTCTTCTTTTTTTATTTAGTAAATTTGATGAACATGACTTGCACCTGCTTCTGCAGCTGTTTGGTCTTTCCATGACAAATATCATTGTCGACCATCACATAGTTTCACAAGGTTTTGGTTTGTTTACATGTATGGCTGTTGAACACAAATGAAATCAGTAATTCTGAAGTCAGAAATCAGTAATCACAGTAATGAATCAGTTCTATTCCTTGAATGGGTCTTGGACCCATTTGTTCTGGAAAAGGTTGAGTCAGAAAGGTGAAGAAGCCCTGCTCCAAACCATGACCATCGACGGGCAACGTCTTGCCATCAGCATTCTTAAATGAAGGTTTCATTTGGAGCAACGCCATGTTCCTTTATGTTGATTATTCTTGTAAATCAACCCTGATCCCTCAGTGTCTCCACGGGCCTCATAGAATCTGTAGACAACATCTGCCGGGACAGAACTCCACGTACCTGCTCACACTTGGCCTATAACCTGATTCTGAGGGACGAAAAGTCCAGAGATGATGGCTGGAAATGAGCTGCTTGGCAGAGGTCCGTTCTCTCTGACTCAACTGGCTCTGCAGGTTTCAGACGCAAGAAACATCATGGACCATCGTAGCAGAGGCTTGTTGTGATGAAACGGGAGAAGAGGATGAGTCCAGAAATTAAGGGCGAAAAGGGAGTGTTTTCACTGGAGCAGGAATTCTGTCGTCAGTGTTTGAGTCACGGGAGGAATGTGTCCTGCGTGGCAGAATCGCTGCAGAGGAGGTGGCGGCGGTGCAAGGGCACTCACAACACAGTCAGCTTCTCCGTGAACAGATGAAGCTCATTGGCTGAGTCAGAGACGTTGCTCCTGCTGTGCTTCAGCGCTCCATGATGTAATGGTTATGACAGGCTCATTGCTGGGTAATTAAAGCTGTCCGGGGATAAAGTGAAATAGCCTGATGATGGCACGGGCCTCTGAGGACCGAGGAAGTCATTATCCACTCTGAGCACGTGCAGCCTTCCCAGCACTGCGCGGCTCTTTGAGATTCAGCTGCCATGTTCCGTTTTATAGCAAAGCATTAAGCAGAGTGTTGAGCTCGGCGTGTGGTCATGAGTCTCCCACTTTATTATTAGGCTCCTCTGCGTGACCTCTCACCTGGGAAAGGACTTTTAGGCCTCTTCTCTCCCAAAGCCAATAACTTGGCTGTTATTTCACACCCGAGGTTCGGCTTTAATCTTGACCGTGATCGGAGCTGAGAATCATATTCCGGAATCATGTTTTACTCAGAGACTCTTAGCATCAATTTGAAGGTGAAGCAAGGTCGTACCCAGAGGGGAGGGGGATGAGGGTTCCATCAAGGGCCATGTCATAAAGTCCGACCACAGTTCGGAGATGTCGAACCATCAGGTAAGACACCAGAGTTTTGAAAACAAACGCTCAAAAAACATAAAAGCAGAAACAATATTTTCATAAATTTCAGCATTTCAGCATTTGTCATTAAAAAAGAGATATTCAATAACATGATATGATGTTGCAATGCATGCTTTCCTTCTTCACCTCCAGAAAGTCTTCAAGATTGATCCCTGTCAGGAAGAGAAACGTGACCCTGGATGACCTCTGGAACAAATGACCTTCATATTTTACAGACATGACATGGCAGAATGTTGTGAACCGCGGTCACCAGCGTGGGCCGTTAAAAAAATAAAATAATAATTTAAATGATGAATTATTTCTATTATTATATATATATTAATATTATGAAATTATACTCATGAATTAAGTGTACATTAAGCTTTGGTGCGGGTTAGGAGGAAGCACCTTTGGAGAAAATATATGGAGAAAAATGGCAAGAATAAATCACTGTGGATATTCTTATATAATGGCTGCATCATTAGTGTGTGCACCCATGTGATCTGATTGTATTTGGGCTACTCATTGTTTAATGTTATGATTCTAATTTATTTATTTTTCCAAATCACTGAATAGTTTTTTTGTGTTGCAGTTTGCTATCTTTGGGTGGGGGAGTTTTTGTAAAAAAATAAATAAAAAAAAATCTTTTGATGATGATGTCGATAATAATAATATAATAATAATATAATATAATATAATATAATAATAATAATAATAATCATATAAATACATAAATATATCCACAGTATTCACACCAGTCTTTATGCTTAAAGTTAAAAATACTTCAAGTTTCCTCAAATACAATCCATTCAATACAAGCCATTCTAAATAAGAATATGAATGTGGTGACTCATGATGAGCAGGACAGCAGCGAGGTGCAGCTGTGACGCCTCTGTGTTAGTCTTCATTTGATGGTCGTCTCAACTGGACTCACAGCATTGTCATGGCGAGGAGACTGTCCTCACTGTTGCTCAGAAGGTCAGACAACAGCGTGAAAAGTGTTTTCCGTCATCATCATCATCGCTGCTCTTGGTGGCATTTCCGCCCAGACAGAGAGAATCAGCTCTTTCCCATGCAGAGGGTTTGGCATGAGGAGTCTGGCAAGACTCCAGCGGCTTATTTCTGCTTAAGCCGACTCCCGATAAGAGGCAGGAACTTCCAGGGCGACAGACATCGCACCTCCATCCTCCATCAGTCGCGGCTGGGATGTTGCCGTCACGCCGAGTGGGCTGATCTGTTGACATCACCAGCTCAGCCCGACCCACCTCCAGAAATCATTCAGTTTGGAAGTCTCGCACCGTGTACTTGAGTGCACGGAAATGTTTTGCCACGGTTTGTACAAGATTTTTTTTGCTCTTCTGTAGTTCTGCAACTGAATTTGTATTCATGCGGCGACGCCGGCGTCGGAGCGTGACAGCAGGTTTGATCAGTGGCACTGCAGCTGCTGGTTTGTTGGGATCACCACGACAAATGACGAGGCAGAACTGCCCAGCGGCAAGTTCCAAACACAGTAGAGTCGCTGGAGAAATGGCCTTCTTCCTCGGTGCGCTGGTTCCATGAGTCGTCGGCATGTTTGGATGCTGGAGGGGCAGCGAACAACAACAGCCGTATCACTTTGTAGAGGCTTGTTCGGAACAAATAACGACATCGATGTGAAAGGCAAAGACACGCAGAGACAGTGTTGGACCACGAGTGGTTCATGTTGAGGAGGATATGAAGGTGTGGCTGGAGGAGCACCATGTGAGGTGAAAGACGAAGTTCTACAATGAGAAATCTAACTCAGAAGTGGTTATCTGGCAGGTCAACTCTTCCATCGATCACCTGATGTTTTCTGGACTTCATGTTTGGTTGAAAACTAAGATGTCATTTCTCTGCCACCTCCCTTCTCATGGTCAGTGTCCACTGACTAATGAAGAAAGAAAAATTTGTTGTCATGATATTCGTTCATATATTATGGGTATTGATTTATTTGTCTTGTGTTGTCTAATCTAGGTTAGTATCATGTAATGTAGTCTAGTCTAATCTAACCTAGTCTAGTCTAATCTCTAGTCTTGTCTAGTCTACTGTAGTCTAGTCTAATCTAACCTAGTCTAGTCTAAAATAGTCTAGTCTAGTCTACTGTAGTGTAGTCTGGTCTAATCAAATGTAGTCTAGTCTAAGATAGTTTAGTCTAGTCTACAATAGTCTAGTCTAATCTAACCTAGTCTAGTCTAGTCTAATCTAATGTAGTCTAGTCTAAAATAGTCTAGTCTAGTCTACTGTAGTGTAGTCTAATCTAACCTAGTCTAGTCTAATCTCAAGTCTAGTCTAGTCTACTGTAGTCTAGTCTAATCTAACCTAGTCTAGTCTAATCGCTAGTCTTGTCTAGTCTACTGTGGTGTAGTCTAATCTAACCTAGTCTAGTCTAATCTCTAGTCTTGTTTAGTCTACTGTAGTGTAGTCTAATCTAACCTAGTCTAGTCTAGTCTAGTCTAAGATAGTCTAGTCTAGTCTACTGTAGTCTAGTCTTGTCTAGTCTAGTCTACTGTAGTCTAGTCTTGTCTAATCTAATGTAGTCTAGTCTAAGATAGTCTAGTCTAGTCTAGACTACTGTAGTCTAGTCTGGTCTAATCTAATGTAGTCTAGTCTAAGATAGTCTAGTCTAGTCTACTGTAGTCTAGTCTGGTCTAATCTAATGTAGTCTAGTCTAAGATAGTCTAGTCTAGTCTAGTCTACAATAGACTAGTCTAACCTAACCTAGTCTAGTCTAATCTCTAGTCTTGTCTAGTCTACTGTAGTGTAGTCTAATCTAACCTAGTCTCGTCTAGTCTACTGTAGTCTCGTTTTGTCTAATCTAATGTAGTCTAGTCTAAAATAGTCTTGTCTAATCTACTGTAGTGTAGTCTAATCTAACCCAGTCTAGTCTAATCTCTAGTCTTGTCTAGTCTACTGTAGTGTAGTCTAATCTAACCCAGTCTAGTCTAATCACTAGTCTTGTTTAGTCTACTGTAGTGTAGTCTAATCTAACCTAGTCTAGTCTAGTCTAGTCTAAAATAGTCTAGTCTAGTCTACTGTAGTGTAGTCTAATCTAACCCAGTCAAGTCTAATCACTAGTCTTGTTTAGTCTACTGTAGTGTAGTCTAATCTAACCTAGTCTAGTCTAGTCTAGTCTTGTCTAATCTAATGTAGTCTAGTCTAAGATAATCTAGTCTAATCTACTGTAGTGTAGTTTAATCTAACCTAGTCTAGTCTAATCTCTAGTCTTGTCTAGTCTACTGTAGTGTAGTCTAATCTAACCTAGTCAAGTCTAATCTCTAGTCTAGTCTAGTCTACTGTAGTGTAGTCTAATCTAACCTAGTCTAGTCTAATCTAACCTAGTCTAGTCTAATCTCTAGTCTTGTCTAGTCTACTGTAGTCTAGTCTAATCTAACCTAGTCTAGTCTAATCTCTAGTCTTGTCTAGTCTACTGAAGTGTAGTCTAATCTAACCTAGTCTAGTCTAGTCTAAGATAGTCTAGTCTACTGTAGTGCAGTCTAATCTAACCTAGTCGAGTCTAGCCTAGTCTAGTCTACTGTAGTCTAGTCTAGTCTAATCTAACCCAGTCATGTCTAGTCTAAATTGGAGGCACTTTTCAACAAGCCCACTCTCCTGTGTTCGCATCATGAACAGGTGATGAATCCTTCGGCTCTAAATGAAGAAGGCAGATGCAAAGCAATCTTCAGGTCATTGACACGGCTCAAACACACTTTGTCATTTGGCCAGAGGAACACAGCTTCAGTCAAGTCCGGGGTCTCAAAGGGAGGAGGACAGGCGAGTGTGGACCATGCAGAGAAGCGCAGACCTCCAGGAGACGATGCTCCTCCACACCACGTCGGGGTGAGGGCCTCGCTTTGATGATGATGTTTGGCAGCGCTGCAGTGTGCGTTAACAGCAACTCGACTTTTCCGCGTGACAGACTCTAATTACGGCTCAGATTGTTAAGGCTCTGCGAGAGGATGGACGGATTATGACAGTGCTTCCCTCAGGGCAGCGCTTCAGACGGAGGGGCGGAGGCACAGCGCTGGCAACAACGCAGCTCCATGCTCCTCTCATGAGCTCCTCTCATGAGCTCCTCTGGAGACCTCGCTCATTAGCCAGGCGCCTTCTTCCTTCATCACTTCACGGCAAGGATATCAGCCAGGTCCTCACCTGTCAGGCATCTCAGCGTCTCCAGTCCTCGCGTCACTTCTTCAACAGTCTCTGTTCCAAGGCTGGAGATTTTCGCATGACCTAGATATGAAATCAACCTATTGTTCCAGTGTCAGGCTGCGAGAGGAGGAGGCAGCGTTTCAGATCAACAGTGACCCCTGCTGTACAGTGTGGACCAACTCAACCAGCGTGTCGTATCAACCTCAGTAGGGGGAGGAGTCTGTCTCTGTGTGTCTTCATCTTCAAATGTCCGAGTGTTGCAGTGAGACCAATGCAAAGCAGGCGAGGAACGATCAATGGGTTGATCACTGGAGCCCGGTCTGGATGTGATCGAAGCTGACATGACCCACTACAGATGCTGATATCAAGACTGGAGTGAGCTAACAGGCAGGAGCATCCGTTCTCCACCTGGATCTGGACTGGTTGAGACGGGGATTAGGGTGGTGCAAACGCCACCACTGACACATTCAGCTGAAGAACAGTTGCGTCTATACGTCCACAGTTGGTTTGTTTTGAGTTTTAAACCGTGTTCGACGTTGAGTGATGTCGAGCCCAGCTGACGTGTCAGAGGACAATCCAGCCATGAGTCACAGGAACCAAGAATGTTGCAGCAAACTCATGTTTATTTTGGTTTCGCAGCGTGTGTGGAATTCTGTTGCAGGACCTGGAATCCAGTCAGAAGCCCAACCTTGACCCGGTGAGCTGGTGGCAGATGTCTGCAGGCCATGGCTGGTGTGGGGCAGGTTTGCTGTGCTGCGGTGGATGTGGGAGTCGCCTTGGTCTCATACCCTCGCCCTCATGAAGCCTGAGGGAAAACTATGAACTTTTTTCCTTATTTTAAACGTGTCCATCAAAGTAAATATGAAAATAATTTTGTAATATTTTTATCCTGGTGTTTACAACTAAAACACATAATGATATACACTTATATAATATTGTTAAGCATTTTTTTATGTGCTCCAGGTACACACACACACACATACGTTTTGTTTGTGAGAACCTCTCATAGCCATCACCCTTTCCCCAGCCTTTTCCCCTAAACCAGGTGTTCTTAAGCTTTTTGATCTCGGGGCCCACCTTTCCCAGAACAAAGTAATAGAACTGATTCATGACTCTTGATTTCATTTGTGATCAATAACATGTTTAATCTACTTACACGAAAACAAACCGAAACCTTGTGAAATGACATGAAACCATGTGATAATGGAAAAGTCCAACCAGCAGCAGAAGCAGGTGCAAGACATCTTCATCAAATTTAGCAAAGAAAAAAAGAAAAAATACACTTGCAAACTGTCGAGAAAATTGGAAAAACTGAATACAATTCAGACTAAAATAATATAATAAATCCATGTCTAAATATCATAACATAAAAACAATGTATTTTATTTAAACTCCAAAGAAGATATAAGTAAAGTGGAAATGAAAGTATCACCATAAAATGTTCTAATTCATTTTGAAAACTGCTTCAACAGACACTTTCATGAACAGTTTTTACTGTAGGGGGCGCCATCACTTTCTTTATCTCTGTTTCTTTCCAATAACTTCTCCATAGTTGGTCACTATCACAGATGTGCAGCTGTCAAGTCAATTCAGTGACTCACTACTGCCACCATACATGGCTCATGGATTAAAGCTGAGCGTCTCACGGCCCAGAGGTGTAAAACGGCCCTGTAGGGGGCGCTCGCGGCCCAACCATGGGCCCCGGCACTATGGTTAAGAATCACTGCTCTAAACCCAACCATCCAAAACACATGTCTCATCTGAACCAGGACTCTGAACCAAACTGAATCACCCAGTGAGTTTAACCTTTTCACCCTCAAAACTCAGTGTGGACCGGTCAAAATGTCCGCACAAAGCTAAATGTCCTCATAAGACCAGTGTCTCGTCAAAGATTGGTCCACACAAAAACATTAATACATGTACACACACACGTGTCTGTTGAATATGAAGCTGCTGGTCTGTCTTCAGGTGAGTTGTTTACTTCTGAGGTGCTACAAGCTAGCGCAGTTAGCATCTGGCACACGAGCTAACGCCAGCGCTTCATTCACCAGTTTATCTGAGTAATTCCTCCACGTAGTCACACTAAGATGTTTGCAAGTCTCACCTGAGGCAGTCACTTGCTCTTCTGGTCTGTCATGTGGACGTGGCCTCTGATGAACGGCTGGACTCAAAGGAAGAATCGAGTGGAGGACGAACGGGTCCCTAGTTGCCTCACGTGCCCCACAGAGCTCTGGACTGAGTGGAAATGACCTGCAGTGACACAGAACGGTTGTGAGCCTGCTTTGACTGACCACCTCTCCACACCACATCAGACATGGCGAGCCGCTTGCTGATGCATAGAGTCAGGAATTGGCTCGGAAAATGGAGCGAGGCAGATGTCAGAACTCTTCACCGGCCGTTAAACAGATCATTATTGGACCCAGAGAGGAGGAGGTCTGAGCTCTGCCCTCCATTTCGGCCTCAATAATGAATTGAGGGTTTTCACGGCGCGTCATCCGACCCGGAAGCCGCCATGTTGGAGATCCTCTTTGTAAACACCCACATAGACTGTGACTGGAGTGAGATGGAAAGACGCGAATAAACCCAGAATGGCTAGTTGAAACGACAGGACTCACAGGACATACTGAGAGGGACTTAATGAACATGGAAATACGCAACACTTGGAAAAGTTGAGCTTTATTGGTGGTGCAGAACAGGACGAGTTAGCTCCGTCGTCGTGGGTGAGCGACGATCCAGACACTGAAATGTCACCGGAGTTTGGAGCCATGTAACCAGATGGTGTGCGGATGGGTCAGGGAACTGTCATACCGAGTCATGGACAACATTTGCACCTTATATGAGAATATGACGTATTTAAATATGGTGATGTTTCATTTTGAGTTTGTGTGCTATTTTAGTTTGTGCTCAAGTGTGTGTGTGAGATGGAGGGAACGTTCTGAAAACTGCGTGTCAATCAATATGTTCTGATAAAACTTTGGCGTATTCTCTTCCACAGCAATATAATGCAAATTAACAGTCATTTAGGCTATACGTTTTCTTTTTTTAATGAGCAAAATATTCGGATGTCATCCACAGTTTTGCCACCAAGGTCCTGCTTCAGCGTCGCTAACCACAAGCGCCTCCTTTCTTCCGACAACTTCTGGCATTGTTCTCCTTGATTTGTCATAACTTTGGGAAGTCAATAAAATTCCAAATGTTTTTCACGATCGGAACGATTCGTACAATCCAGAACACGACTGTGATTCACCATATTTTCAAGGAAACGCTGCAGAATGGCCTTCAGTACTGCTCCGTGCTGAGCAGTGAGTATCTCCAACATGGCGGAAAACCCTCTATAAGGAACCAGACACAGCTCCAGACACATGTTGGAAATCGTGTTGAGTCGAGTCAAACAGGTGGCATGACTGAACCCAAACTCGTGATTTAAACCGCTGACAGGCCATGTCAATTGCAGCCGCCTCTGCCGGATGCTGCGGCGGAGGTCACGGACTGATCCAGCTCATAAACCAGTCGTCCTAATTCAGAGCGCTCAGATGTGGCGCGTCAGGGGGTCTTTGTTATCGCAGTGCGCGGCGCGGCCCGTCTCTCTCTCTGAGGCAGCGCTCGGCGTGGAAGGGCTGTAATTAAAGGCCGAGTCACATGACGCGCCGCCGCTCCTGCTTATCTGGAAGAGTCGACTCGGGCTGAGGGGGACGTATAGACGGAGAGGGACGTATGCTCGTGAATCAGAGATGAATTCCATGCTGCCAGTTTTATCTCGGAGAATCACCATGCCAAACTCGGCGCAGGAGGAGGAAGATCTCTGCTGACAGAACAGTCACACTAGTGGAAACTAATTATGCCTTCTGCGTCGGCTGCCTCCCAAAAAATAATTCAAAGCCTCAACGTCTGACAGTCGGAAAAAAGATAAAAAAAAAAACAGTCTAATCCAGGCCGCCATATTTCCCAGCGACGAGTAAACAGTGAGCGTGTCAAAAACTAACAAGTTTGTACCAGATGCAAACAGTTAGCATTTAACAATGAACTCAAACTCTCAAGAAATGAGCCGAATGGCGTCACTATGGCAACCACTCTTCTCGCTTAAGCCAGTGGGATGTAAGTGTACGTCACCCGTATTGACAGAGTGAAAGGAGAGACGAAACTTCATATTTTTTTAAATTCCATATCCAAATAGCTCCAGATATCCAGAGAGAAAAGATTTTCCTGTGTTTGAAACTGAATTTGTGAATCACCTTGCGTGTATAAAAGGTTTTGATAACAAGAAATGTGTGCATACACTGAATATAATTCAAGAATTATTCTCCTTTATTTATTTTTATTTATTATGATTTCCTCTCTGTTTCCTTTCTCTTCAATATTATTGTCTTATTAACTTTATTTATACTGACCTACTGTATATTCTCCATTATCAATATATAATATTCTTATTTAAGGTTTGATGATCATGTTCCATCCCTTGTTTTGTTAATGAAACTTTGCTGAAAGAAAAAAAAAAAAAGAGAGGAGCCTTCAGCTCCTGGGTGGTTATGAATAAAGATGGTATTTGAGTTCAGTGTCACACACTTTACCTTCACAGCCAGACCAGACAGAAGCAATCGAAAACTGCTCTGTGTTTAAACTCACCATGTGAAGCTTAATAGAGGTGAGTGACCGGCTGAAGTCTGATCTGACAGAGCGGAGTTGTTTGACTTCTTTGGCTCTTGTCGCAGGCGGATCGTGAGAGATGGCATTGCTCAGTGGGAGCCCTGTGGCCTCCATGCGACAGAGAGCAGAGCCCTGCGATCATGTTGCTGCAAAAGACTTGCAAAAGTAATCCAGCTCCAAGTGTTTGCTCGCTCGGGTCGACAGGAGGATGATGAGAGGGAGTTCATCCGTGTCCCACTGACACACTTCCCCGCACTCACTCTTGGAGAGATGGCGACACAACTGGGGCTGCGTCAAAACGCCGTCATTTTCTACAGCGAGAGCAGCTTTGAAAATGTCGTCTGTTGATCTGGAGAGCTGCATCTACTCAGGAATATAGATCACATTCGTGATGGGAGATTTTCAATGCGATTTTCAATGACAACATGCATCAAAACATGACTCCGCAGCTCAAGCTCAGAGGGGTTTTAAGGTCCAAATCTGAGAGCTGGAAGTGGAGTTTGTGGCTTGGAAAAGGTAAATGAAGGGCTGACAAACTCAGACGCCTGTGGACCGAGGCAAGTTGTGTCGGTGAGTAGCGAGAGGAGATCATGCTTCAGTGGACTGGGTGTGGTGTTGCAAGAGAAAAGAGTGCAGTGGCTGCTGTCAGGTGAAGGCTTCGAGTCATCTAGTCAGACGACGGGACGATGCGACACAGGCTTTTAGCTAGGATTTTGAAACAGAGCGTCCAAAGCCCCGCCCCCAGTTCAGTCCCCTCCTGACACACCATGACAACGACTGACTTAACAACTTGGTTTTTAAGCTGTAAACATCGATTTGTACAGAAATAGCTTTTTATAAAAGCATCAGAGTCAAATAATGGTTAACAGAGATGAACTCAATAGACGCTGGAGTCTCCTGGGCAGCGCTTTTACTCAGCTGACCCTGATTCATAAAAATATAATAAATAAAATACATGTTTTTATCATGATTCTTTCCCTCACTACAAGCTAAGTGTCGCTTTTGTTGGTCTTCTTTCATATATTTATGCAAGATAAGCAACAGTTGTATCAGCTGTGGATCTGTTTTCTCAACTTGTCAAGCTATTTGGCTCACATCACCCATCTCGCCCAGTGCCATGCAGCGAAGTGCGCTGGGGAGCGGGAGGAGGAGGAGGTGGAAACACTGTTTTCATGGAGACCAGTGTGACGTCACTAACAGTAGGTGATACTAAGGTTTGGGGCGTCCTGCTGAGAGACACCGGGCGTCCAGTTTTCATGTTTTGCACACCCTCCTGGTGAAAAGCCTGATGCACCCAGACATGTTCAGCTCTGGGAAGACTGAAGGAACGTGCACAGCGGCTTGGTCCAGACTAGAGTGGTGGTCGGGTCCCGTGTCGAGAGGAAGAAAACCCTTCAGTGGGACTGTCTTTGAGCTTTTTCTTTGAGCTGGCAGGGTCATGGAAAGACCATCGCAGCAGCACTTTCATGGCTCACCTCTCTCCTGCCAGGCTTTCAGACCGTAGGTGTTTCACTGTTCCGCCCGTGTTCCTCCCGCAGCTAATGGAAGGCGAGAGACGACCAAGTTCAGCGCTAGCCTCCTGCTGCAGCTAGATCATCGACAGCAAGGCACGCGTCACATGACTGGACTGGTCGTCCAGCAATTATTGTTGTAGACCTCACACTCCTGATTCTCACTGAGCACGGCGCTGACCTGTGAGCCTCAGAACCCATTTTAAGATGCTTTCTTTTGGTCCACAAATCCCTGGCTGCTCTTCGTCCTGGTTTTTTATCTGCCTTGCTTTTACCACACCAGCACTCTCAGACCCGCTGGTCCTCAGGTCGCCTGAGTGCTGCCAGAGTGAGAGGAGAAGCGCGTGGAGAAGCCTCTTTTCACTGGCTGCCGTCCTCTCCTGAGCGCCAAAATGTCTTGTCAAAACACTGCTCTTTGCTGTCCTCCAACTGAGCCACCAGCCCAGCGGAGCAGAGCTGAGCCTCATGTTGCCAGAGTGCATGAACACTATGTGACTTTATTGTTCCTCAGTGTCCATCCATCAGAGCTTTGTGGTGAAATAACCTGCTGTTTCTGCACTGAGAAACACAGACAGGAAGGTCAAGGATGTGCAAACACTTCCACACACAGGAAGCAGGCTGTGACTTTGGATGGTCCGTCATTTGGACCTGACCCACCCTCTGTCTTATGTTGATAAGAAGATTTGTGTTAGCAAACTTGCCGTGCTTCATCACATGATCAGTGCTGGCTTCTTTGTGGCTGCGGCGGCTTTGAACGGAAACATCTCAGTCATGAATGAACCACCTGCCTCCTGGACCCAGCTGGGGCACCTGCTTCCCAATCCCCTGCCAAGGTTTTCCACCATGCTGACCTTCACTGGCTTCCACTGAAGTCCCTCCGGTCCGACAGACTCCTCCCACCGAGCCACTCTTACCCTCTGCCTCTCATTACCTTCAGACCTCCAGCCTTCAAACACCAGACTCTCCATTTGGGACAGACTTGATCCTCACCTCGACCCCTGACTCCTGGATACTCTCCAGGACCAGATGACAAATTCTTCTTTGACATCACAATCACCTAATCTAATCTAATCTAAGGAACGTGAGGAACGTCAGGACATGAAGTTTTCAGCTGCAACTTTCCCTTGAATCACAAGTGTCCCCCAGTGACACCGCTGCTCTCCAGACCTGTGCTAATAAACTATGGGCGGCAGCTCCAAGGTCTCACCACCTGCTTGGCAGCGCGGCGGCGATAAAGTTGGGATGGCAGGCATTTTTAAGAGCCTCCATTACCACGGCCCGGGCCGGCTGGCGATATTTCACACCGTGTCCTAGGTGGGAGCGGGACGCGCCTTTAAACCCGCCTCTTCGCACCTCAAAAAAGGCGTTCGCTGCCGGATTACCACAGTGAAAGAAGCGCTTCAGTTGATCCCGAAGGACGGAACTCATTCATCCATTCATCATCCTGTTGGCCACAGGCAGCTGTCAAAGTCCCGACTTGAACGTTGTTTACCTCGAGCTCCGCGAGGTCCCTGGAGCAGCAGGCATCTCCCCGGCTTCACCTCTGGTCTATCGGTTCCATGACAAAGGCAAGTATCATGGATCAACATGCCGCCTCGGCTTCCCTTCATGTGAGACCCCCCTGAGGTCTGCTCAAGTCTCCGGACAGGGAAAACACAAGAGGTCGGACTGCTGGCCCTGGACTGACCCCAGAGCTGTGAGTGAATGGGTCGGAAGGTTCGGGGCAGAGAGGCCCATTTCTCACAAGACTCCTGATTCAAAGTGATCAGCGGAAGCCTGGTGATTTCAGCTGTCTTCATGGCAGCTTGAGTTCCACCTGGAACCACCTGGTGACTGTAATGTCCACATCCAGTCATGGATCGACCACCAGTCGTCCATGGGTTTCATGAGACAATTCAACCTTTTATTTTCCTCACCATCACTCCATACCTGCCCATCCATTCATGCATTCACCACTTCATCCATCCAGCCATTGATCCGTCCATCATTCATCCTTCCATGCATTCACCCACACATCCATTCATGCATTCATCCCTCCAGTCATCAATCCATCCATCCATCATCCATCCAATCGTTCATTTACTCACACATCCATTCATGCATTCATCCCTCCAGTCATCAATCCATCCATCCATCCATTAGTCCATCCATCATCCATCCAATCGTCCATTCACTCACACATCCATTCACGCATTCATCCCACCATCATTCCATCAATCATCCATCCATTCATCCCTCATCATTTCATCTACCCCACCATCGATCATCCATTAATCTGTCCATCAATCCATTCACCCATCCATCCAGCCATCCATTCATGGATTCACTCCATTATTCTATCTACCCCACCATCCATCATCCATCCACCCATCCATGTGTTCAAGCATCCATCCAGCGATCCATTCAGGCATTCACCCGCCCATCCATTAATCCATCCATCCATTCACCCCTCCATCCATCCATTCACCCCTCCATCCATCCATTCACCCATTCATTCAGCCATCCATTCATGCATTCACCCCACCATCATTCCATCAATCATCCATCCATTCATCCCTCCATCATTTCATCTACTCCACCATCGATCATCCATTAATCTGTCCATCAATCCATTCACCCATCCATCCATCCAGTCATGGATTCACTCCATCATTTTATCTACCCCGCTATCCATCATCCATCCACCCATCCATGCCTTCAAGCATCCATCCAGCCATCCATTCATGCATTCACTCCTCCATCCATCCATTCATCCAGCCATCCATTCATGCATTCACTCCTCCATCCATCCATTCATCTAGCCATCCATTCATGCATTCACTCCTCCATCCATCCATCCATCCATCCATCCATTCATCTAGCCATCCATTCATGCATTCACTCCTCCATCCATCCATTCATCCAGCCATCCATTCATGCATTCACTCCTCCATCATTCTATCTACCCCGCTATCCATCATCCATCCATCCATCTGACAACAGATTAGATGGATGCCAAAACTTGCGAGGCACCTCCTCCTCCAGGAGACACAGAGGAACGATGCTGAGACGTGTCTGCAGCACATCCACCTGACAGAGAGCCATCATCTTGGGTCTCCTGTCAGTGGAGTGGAAGCTCGTCCCCTCAGTGTGTGCAGATGTCAGCGGGTGTTTCAGTGTGTGGGGTTGACTCCGTCCCCCATTCATCCAGAGAAGAACCTGCTCCGATCCTCCTCCTCCCTGAAGAACAGTGGGGTGTGAGGGAAGTCAGAGGTCCTCAGCGATAGCTTCTCCTCCACCCTCCAGCTGCAGGACCAGCACCAGTCTTCTACCTCTGAACCACATTTCATCTCCATTTTTTGGACTCAGCAGGTGGAAGCTGACAGTTCATTATAACCAGGATGCTAGAGAGATTAGCCAGCGGCTCCACGTGCGGGGGGCACGGCTGGATCTCACGCAGCGGTCCCAACCCACCCGGGTGGATTAAAGAGTCTCATTAAAGAGCCGCCGCACGGATTCTTCTCTGTCACCGTCCGACCTGCGCACCTGCACGGGATCCGACTCGCTCGGCGTCCCTGATCCTGGCTGCCTGCCGCCGCAGCCGCAGGTCACGGTGAGCCCAGTCACGTCCAGAGACACGAGAGAGACGGGGCTGAGCCTCATCGAAGATACGCACAGTCCAGAACGCAGTTGTAGCTTCAACTTTCCCTTGAATCAAAATAGCCCCGCCCCTTAACTCAGTGATGAAACTTTGGTCCAGTCACCAGAACTTGGTGACAGAGTTTGGAGCTGGGCTACGATGGCCAGATAAGTGGACGCCTGAAAGATGGAGCTCCAGGAGAGAAAAGAGTTAGTGATGCTGGACGGGTGGATGGACACCTGAAGATGGGTCAGGTGATGCAGAGCAACAGCTTGGATTGGAGCAACACGACTGAAAAAAGAGGGCCTAATAAATAATAGGCAGCCAATCATCTGAGGTGATTCTGAGACCATGGTGAAGCCCGCACCCAGTCGGAGTGGCAGAATTCGATCTTGTGCGTTAAGGTCCAGCCAGGTCCTTCAAAGTAAAGGCACCAAAATGGATTTTAAAGGACAATTATTTACTTTTGAAAATGAAACCGTTTGAATAGACTGACAGTTGAGAGACAGTAGAAACACAGGAAGTTACATGGGTACTTTCATAATAAAGGTCCTTTGACAATAGTCATATGGCTCATAATTTGTATTGTTTTAATCATGCCTTTCCTGGGCGGAGTTTTAGTTTGGCGGTAATGAAACCCATATCAACCGACCTCTGTCCTCCACAGAAGCCAGACGGTACAGAAGATCCTCCGTGTCTCACAGCGGGTAATGAAGGAGCCAAGCGCCAACACTGTGCGCGCGCTCCCGTGGAGGCTGTGACGCGTTCCCCACACGCGCCGCTGAAGCCTGAGAAACACAGCGGACCGTCAGTGGTTTTGCAGAGAGGTTTTTCTTCTGAAGCAGTTTCGAGCCTGTCAGAGCCAGAGAGGAACAGAGCTCCATCACTCGTGAAGAAAAGTCTCCTCACAGAAAAACACGCTGGAACCCGATGACGCGTCATTTCCTCAATCTATAGATAATACAGAGAGAAATCTCTGCATGATTCATTCACATGTCAGACACGAGCATAAATCTCTCCATTTTAATCTCGTCTTCACTGCAGGCAGGCGATAAAACAACCAACCAACCCGACTCATCAGTCATCATTAGACGGTGCCGTCAGCCAAGGACAGGGTCACGGATGGGAATTAGCAGCGGGCAAATGTTGTGTATTTTTACATCTCATATCTGCCACGCAACTCGCGCTCTCGACTGCACTGACGCGTCGTCCGTGAGAGAAACTTGCCTTCGTCAGTGGGAGCGGCCATGCTGCCCTCTGCTGGTGGAGGTGAGCACGTCAGGTCACAGCAGCCTCAGAAACCGAAGCGTGTGATGTGCATCACAATGAGGTGGAATCACTGAAACGAATCATAAAAAAAGTTTTATAGTGAACGTGATACAACTTGAGAGCAGATTTTTTTTTTTTGGAGTTCAACTTTTAATCACATTCATTGTCTGAGCTTCAAACTTCTTCAGCAGAAACGCTTTTATTTTGAATTCTCCAAACATTGTCAACCCTTCTGTCTCGTGTGTTGTCAGTTTGTTTCGATCTTTCACGTTTTATCACGTGAGATTTCATCTTTAAAAATACATCGTTTTTATGTTTGACATGACATATTTATATTAATGTGAATATGTGCATTTATTCTACAGTATGAATATCATTCATTGTTTGTGCTACTAATAAAGCGGTTATTTACAGAGGAAGGAATGCTGAGTGAAGGAGTGTGGCTGAGTGTGTGGGAAAATTTGAAGTTGCAGGTGGAGACCAAAGACGGGGTTGAACCACACTGGAGGAACAAACATTGGAACTCAACAGAGGGTCCAAGGTCAGACGCAGGAGGCTGGACAGTACCATCTTCTCCAGGGCTGGATGGAGCTGGTTCTGATAAGAGCCACCGGGGTCTGAAGGAGGGGCGTGTGTCTTGTGACCGTTGCCATGGTTACGAGGGAGCCATGGTCAGTGGCTGGGGACCAATCGGACAAGGACGGAGCCCACGTGGAGAAACTTTTGCGTATAAAGGGTCACGACCTCAGACAGTTCTGCTAAAGCTAAGTCAGGCATAGTTGCTGAGCCAGAATTCTGCCTATGTGTTAAACTCCTCTGTTAGGGAATACATTTCTTGGCCATAACTTGTTGGATTCTTGGTCGTCATTCTCACGAGTAAACGGACATGCGGAGGTACACGGGAGGTGTAATTCCGACAATATGTGGCAGAACTTGTGATGCATTTCAGTGGATTTCAAAAGCGTTTAGCTCCGAAGTGAAGCGCGAGTCTCTACAGGGACTAGCAGCTGCGCAGGAGACAATGAAATGGAACATGTTGCGTTTTCAACGCGTTTGCTGTGGAGCCGTCACTCAAGTCACACCACAGCTGTCTTCCAGATGACGGACAGATTCACGTTGGCATCTGAGGAAACACAGCTGACAAATGTTCCATTCATGCTTCACAGGGTTCGTGCATGTTCCTGGATGGTGTGTCATTGTTTTAACTTGTTTACAAACGTGTGGTGTCGGAGCATCACCGTGAGATGATGAAAGCCACTTCAGGTGAAACAAAACAGGTCCAAGCAAAGGCCATCGCGATGAGTCGACTCATCGAAAATATCATAAACAGATTAGTCGACAATGAAAACAACCCTTACTCTGAAGACAACTCATGCATTTCATGGACTTTCCTGACCAGATGGTCTTGATTTAGAGCGTCCGTGTCCCACTGACACACACACTCTCACACATCATTTCCTCCCTGCCGCCTGCTCTCAGATGAGATGAGTTACGGCTGGGAACACGAAGGTCAGGTGACATCCACCACGACCAGATAACGCTGTTAATCCAATATCGCCTGAGCTGCTGCGCTGTGCAGTGCTGCGCTCTGGCCCCTAGAGGGCGCAGCAGACTTCCACACGTGCTGACTTCGACATCAGTACCACGTGTCAGGTGTGAAAATGTACGGAGTCCTGGAAATGACATGCATGTGTGTATTTTTTTTTGGATGTGACATGCATGACTTTATTTATTTTTTGCCCAAGATAACAACTATCTCGAGATAACTGTTATCTCGAGATATTTTTTTTTATCTCAAGATACAATCGTGAACGTCAGCGCATGCGTAACTGCCTCTCTGGCAAAGCATTTTGTACACATCCTCCTGTAATCCTCCCATGGCTTCGAAACTGTTCGTCAACGTTGTCATTCACTGTCCGCAAGTCTGTGCGCTTTTATGTGTTACGCCTCCCTGGAAGCTACATGCTTGACTTAAAAATAAAAAAATAAAGAAAAAATAAAGTCATGCATGCCACATGTGGTATTATTTTGAGTTGAAGCCACTTGATCAGAGTCTTAAAAGCGCACAGACTTTGCCGTCAGCAATATTCTGACTTGCAGACAGCGAATGACAACGTTGACGAACAGTTTCGAAGCCATGGGAGACATAGTGGTTACAGGAAGTCATCGTTTCTTGAGATAAAAATGATCTCGAGATACTGTAACTGTTATCTGGGGCTCATGCATGTCACTTCCAGGGCTCCGTAAAAATGAGACACTAAATGTTAAAATTGTTATGTATGGGATTAATGGACGCCATGCCGAGACTGAACAATAGGTGGCGCCTGTATTGTTTGGTGACCCTGTGTTGTATGTGAATAATAAAAAGACAGAAGAAGTGTGACACGAACACCAGCAGTGGTGTCATTCTCTCCCAGCTAATGTAAAAGTGTCTCCATCGTGATTCAGTAGTGAGATTTACAACACAAATATGATATGAATATTTGGGCTTCGCCCCCGTCTCTTGCTTTTGGCTTTAGTAACAACTAGAGTCGCTTGTTTCAAGCTTGTTGAGCGACAGCCATATCACAGCAGTGATTTATTTCACCTCTTTCGTAGCAATTAAAAGAAAGAATCTCAGCAAACTCATCTGAAACCCAAATATTTTCTGCTCAAATTTAGTATGTTACACTCATTTTTGGCCTGTGAAAAGTGACCACTTTAAGTCGTGTCAACTTCAACCCTGCGTTTCTTGCTCATTTCACGATACATCTCATTCCCAGATCGTCCAGTCTTCTTGTCTTCGTCTTGTGGAGAGATATGATCCTGCTGCGTGGACAGATCATTTCACTAGTTTCCAGTTCATGTTTGCTCCTGATCCTGCAGAGGAAGTGACATCACAGTTCAGTCAGACATCACGGCGGTGGCCTCCTCCCTCCTGCTCTTCTTCATCACACCTGACTCTCTCCTGGCTCGAGGGCACGTGGTGCTCCCACCCAGCTTCATTCCCAGGCAGACATGAAGAGGCCTCGCTCTCAGCCCAACATGCCGAGCATGTGACAGCACTGGATCCTTCACGCTGCGGTGAATAACTGAGGAGCCGTTTCTGGCCGACCAAGTGAGGAGCGCGGTGAGAGACGGCTCTTATCGATTATGTGCTTTGCCTCCGGGAGATTCTCTTCCTTCGTCATGAGCAAGAGGCTTCTGCTGGAAGAGCATCTAAATGACCATTTAGAGGATTAAATATGGATGAGTTCCGGTCTGAGCCAGAACACTCACTTCTTCATCGGCTCATGTCTGACATCAGACGTCAGCTCCTTCTCACGCAGAGTCCGAGTCCACGTCCGAAGTCACGGTCCTCCACACGGTGGAGTCCAAACTCTGGAGGAGACTCGGCCCGAGTCGGGCAGGCGACATCACACGGCTGGAGTCATGTTGGAACCTGGCTGTGACTGGGTTCAAGTGGGTCGCACTCTTCAGCACTGATCAGGCGGGAATGTTAAGAGGCCCACTTGAATGCCGACCCGGGCTCTGGAGGTCCGCAGGGTCTGGTCCTGTCAGTTCAGCTTCCCAACAATGTGGCTGTGAGTTCAACACTGCACAGCAAAACAGTGTCGTCCAAATCCAGGCTTTTAACAGGAATATCAAGCAGTTTTAGAGACGGTATCATTGAGATTTTTGGCGTCTTGAAACAAGCTCAGAGCTAGACATAAGAATTCTATGGTGAATGTGTGAACCATATACTAAATTATTGATAATAAATACTTGAAGTTAGGCTGAACGTGAGCTACTGAAACTAGATTCAAATAGATATGACTTCAAATGAGTCTCTGTATCAAGACCAGAAAAAGGATGATGGGTGAAGTCCACTTCCATCCTCAGGCCTCAACCTCAGACCTCAATCTTGGATCCTCAACCTCAAAACCAGGGGTTAAGGAAGATTTTGTTCCTGAGAAAAGGGACACTCCTTAATGCAGGTACGTCCTTAGCCTGCTGGGGGCGATGCAGCAGCGTTCTGTCTGTCAATGCAGAAGAAGAAGAAGAAGAAGAAGAAGAAGAAGAAGAAGAAGAAGAAGATGAAGAAGAAGAAGAGTAGAGGAGCAAGACGCATCTACAGGACCAGGTCCATTAACAAAGAAAATATTTACATTTGTAGCTCGGTGTATTTGTTTTCGACGCCATCTTTGATACTACGCAAAGCATTCTGGGTATTCCTGAATACCCAGGGAGGTCGCAGAGTTCCTCAGTCTTGTTCCTCAATTTAACGTCCTAAGAATTGGGCCAGTCCTTGCTCCTCGAGCATTTTTGAGGCCTGAGGTTGAGGATGAAGGAAGGAACACACCCGGTGAACACTGAAATCAAGGGGAAATGCCTCGAGGTCAGTTCAGGCAAAAGTTTCCTCATCATAAAATATGTATTTTTCAGTAAACACATTGCATAAAAGGGGAATGAAAACACTAGAATAAACACTGTTGAACAGACCGATCACAGTGTTGGTGAGGAGGGGAAACATGAACACTCTACACAGACATTCACATCATCACAAAACCACTGTCCGTATTGACCCCTCAACACTCCTCCCATAATCCTTTGTGCAGAAGCTGCCTGGATCACTGCGATGGACTACATTTGAGCATGAAACATCAGATGGTCTGGTTTGAAGATGGTGGAGTGGTGACCGTGAAACACACAGACTCTTCAACCCAGCTGCGCTACAGCACATGCTTCACCAGGTGAAGAGCGGAGACACATGACTCACATGAGAAAGGTCTGGGTTCAGACCAAATATAGCTTGAAGAATGAACTTCATCGGAAACACCAGCTGCCCACAGCAGCACTGTCAGCGGTTTAGCCTGATCACTGCTGCAGCAGCTGCTGAACGAGCCGAGCGAAACCTGGGGTGAGTAGCTGGAGTCATGGTGGTGACCTAAGGGACGTCCTTTATCACCAGGACCTCCAGCTCTAAGACCTTGGACAACAAAGCTCTGATCTGGAATAGCCAAAGATGACGCTCCTGTCTGATGGTTCACACATTCAACCGCTCACCTAAAGGAACCTGGTGACAAGATGGCCGACCTCCAGGAGCCGAGTTTTCAGTCGAACACTTGGGTTTGACTTCAGACTGCTCAACCAACCACACCGTTCAGACCAGCAGGGGGAGCTGGAGAGTCGAGGGGAGAGATGAACCAACCTCCGGTCATTCAACTCCTGCAGAGCTGATGCAGACACAGCCAGTGACGGTGAGGAGGAAAACAAGGAGGACGTGGATGGAGCTGTGACTCAAGCTCACAGATCGTGTCCCAAAATAACTGGGTGGTTTCAGCCAAAGTACTCGGCTATCTGGAAACTGACAGAGACGCGGTGTTCCCGGGGAAGCAAGTCCTCTCTGTTGCTCACCTCCGCTCGCCCTCAGGACACACACGCACACATGTGTACCTCTGTCCTTGTGGGGACCTTTCTCCGCCTGAACCAAACACATGGCTCACCTGACCCAGGACTCTCAACCAAACTGGAACCCAGTTAGAATCACCTGGTTATTTGGAAGCTTTAACCTTTAAATTGAGGCTTGACCTTGTGGGGACCAGTCCCCACAAAGGTGTCAAGAATTGGTCCCCACGTAGTGGGATAAACAAGCACCCCCCCAACACATGTACAAACATTTGTATTTCTGTCCTTGTGGGGACATTGTGGTGTTTCCTTGTGCCTTAACCCTTTCCCCAGCCTCTCACCCCGAAACCAAGCCCATCCAGCCAAATGGTCTCCATGAAGGTCCTCACGAGGAGGTGATTTGTCAAGAATGGGTCCCCACAAGTATCGCTATACAAGTGGAAACACACACACACTGTTGTGGGACGGCGAAACATCAGGAGCTATTTATACCAACTTGGTCCCCCTTGCTAAGAATCTGTGTTTCCATCTCCCCCGTCCCCTCGTCCCCCCTCCCGCCCGCCGCAGTTCCCGCGGTTGCCATGGAGCTTGAAATCAATGACATCATAGCCGTGTTTGAGAGCGAGCGAGGAGATGAGAGCTGGAATCCAGAGAGCGAATGAACGCGGCCTCAGACCAGTCTGGGAGGGGAAGATAAAGAGCCACTTCATGACTTGCACCTGGAGTCTCCTCGCTCAGAGCCGGACCTGCCAGGGAGGGGCCAGTCCAGCAAGGGTCACCGGAGCCCACGGCTCTCAGTCCAGAGGCAGGTCTGACCCAGCTGAGCGTCTCTGACCTTCACATCTGTCTTCGACAGTAAAACCACCATCGGCCCCTGCCTCAATCCAGCGGGACAGGGTTCGTTTTCAACCCCCGGGAAATGATCCAGTTTCACCCTTTTGTCCGGAGACAGAGGTGGACGATATGATGACGTTAAATCATGAACAACTAAAACCTGTTGATGATCTACCAACCTGAGCAGATCACATGGATTCAGTCACTGTCTTCCTACACACTATAGATCTATAGTTGCAGCTTGGCTGCGTGGGGTTCTCCAGCTCCCTCACACTCACAGTGAAGAAGCCGGTCAAATGCTCCACTTCCAGCTGTGTCTAAACCTGATGCTCCTCTAATGTGACCACACACCTTCACCACAGAACCATGGAGTGTTGCTTGTGGGACCCGCCAGGCCAAAGACTGTCTGCACCGCTGAGCTAACAGAGCTAACATGACGTCTCACTTCAAAACACTTGTCGACCATCAAGGTTTGCTCCATGGTTTGAAAGCCAACTAAAAACTAAATGAAGAACCAAATAAATGTGGTCCACAATGACAAGAGAGAAAGACTCACTGTTGTTATGAAGCTGAGGCAAAGAATGTGATGAAAGGGATGAAATCAAGACAATTGTCTAAAGTAAATAAACTAGTGGTGGGACTTTAACAAGTTAATTACGATTAATTAATTACAAAATTGTTACAATTCATTCATTACAAAAATATTTTAATTTAATGTAATTGAATGGAACAGTTTTTTTCAAGACATGAAAAGAGCTTTAGTTTAAATCAGGTGATGTAAAAACTTGAATATAGCCACCATGGTGATTTATTGTGCTGTTGTCAAACTGATGCAAAATACACAATATTGTGTTGTTTAAATGTATGTATGGCTCCATCATTGGATTCATACCACATTCATTCACATTGAAACATGTGGCTTCTTATGGCAAATATTCTGATACCATTAAACTGCGATTAATTGAGATGAATTCATCACAAATTCTCATTAACTAGATTAATTTTTAATCGAATCCCACCCCTAAAATAAACAAATCCTGATAAATATTTTGCCATGTTTCCCACCCCTTTCTAGAGACATTTGTTTCTGCCAATAGCCAAAATATCCAAGTGTCAGTAGCTACATTTTACAAATTCAACAAGGGACTTTCTACTGGACGTTCGACGGAGCAGCGTTGCGTTTTGGCCGAGGTTCCTCTGGTGGTGAGGCTTTTTAAGTGTGACGCGGCATGAAAAAGGTTGAAAATCACTGCTTTAACCAGCAGCTGGTCTGGTCCCAGCTCCCATCTGACCCGCTGTGAACACACACACACACACTCGAGGTGCCTCCAGACGTCCGACAAAAACACAGGCGGTGGAGAAGCTGCGGTCAGGAGGAGTAGATCAGAGTGACCTGCAGGCCGAAGTGAGGGGAGGAGGACAGGTGCGGGCGCTGTTGCTGCCGGACTCAGGCAGGTGACAGCAACACTGTCGCTCTGAAGCTCAGGAAACACAGCAGGAAGTGGATATTCAAAACAAGAGCGGGCCGCTGGTGATTGTGACGCTGATCCGAAAATGAACCACCTCTAGTAGTTCAGCAGAAGAGAGTCAGGGTCAAGGGTCATATTCACATGGGCCGAGACACTCCTGTCTGGATGGCTGAAGACCGGACCTGCCACTGTTGGCAGCGACTGGGAGGGCAGCACAGAGTGGTTGGTCTCCACCAGGGGTGTCGGACTCAACCCCCCCCCCCGCCCCAGATGGGCCTCGTGGACGAGTCAGAGAGGTGCAGCGGTGTTGACGCCTGGGAAACATTTGCTTCAGACTCCCACTCAGACGTTTGTCGAGGCTTGTTTTCACACCTGACTCGTGTCCCCCTCTGGTCTGCTGACCTCATAAGAGGTCTTTAGCTCCACAGTCATGTGACCTGAGGCTGCTGTGGCGCAGAGGAAAGTGCTGCAGAAAGCCACTCGCACCTTCTCCCCCTTCACACGTCCTTACGGCCCCCTCACCTGCCGCCCTCATCTGGAGGCGCCAAAAGTGACTCCCTCCCCTCCCTCAGTTCGCCAACCCTCTTCCCCATCTGTCCCTCTTAGATCCACTCCGCCTCATTGAAGACAGGACGCCAGCGTGAGTGCTGCAGAGCTGGAGCAGCGTCTGAGGCAAAAGGGAAACAGAACAAAAAACCAAAAGCCCACAGCATGTCGAGACCATGGACCGGGACTGAACCATGAAACATGGCCGCCGCTCTTTCCTCCCTCTGAGGGTCACTGCTACGTGGCAGCAAAGCACTCACATGTTCTCAGCTGAGCTCTGGCTTTTCCTTTGACCACCATCATCAAAGGAGCACCAGTCTGTCTCCATTTCAGCCTCCTCCTCCATCACGGACCTCACTCTAGTCCCCCTCTTCTCCGTCTCCTGCATCCTTGGTCCAAACCACCGAGCTCGCTCTCCACCTCCTGAGGCTCATGATGGCGTCCTTCCAGTCACAGTTTCTCCATCTCTCATGTAAACATGAAGACACCCGTCGTTTTCCTCATTCAGCAGAACTCTTTGGCAATATTTTCACAGACATAGCAAACATTTCTTACAGTTCAGACACTACACCAACGTTGCGTCCCATTGTTTCATCACTGTGCTAAAACTAAAAATCTAAATCTGAACCTTAAACCTCAGTTTTAAGGATTTTCAGTTGCAAACCTGATTTAATATTTAGATTTACATTTTGTAGGTTTACATTTAATATTTAAACTTATAGTTAATATTTAGATTCACATGTAATATTTAGATTTAATATTCTCATTTACATTTAATATTTAGATTTAGACCGACATTAAAGTGTAACATCTCAAAAGTAACAGATATTTGCTATCTGTGAAAATAGTGCCAAAAATTTCTGCTAAATCAGGAAAAAACAGATGACAACACTCGGACGGTGAGGAATTAAATTTCAGGATGTTCCTGAACACATCATTGGAAGTGAAGGAAAAGCAGCCTGTGATGACATCATCGGCGCCACCTGAAGGTGGGAATGTAAATTCTGAGTCCCTGAAGGCCTCTGTGACCCCTGTTTGGTCGCTGGTGTCAGATTTACAAGGCAAATGTGGACAGTGATCGATGGCATGGGAACACCAGCTCAGAGGTCGACCTGCAACACAGCCGAGCATCCAGAGCAGCGGCACCTGAACGCAGCCTCCTGCTTCAACTGGACACAGTCGCGCGCATCGCTCACCTGTATTTCAGTGCTTCCGTCACTGGCTGTCCAACAGGAACTGGCTCGTGGATCCAGACGTGACCCGAGTCCCGGCGGAGGTCAGTGAGACACGCTGGCTTGGAAATGGCATTTATTAGCAAAATAAGGGAGATGAGTCTACAAAGGTCCTCCGTGGGTGGAGAGCGCGCACGTACGCGTGGCACCTTCTGGACATGAAGCCCTCCACTGCTCCAGCCCTTGTCTTCACCATATCCAAGTGTCTCTCGTCTCCAGAAAAACGTGCCAGCCACCAGACGGGGGGTGAGCTGGACGCGGTTTAAAAGCCACCAGAGGGGGCGCCGAAGTTACAGGTGAGTTTGTGCTGCATGTGTGACCTGGGAGCGGGACTGAGGAGGCTACATGTCCGTCAGCACGGAGGCTCCGCCCGCCTCCTCCTCTGAGCTCAGTGGCGCGCACATCACGGAGAAGGGACACGCGACCGATGGAAACGGTGGATCTCTGAACATTCCGACGAGTCAGCAGGCAACAGAACAAGCATCTGGAGAAAGGCATGCCAAGGCACAAGTACCAACCAACTGGACTTGAGTCGAACCCCTCCCACCTCCCTCCCTCCCTCCCGCTCCGTCCTTCCCCTCTTTCTCTTCCGGAGTCGGCGGCAGAAGAACCCACAGAACCCCCCACTACCCCCCCACACAGGCAAATGGGCGTGAAAAGAAAAAGGTCTACGATGAGGCTTCCACGGCGACACGCACGTCCTAACACGGATGGATCGCTAGTTCAGAAAAGAGGACGTAAATAAAGCTGTTGAAAGGGGTGTACGGTAGAGCAGGATGACCCTCCCGACTCGCTCGGTCCTCCCACCACAGAAGCTCCTCAGCCTGAAAGAGACGCGGCCAGAGAGGGACGTCACCCACGCTTCAAAGACATACGACAAACGGCTGGAGCTACGGGCCTCACAGCAACACTGCAAACAGAAGTGAGTCCAGAGGTCCCTCACCAACGCCTCGCCGCCGTCCTCAGAAGAGCCCGCAGTCTTTCAGGTTGTTCTTGATGATGACGTCGGTGACAGCGTCGAACACAAACTGCACGTTCTTGGTGTCGGTGGCGCAGGTGAAGTGGGTGTAGATCTCCTTGGTGTCCTTCCTCTTGTTCAGGTCCTCGAACTGACACTGGATGTAGGCGGCGGCTTCCTCGTACGTGTTGGAGCCTGGACACAGACGGGAGACTTGACTCAGTCTTAGACTTGACTCAGACTTAGTCCAGCTACTGGCTACACGCTAGCTTCCTCCAGCTACTGGCTACATGCTAGCTTAGTCCAGCTACTGGCTACATGCTAGCTTAGTGCAGCTACTGGCTACATGCTAGCTTAGTGCAGCTACTGGCTACATGCTAGCTTAGTGCAGCTACTGGCTACATGCTAGCTTCGTCCAGCTACTGGCTACATGCTAGCTTAGTGCAGCTACTGGCTACATGCTAGCTTAGTGCAGCTACTGGCTACATGCTAGCTTCCTCCAGCTACTGGCTACATGCTAGCTTAGTACAGCTACTGACTACATGCTAGCTTAGTCATCTTACTAGCTACATGCTAGCTTAGCTCAGCATTTAAAAGTCGGATTTGAGTCTGACTAATGCAATAATTTGGTTTTCTGGGTCGTCACGTGACCGCGCAGCGCTTTTAACATCACAGCTTCTCTCCAAACAGACGCTGCTGCACTTCTGTCTTTACTTTTCCCGGATATCTGTTGACATTCCGCTGCCAGAGTGAGGACCAAAGCTCTCTGATCTGATCCTGCTCAACTCTACCTTTCCATTCAGTCCAGTAAACATCATGAGGAACAGAGCGCGGTGAAAGTGGAGGGAATTAAAACAGAGTGATGCAGAGCAGTGAAGAGGAGAGGTTTGGTCCGGTCCAACCTCAACAGGAGGAGAAGGGGAGACCCCGACCATCTTGACCAGGGGCCACCAAACTGTTCCACAGGGGCTGCAGTGGGTGCGGGACTTGGTTTTGGTTGGTGGAGCTGTGTGTGCTTGTTGTTTAGGAACAAAGACCCGAACCCACCGCAACAGTTTGGTGAGCCCCGGTCGTGACACTGGGCCCCACATGCCCTTCATGTGAGGACCATCTGAGATCTGAGAGGACCATTACCGGCGTACTCCGGGTAGCAGATGGTGAGCGGACTCTTCCTGATCTTCTCCTCGAACAGATCCTTCTTGTTGAGGAAGAGGATGATGGAGGTGTCGGTGAACCACTTGTTGTTGCAGATGCTGTCGAACAGCTTCATGCTCTCGTGCATACGGTTCTGAGGGAGGGGGAAGAGCCGGGTTAGCGTCCGGTCCACACAGGGCGGGACTCATCGCAGTGCGGCAGGGTCACCATCTCCTCGTCCTCAGCCAGCACCAGGTCGTAGTCGCTCAGGGCCACGCAGAAGATGATGGCCGTCACGCCCTCGAAGCAGTGGATCCACTTCTTCCTCTCCGACCGCTGACCGCCCACATCGAACATCCTGTGTGGACAGAGCAGCCTGTCACACCCTCCTCAACACAGACAGAAGGTCACGGGGCCTTGGATTCACACTCAAACCTCCGACCCTTATTTCCCTCCAACACCACGCAGCAATGTCATTCACAGCAACTAAATACGCAACTGAATGTCTCGATAATATCCGCTCATATCCATCTGTCAATCATCTCTCTGGCAACCACAGGACGGAAAGCCTCTGAAATCCCCCCATGTTTCACAGTAAAATTTACTCATGTGTTGATGAGGCTTCATGAAACAGCGTCTTCATTGTCATAGGCCACTAGATGGCACTATCCGCTCAAAACTCTTTGGATTTACACAACCACTTCAATAAAACCTCACGTCATTTTTAAAGCAACTGAGCTCTGAAAATGAGGACACTGTTTCATGAAGCCTCATCAGCCCAACACTAGTAAAAATGTAACCTGAATGACAGAAAAGAACATCAGTCAAACTGAACAGTTCCTTAAAAAATAATACAAAACAATAGAGAGAATATTGCTGCTCAGATTACATGAGTATCTTCCACACACCTGCTCCTGCTGCCAGTACAACACTAGCAACAACAACTGATGGACTACAACTTGCTGTTTATCAATGAACCACTTGAGCCAATATACTGACCAAAGCTAACATGCAACCACCAAGGTCACTTCAGCACTGTGAACGCTGGGAAACCACCAACCAGAGCTTCCTATCTGAGGAGCCGCAGCAGGACGTCATGCCAGCGAAGGCCCCTCCCCCTCCAGTGAAGCTCCGGCCTGACCAGGTTCGGCCCTTCTTCCCTCCAGCTCCCTCAGTGCGAGGGTCCTGTTTGGGACACGTAGTCGCCGTGAGCCTCGCCGTGAGCCTCGCCGTGAGCCTTGTGGCTCATGTGGGCACCTGGTTTAGTTAGGGCCGGCCCAGCTCATGGATGAACTTGGGAGGTGTTTTGAAAGATCTGGACCAAAATTAAAATCGCAAGCTCAGCATAATTTGGCATCAGATGAGTTGGACCCCCTTCTGTTTTTTCTTTTTTTTCCTGTATCGCCAGTTGTAATTAGATCGACTCCACAGCATGTCAGCAGTGGATCGTGAACGTGGCTCCACCGAGCGCACCTGCGGTCGGAGACCGAACCTGAGTCATCAGCAACTCTCCCGCAGTTGGAGTCTGGAGTTTTCACAGGAGGATATGAATCATGAAGAGGAAGGAAAGTCAATGAAGCAGTGGACAGAGAGAGAGAGAGAGAGAGAGAGAGACAGAGAGAGAGAGAGAGAGAGAGAGAGAGCGCGTGAGCGAGAGGGCAAAGGAGTGAGAGAGGGAGAGCAAGCAAGAGGGCAAAAGAGTGAGAGAGGGAGAGAGCAAGAGAGCAAGAAAGAGGGCAAAAGAGAGAGAGAGGGAGAGCAAGCAATAGGGCAAAAGAGTGAGAGAGGGAGAGCAAGCAAGAGGGCAAAAGAGTGAGAGAGGGAGAGCAAGCAAGAGGGCAAAAGAGTGAGAGAGGGAGAGCAAGCAAGAGGGCAAAAGAGTGAGAGAGGGAGAGCAAGCAAGAGGGCAAAAGAGTGAGAGAGGGAGAGAGCAAGAAAGAGGGCAAAAGAGAGAGAGAGGGAGAGAGCAAGAAAGAGGGCAAAAGAGAGAGAGAGAGGCAGAGCGGGAGAGGGAGAGATAAGAAGAGGGAGCGAGAGAGAGAGAAAGCGCTCACTTGAAGTGCAGGTCCTTGAAGGTGAAATGAGTCTCAACGATGCCAGTGGTTTTCACCCGGGTCCTCAGGACGTCCTGCTGCGTGGGGATGTAGGTGGTCTGGGAAATCCGGTCCAGATCGTTCAAGTAGCTGAAAACAAAGCAGCAGCAGCAGGTGAGCGAGGGAGAGAGCGAGCGAATACTAAACCAAGGGAGAAAACGTCAAGCTTGAGGGGCATTTGTGAGGTCCCAACATGGGACCTTCAGGGGGCGCCAGCCTCTGGACCCCTCGGTCAGCTGGATCTGAGCGTCAGCTGCATGAAGTGAAACCCACGATGTCATTGGTTTCATGTCTCCAAGGGTCTTGATCTCATCTCCATCTGCATCTCCTCAAATGTGTTGACGAAATGAGCCGAGAGCTCCACCCAGCAGGCTCCCTCTCAGGGCCCAACACTGGCTCTGAAGCTCTCAGCAGCTGAAGACCATGGTGACTGCCTCAGCTGGAGTCTGGCCACCTGACCTTGAAGAAGGTGAGGTTCCACCTTCAGCAGCTTGTATCCACAAATCCTCGTCTGAGCACGAGCAGCTGCTGTGGCCCTGCTGAGGTGGGACTCCTCCTGAGAACCTGAGTGATCGTTGGAGCTGCTGGGAGCACAGGCAAGTAATCTGTCCTCCCAGCTGTGAGGTGACACCAGAGTCCCACACGGTCTGGCAGCGGCGGCTCTATTCATGAGAGCAGGATTACAGGAACCTATTAGAGAGAGGCCCAACAAGAGCGCTCCCCTGGACCGGGACGCTGCTGTGGAAGACGCCAGCAGATCTCAGACCCAGATATGAGCCTCAGGACGTCGAGCGCACTGACGCACACGGCGGGGTCCCAAAGAGAGGGCCCTGCAGCGAAGAGCTCAGTTTCTGGGTACGTCACCAGCGTTTGGTGGCTTTACGTCAGTTGAGCAACTCAGCAGCGGCTGGAGATTAAACAGCTTTGGGAAGGTCGAGGTCGAGCGGCTGCCAACAGGTTTGTACAGGGCTTTAGCAGAGGGCCCAGGAAGAGGGGAGGCCCCGAACCCTCTGGGGCACCAGGCAAGGTGCAAGCTTCGTGCCTCACTTCTCACAGTCACCGCTACACAAGGACCTGCCTCACAGTGGCTGTGTAAGATTATAGATGATTTATTATTATTCCTTATTCTTATCATCACCATTTATGTATTTATTACATATTTGTTATTATATTTACAATTTATTATTATGATTTGTATTATTTGTAGTAGAGGTAATAATAATAATAAGTAATGAGAAATAGTTAGCTAATTTTCATTACTTCTTCTTATTACTACTTTGTTATTATTATTATTACTGTTACTTATTATTACTTGTGGTATTATTATTTATTCATAATTTATTATTATTCCTCATTATTATATCAGCATTATTATTATTTATTTATTATTATATATTCATTATTTACATATATAATTGATGATTTTATTATTATTTGAAACAGTAGTAGTAATAAGAATAATAAGTAAGGAGAAACGGTTACATAATTATTATTAATACTCCATTATGATGATGATGATGATGATTACGTTAAGAATGATAATAATTCATGATTATTTCTTATATTATCATCACCATTATTATTATCTATTTATTATATTCCTATACATTTATTATATAATTATTCTTTATCATTTATGTTTACAATTTATTATTGCTATTATTATTATTTGTAGTAGTAATAATAATAAGTAATGGAAAATAGTGACATAATTTTCTTTATTTTATAGATTATAAATCAATGAAATTGTGGCAAATGCATTTGATATTTGATGTAGTCCATCAACAAAGAAGTAAATATATATTTGCCTTGAACATTTCTAATAAACATTGTGATCAATGGTCTTAAAAAGATGAGCTTCATGATAAGATGTAATGACATCATAATAAAAGAAAAATATGAATCATGAATCTTAAATCCCAGGTACGGCTGGATGAGGCGCGTGATACTCACTATGCCGCAGAGTCGTTGAGCTGATACTCGCGGGATCGGCTGAAGCAGGCTTGGACTCCGCCGTCCTTCCACAGGCGCTTGATGACGCCTGCCAGCTCCGCCGTCATGAAGCCTTCCTCCGCCGAGCCGGCCAGCACGAAGAGCTGCCGGGCGTCGTCCTGCGAAGAGCAGGCGCCGGTCAGAATCCGCCCTGAAACACGGCACCCCGCCGGCGGGCGCTCACCGCTCGGGCCGCGTCGCCGAAGTCGATCTTGAGGCGGCCCATGGCTCTGATGATGGCGATGATGGACTGGATGGTGTTGCTGTAGACCACGGCCTTGTACTGCTTGCACTCCTCCTCGGAGTAGCCCGCCTCATGGATGATTCTGCACGACATCGCCAAGCACAGGTTCACGGCCCTGCCGTTTCCACCACACTGGACCGGAGAAACCATCCCGCCTGACCCCAGAACTGAACCCTAGCAACCCCACATGTGCAGTAACCCCCCGTGAGATTGACAAGGTTACTATGCTTCCCAAAAACTAGAACTGCAAATCACTTTTGTGAGCTGAAATAAAAAAGTTTTTCAAAAAACAAACTGAAACTGCGTTGTCTCCATACAAAACTAATCAAAACAAACTAAAATGACAGTGAAATTGCCCTTGTTTTCCTCTTTATTGAAGAAGCACTTTCAGATGATTTTACTCTATTTTGTCGGGATGCTCCGGTCAGCCTTGCTGACTGCAGCAACTACTGTGTCAAAAGGACCAAATTAAAAAGATTTAATTTGACGTGAGACGTCACAGTTTGGTGAATCTCTTGAGACCTTGCTGTGTCTGTGAAACATTTATATACTGGCCACTTGTAGCAGGACTCTGCAGGAGACAGAGAGCGCCGCATTTATAAAAGTTTCCACTCCGGATGTTTTCAAAAGTTCAGATTCAGGTGGCCCACAAACGCTGCACCCGACTCCAAAACGGCGTCCAAAAGCCTCATCTTTCCTAACTCTTTTACATGGTGTCTTTTGCAGAGGTTTTATTATTATTTTTGTGACCAATTCCAATCTACAATCTTGTTCCAATGCCCCATATTGAAGGGGGAAAAAAAAAAAAATTAAAAACTAATAAAAAGTGAACAGAAACGAAGCATTTTTCAAAAACCGAAACTGGTTAAAACTAGCCAACCTGCTCTAAAAACGCATGACAACTAACTGAATATGGAAGACAACAATTCAAAACTAAATAAAAAGGAAAACTAAACTATGAAAACCTTGGGGATTGGTGAATGAATCCCACTCCTCCCTGACCAACTCCTACAAACATGCAGGTTTCTGCTCAAGCTCAGTGTTTCCATCTGGTCCTGAACTGAAACCCTGACTCTGCATTGAACACTAGAGGAGACGAGTGACGAGGATGAGCCGAGTCAGAGCGGCCGGCAGAAGTGGCCCGGCGTCCACAGGGAACTCACTTCATCTGCTTGACGATGGTGCTCTTCCCTGATTCACCAGCACCTGTGGGAGAAAGCCAAGGTCAGTGAGGCTCCAGAGAGCAGGGAGACAGACGGACGGCTCTCACGTCACCGCACCTTCAGCAACACACACTCCACTGACTCTCTGCTATCACCAGTGAACCTGGTGGCTCGTGACCTTCTGGGGGGGTGAGGTCGGCTCATTAGAGTCATAGCTGCACGAGTCTCATCCGCTTGACCTTCAGAAGGCGACAGCAGCGTTTAAAACGTGACCAGCAGGGGGCAGCCTCCTTCGGTTTGTTTAGCCACGGCGCCATGGCAACATTGTCCACTGAGGTCGGGTCACCTGAAGAGCGGCGGTGGCAGGTTTCACCGGCCTGAATTATGCATCACCACCATCATCTTGGCCGGGGCCTGGTGTCTGAGGACCATCTGTCCTGAGCCTTCAGCGCTAATGCCCATCTCCATCAGATGCATTAAATGTGAGGGTCATGTTACGGACCACGCTGTCATGACGCTTCTTCGGAACCACTTGAAACTGCCCCACCCGCTCCATGATCCAGACAGAGAGCAGTAGAAGGAGAGGACAACCAAGTTATAATAATCTTCTTCACATCTTACATCATAGTCTTTCTCCTTGATTCTCTGGAGAAAGTTGTCTATTTATGCAGCGGCTGCTGCTGATAATTCCTCCTTCTTCTTCTTCTTTTTCAATTATACAATTGATGTAAAGGAGTTTTTCTATGGTTTGGAAACAGTGGCACTGAGGAGAAGGCAGAAGGCAGAGCTGGAGGGAGCAGAGATGAAGATGCTGAGCTTCTCTCTGGGAGTGAGCAGGATGATGATAGGATCAGAGGGACAGCACATGTGCTCAGGTGTTTAGGAGACCAAGTCAGAGAGGCTGGATGGAGATGGTTTGGACATGTACAGAGGAGAGAGAGAGAGCCAGTACATTGGTAGATGAAGATGTTGAGAGGTTGGAACTGCCAGGCAGAAGGTGGAGAGGAAGGCCACAGAGGAGATTGATGGAGGTGGTGAAGGAGGACATGAGGTTTGAGAGAAGAGGAAGCAGAGGACAGATGGAGGAAGATGATCCGCTGTGGCCACCCCTGAAGGGAGAAGCCCACAGAAGAAGAAATGATGTAAAGGTCCAAAGCCCCGCCTCCCAGCCCATTCTCCTCCCGACCCGCCATGACAACATCTGACTTGACAACTTGCTTTGTATTAAAAGGAAGTTCTAAACATCCATTTGTAAAACCATGACTTAATAAACAACAAATAAACATCGCTCGAGTCTAATGACTTGAGTTGAGCCTGACTTAAGTTGCCAGATCAGGGATGGGTAACTCGCTTGACAAACAGTGGTAAATGACTGACTATTGAGAGAATTATTAAAAACATATTCCATGTATTTGTTTCGATCATATACGGATGTTACCCAACCTGGCAACCCGGATGAATGATCATGTGACGCATGCACCAAGCAGGAGGTTCCAGCGTGGCAACCACAGGAGAACTGAACAATGGAAGGAGCAGGAGGTTCCAGCGTCACACACGTGGGTCGATTTGGCTTGAAAGAGGAGACAAACCGCTGTTTCGACGGTCATGTTCAAGCCTATTGTTAGAATATCATGGCTTGACTTGGGACTTGCTCTAGCAAAGCTGTGACTTGACTGACAAAAAAGGACTGGACTTGCTCGAGACTTGCAGGACTCACTCCCACCTCTGATGTTACACACACACGCGCGCGCGCGCTCGCTCGCTCGCTCAGAGTCATGTTACAGAGCCACAGCTTTGATGCCTCCCCAGAGCAACCACAGGAGCAGCTGTTTTCACTTTCAGGGAGTTCAAACTATGTGAGGGGAGTCCAGGCCAGTGGACACGGCTCCTTCCTCTGCTGCTCCTGAGACACTTCCCACAGTTCCCCGGGTGGTAGGGGTGGCCTCGCACCAGACTCACACCTGGTGCACCTCAGAAGGTGGATTCAACCTTCAGGCCCACACAGCCAGTGAGTCCCAGCAGAACCGACCCCCAACATCAGTCCAGTCCATCCAACAGAGCAGGAAGCCCGGGAAACACCATCCCGCCTCAAAGACTCGCAGAAGAGCTTCAACAAGCCACGCGACGCTCAGACCACCCGAGTCTTCCCAATGAATCCGAGTTGGACTTTCACCTCATGTCGTCCTCTGATGGTTCTTGCTCCTCATCATGAGAGCCTGAGGGCCACTCAGTGCCACCTTCCTCCCGAGAGTCAATTCTTTGACGTCACCATGATCAACCAACTGATCTGAGTGCAGCTAAACACCCTTGATCTGAGCGTGGATTCCTGGTATTCCGCGACATTTGCCGGTTTAATGATGAGCATCATGTGGTGTGAACATCCAACCGTGACGGACGCTGAGTCACAGCGGGATGACTCAGCGCTTCTGCAGCAACAGGTTGAGGAAGCAGATAGGTCTTATCATCGGATCTTTTCAACACTGTTTCAGTCCCAGCTGCAGGAACTGTGGTCACACTGGAGCCTGTCCGATGCCAACAGCCAAGATACAGCCTTTAGTTTGGCTTCAAACCACCAGACTCCATGAAGCTCTGACGAAGAGCTCACTCTGGAATTGTCCTGACAATGTTCTGGGGTCTCAGCAGGTCAGCCTGCTGCTGTGACTAGGGAGGGGACCGGTCTGATGCAGTGTCGGTATTGGGCTCCGATGCCAACGTTTTTGATCGGGAACTGCAGAGATAATGACCAATCCAAGAGCTGAGTCTCTGCGAGTTCACCGCTAACTGTGGGATGGATTTCCTGTACAGTGGTGAGAGGCAAGAGACGTGCCTCAGGAAGTCCATGCCACCGTTTGCAGTGAGCTCGCAGAGCAGCGGTTTAAGACTTCCTGTAGCCATTTAGCATGCTAGTGTTTAGCAGGATGCTCCCGGAGCAAAACCCCCCCGACTCCAGTCCTGGGACTTGCGGAGTTCATGAGTCAGTTGGATCCAAAGTAGACGTAAAGTGGTGAGCTGGTGTTTGCTGACCGAACACAGCAGGAGTGTGAGACAGTGAATTGAGGTGTCGCAGCAGGTGAACGAACCGCGAATTAGATTGGACGCAGTGCGTGTCCTTAAATGAGTCAAATATCTGGGATGTTGGACTTGTCACTTGTCAGTCGGAAAATGGATTTATTTACGTTCCAGGAGCGAGGACATGACGTTTTGCTGTTCAAAGGAAGCAGCGTCTTGGATCCACTCACTTTCTACATACGTCTGTCTTGGGTTTAATAAACATAAAATGCCGATGTGAAACCTTCAGCGTTTGTTTTCAGGGTAATGTTTTCACTGTCATCAGGATTTCCAACTTCAGGTATCGGGATGGGATCAGAAGTCCCAACATGTGGATGGCTGCATCCCTCCGTGCCACACTGGGAGCCGACACAGCAGTTTACCTGCCTCTCAGGGCAGGCAGCCGTCCAATCCCAGCCTGGCTCCAGCGCTGTGATCCGGAGCGCAGGCGGCCCACACGGAACTCAGGCTGCTTTTAGTGCAGTTCTTTGTGCTTACCGTGTCAGATTAGCGGTCATTTGTTCAGGCTAAGCAGCCACAGCCATGTGTTCACTCTACAGGGCTCAGACGCTTTTGTTCAGTGTGTCCTCTCAAGACTCTTTCACTCAGTTTATATTTCAGTTTCACACGTTTCCTGCTGGTGAGGCGAGGAGCACATGCCTTGCAGGAAGCAGAGGCCAAGCGTGAGCGACCGAGCCTGGACGACACTCTACCGTTCAACAGCATGTCACGATCAGTTGGATAAAGTTGAAAGTTTGCTTTCACATACACACCGACGATGAGACAGTGGTGGCATGGCCCGCCCCCCAGCTGCTCAGAGACGGGGACACACTGAACTGGGCCCGGGAACCGCCGACCCTGGTTTACTTGTTTACGGTCCTCGGCACTTGTGTGACAAGTGTTTTTGTTTCTTGCTTTCCTTTTCTGTGTTTCACCTGCTGATATGAAAAGGACTGAAATCCTTCTACGACATCGGGAATGTTTGTCGTCCAGGGCCAAATATCGTCACAGGAAGTGACTCTGCAGGAGCCTTCTACAGAGACTCATCCTCCGTGGCCGAGACCTGATCTGGGACTACATGAGGAGAGGCCCCGGGTGGGCTGGCTGGTCTGAAGCTAGGAGTCCAACTGAGTCCTACTGAGCCAGCGTCCCGCTTCAGACGGCCTGAAAGATCATGTCCAACATGGCCGCGCTTAGTTAGCGGGATCCAAGTGACGAGCCAGTGCCACCGCTTCCCACATGTCCTGAAGGAGCCGCAGAAGAAGCTGTGGGGAGGCGTTTCGCCTCTGGAGCTGATAAAAAGGTCAGAGCTGCTTTCAGAACGGCGCATCGTCTTTAATCACGGGAGGATTGTGATTATTCAGCAAAGGCTAGCGACTGCTCATGAAGGCACCTGACAGATCCTCGCTCCATCTCAAAACACGGAGGGGACCAGAGGGAGCCGTATCAACAGCGGGATATCAGAGGCTGAAACGGGCTCCGAGCTCGGACTTTGAAACGGGGCGTCCGAAGCCCCGCCCCCCGCCCATTCCCCTCCAGACACGCCATGTCAACGACTGACTTTACAACTTAGAAAAACAAGCTGAAAACATCTATTTGTACCAAAATAAGTGTTTATAAAAAAAATCTGAGTCAAATAATGGTGAACGGAGATGAACTCAGTAGCTGTTGCTACACTCTCAAATGCAGGAGTCTCCTGGGCAACTGTTTGACTCAGCTGACCCTGATTTATGAAGAACAGATTTTCATCATGATTCTTTCCCTCACAACAGGCTAAGTGTCCACACTTTTGTTCATCTTATTTCATGTGTTTATGCAAGATGAGCAACAGCTGTATCAGCTGTGGATCTCAACTTTCACACACTTAAACCTTCATTCATTCAAACTACATATATATGAAGGTTTGTCTCTTGGCTAAGTCAATAAAACCACCTGAATTTGGATCCCTGGTAAAATATTTTAGCTCAGCGCTGTGTGACACCCAGCTCCCTCCCACTCCCCAGCGCAGCTCGCTGCACGGCACTGGGGAGTAGGGGGAGGAGCTTCGTGCCAAAACAAAAGGCCAAAATACTCCGACATCCCACCAATCACAGCGCTTCCATGCTTCGAGTCTGACGACTCACCGGATGTGGATAACCACCAGATTACATGGCGACCGTGGTGGTTAAGCTACAACTGCAAAAGAGTAGAGAATCGTTGAATTCCAATCATATTCTGCGGAATTACCAGGCGGAAACCAGTGTGATGACACCACGAGCAGGACACTATACATGCAGTCATGGCGTCCAGCTGTGGCTACAGGAGGGCGTCCATTTTTACATGTATTGCAGTTCACAGGATGCGGATAGATCAGTCGTGTAGAAACAAATCCAGGAGGTCAAGTGTCCACAAATCCCTCTGCAGCAGAAGGTGAGGGAGGAGAAGCAGCAGGAACCCGTGCTGGCTCTTCAGGGTCAGGGGACCTGCTGACACTAGTTTTTTACAAGCATGAAGCCTCAGCAGCCAACACCACAAACGCTGGTGACTAACGCTGCCTCCTCCATTTTTAATACTCTGGTCAGCGTGCTCGTGTTACCGTGAGTCACCTGGCTACGGCGGCGGGAGGACAAACACTGGTCACCCAGGTGGGAACCGAGCGCCTCCCAGGCGCAGCAGCAAGAGAAGAAGTGGCTGCTCAAGGCTGTGAAGCCGCGTCGCAGCAACTTGACCCGACTTGCCGGCGCTGGCTCTCCCAGCACCTGAGGAATGCAGGCCACCTCCGGCACACGCTTGCCCCGGCAGGACCGCTCTGATGCTTATCCAACGCGCTGGCGGATCAAGACCCGACTTGGTGGCGAAGCATCTTGTGAGCAGGCTTTGCGTCCTGGTGACCCACATAGCCCGTGTGTGTATGTCAACAGGAAGCAGCTCCCTCAGGGCTGGACGGAAAAGTTCCCCACCTCCGGTCTGTTTACACCTGCAACACCGAAACCCGACCGGCAAACGCACAACGGCCGCCCTGCCGGGACCACATCACCTGACCCGGCCGAGTCCCGGGTCGAAGGCGGCCACCGTTCTGATGCACGGTTGAGATCCATCCGGCTGTTTTGTTTTCATTACTGCACGACGTAGCAGAGCACTTTCAATAAAGCTGACCGTCAAAGCTAAGGCACAGGGGCCAAATTCAGCCCGTCTAATTCTCCAACAAGGCCTGCGGGAGCTTGGACCCTCCAGCCCCTGGTCAGCCTCAGCAGCGACCGACCCCAGGCGTCGCGCCGGGCCCTGGATTCAGACACTTCGCCCCACAAGAGCCTGACGCTGACTTCCTGTCTCAACAAACACACGTGCAGTTGTGGTCTCTCAGACAGCAGGAAGTGATGTCATCCTGAGGCTCCGCTGCTGAGGACCTCCTGTCTTCCTTCACTGAGGAACATCTGCGCCAGGAACCAGGAGACACTCGCTCTCACCAACCTGGTGTTCCTCACCATGAATCATCCGCTGTGAAACAGCTCTTTTTGTTTTCAGTGGCTTCACCACAAACTGGCCCCGGGTGACAGCGAGGAGCCGGGGAACAACTTCAAAACCGGCTGTGTCGCCGAGTTTCCCCGAAGTTTGTGGGTGTAGTCGCTCAGGCCCGGGCTTGTGATGAGCCACAGTTCCTGCTGCTGCAGCAGCAGAGAGGAAGTCAGGCGAGTCTCAGCTGCGTGTGAACAAACCACACGGGCTGGATGCGAGCAACACGCCCAGATCACGCACGGTCACCAGGTCCACACGCGCTCCGCCTCGACTGAACGTTCGTGCAGCTGTATCGCCCCGAGCGGTGCGTTCACGGACCAGCGAGACGGAGCGGCGGGACTCCTTACCGAGCAGCAGCAGCTTGACCTCCCGCGCCGCCTTCTCCCCGTCGTCCCGCAGGTTCCGGTCGATCATCTTGCTGCGCTCCACCGCCGCCTTGTCCTCGGTGCTCAGCGTGCATCCCATCCTCAGAGCGGCTGGAGCCCACCCAACACCCACATGAAACGCTGGACAAGCCCCGCTCACGCACGCCCTCCTGCCTCAAAACACAGCCGCTCGCTTCGGGCGAGGTCCGTCTCGGCTTCGGCGCTCCCGCAAAAAGCGTCTTCAGTTTAAATCCTCGGCGCGTCTGCGAGGAAAAGGCGAGTGGGAAGTCCTCGGAGATGAGTCTCGCAGCTGCTGCTCGTCTCCATCCGCTGCAGCGACTGGCGAGGCGCGCGAGCGACTGGAGCGAGGCGAGAGAGGGCTGCACTTCCTGTTCGTTCCTTCAAAATAAAAGCGACGTCCAGCATTCACCCCGTGTAGAAACCATCACCACAATCATGGAAAAAGTGTTGCAGTGCAACTGTTGCGGTGCTTTATGGGATTTGCAATAGTATGCACCCTAGTATGTCTCAAGGAGTTGTCGACCACAATCCGCTCCAGGCGGCCGTTCAAGAAGCGAATTGGTTGAAATCTGAATGGCTTTTTCCCATTACAATGAATGGAAAAAGAACTAATGCGTTCCAAGCCTTAAAACAGTCTTTTGTAGGAGTGAATGTCGAGTGTAGAGTGCTGCAGGTGGCTGTTCCTCTATGTGTGTGGCCGCTGCATGTGGGAGGGGTTGCCGAGTGAGTGAGGTCTCTCCAGAAGGGAAGAGGTGCCCGGTGCGTGTCCAGCTCTGAATGTGCGCTTCTGTGCAGTTTGGCTGTGACAAAGTCATAAACCAAGTCACGCTCTGTCCCAGACTGGCCTCATCCCTGTCCCAGCTCCAGCCCACAACAGGACATCAAACCCTGGAGTGAGCGCTCCAGCACCTCCCCTGTGACACTCTACCACGGTCCAGTGCGGAGACAGGAAAGGTTTTACACCTCAATATGAAGAAGAAACAGTCAGTAAATGGAGCTAACGGGACACGTCTGCATACAGAGGCTGCGTTATACACAATAACAGAGCGCGTTGTGGGTCAGCTGATCCGTCCGCGCACGTTATGGTTTTTCCGGCTTTTTTCACGGGCGTTCCAGTTCTGGATTTTCGTTGTGTTCGAAGTCCGGGACGTTCGAAAACCAAGGCACCACTGTATTTCTAAAAAAAAAAGATGTACAAAAATACTAATACACACTAAGATCACGATAGAATAGAACAGGATATGAGAACCATCTGAACATATTGACGGTGTAGACACAGTGAAAATAATTCCAGGCTATAATACAATGTTGTTGTCAATGTGGTTGTGGTCAACACCCTTCCATCCATCTGACCACTGGTGTGAGAAGAGGAGCCAGGGAGGAGGTGGGTTGTGCGGTACCTGTCCAGCTCGAAGAACCTTCAAGAGCATGGAGGCATTTCTGAATGAGCCACAGGTCAAACGATGTTTTGCACTTCAGAGTCTGTTTGTTTTCTCTGCTCTCCTGCAGCGGAGCATTTGAATCCCACACACCAGAGCGGGTCCATGGCCCGTGGCCAGTGTTTGCAGGTGAAATCATCAGCCTGGAGGTCAAAGTCAAGTGAGAGCAGCCAAAGCCAACAGCCGGTCCAAAGGTCACCGCCTCGCTTTCTGCCCGCAGAGCCAACAGTCTGCCTCTCTCTCTCTGTAGGTGAGTCTGTGCGGTCAGAAATATGAACTGCAGGATCTGTCGTCCTGCTGGTGCTGCAAGCCTCGGCCGCTGGGCGGCGCTGTGCCCAAACCTTTGGCGCATTATTCAGCTTCACGCATGAAATGCTGCTCAAGTTTGGCACCAGACCCCGCCAGGATGACGCCACTGGCGGTTTGTCTTCTGCTCAGAAAACCCACGACTTTCCGTCCTGTGAGGTTCAGCGAGAGAGTCTGAGCCCACACAGAAAGGTGAGGTGAGAAACTGCTGTGAGAGGAGGCGGCGGCGGCGGCAGACGGGCGATGCTGCCCTCTGCCGGCAGAGGTCAGGATTGTTCTGGTACCGTGACCTCCGGAGACCAACACGCGTGTATTCGGGTCCATAGTGTTGACCCTTGTACCAGTGGCTACTACTGCCCCATCCCATGCTGTCATGTACTGTACGCTTACACCTCACTGCAGTGTACTGTATATACTGTATTATACTGTAATATCCCAACATCAATACGGTATTGTGACTATGTCATTGATCCAGGCAATAAAGTCGTAGGTAAATACTGTACAATCCTGTGCTACAAAATACGATACTCTACTGCAAGAAATAGAATTCCACTGTGCCTCCTACTTAAATGTACTACGCTATACTTCACTTGAATATACTATGAGATTGTATACAATATATTGCTTTACTATACTGCATGTATAATGTATACTACATAATACATACTATATTACAGCATATTGCACTATACATTACTACAGCGCTCCATTTACTGAGCTTGGTTCTGACCCTTGACCTGCTTTTGGTTTCCAGTTTCCATGACAGCGGAACAGGAGTCCAAGATCGCTGCCTCTGGCTGTGGCCCAGGGCGTTGAATGTAAACATGAAGACACCCGTTTTCTGTCCTTGATTTAGCAGAAATCTTTGGCAATATTTTCACAGATTTAGCAAATATTTGTCACTTTAAATGCTAAATCACACTAAATGCTAAGTCTAAATTTAGAGATTAAATCTAAGTCTTAAATTTTGAATATCAAATCTAAATCTAAATCTAAATCTAAATCTCAGTTTTAAGGAGTTAGACGCCCCTTTCCTCCAAGTGGAGATTTAGACGCCCCCCTCTGCCCCTCGCCTCCTCTGACCGTCCATCAGGCTTCCAACTGAAACTCTGTGATTTTGAAATGGCTCCCCAGCAGCAACTGGAAGGGGTTTTTGTGGCCAGCGTGGCAGCTGCACGACAAGGTGCTGGCTTCATTCCTCCGCAGTCGGCATCACAGGTAAGAGGCTCACAAGATTTAGATTTACATTTAGATTTAATATTTACATGTACATTTAATATTTTGAAATAATATTGAGATTTAGATTGAATATGTAGATTTAATATCATTATTTAGAATTAATATTAAGATTTAGATTTAATATTTTGATTTAATATCATTATTTAGAATTAATATTAAGATTTAGATTTAATATTTTGATTTAATATCATTATTTAGAATTAATATAGAGATTTAGATTTAATATTTTCATTTAATGTCATTATTTAGAGTTAATATTTTGATTTAGATTTAATATTTTCATTTAATATAATTATTTAAAATGAATATTTAGATTTAGATTCAATATATAGAATTAATATTGAGATGAATATTTAGATTGAATATTTAGATTTCAATATTCAATGAAAATATTAACAACAAACAATGGGACGTCACATTAAAGTGTAGTGTCTCAAAAGTAACGAAGGTGTCTTCATTTTTACATTCAGTGCCTCATAGTAGTGTGTCGTTGAACTGACATGACAACTGCAAATCTGTGAGAGTTTTTGAAAAGAAAAAAAAGGTGATGCTGCCCCCAACAGTAAACACTGTCCATGAAAGCACCTATTGAAGCAGTTATTAAAATGAATCAGAACATGTTATGGCGCACTTATATCTTCTTTAGAGTTTATTTTGAAAAAAAAAAAGAAGATATTTTGACATTGTTTTATTAGATTTATTTTATTCAGAATTGTATTGTATTTTTTTCCCCTAATTTTCTCAATTTTCTTTAGTACATTTGATGAATATGACTTGCAGCTGCTTCTGCTGCTGGTTGGACTTTTTAATGGCACATAAACATCATTGTGCTGATCACATGTTTTCATGTCATTTCAGTTTGTTGACGTCTAAACAGATCAAATATGGTTCTTGAACAGGAACATTCCTTGACTGGGCCCCGGCCCCATTTGCTGTGGAGAAGGTGGTCCCCGAGACCCAAAAGGTTAGGGACCCCTGCGCCATACTCTACTTGGCTGCGGCTTGCTGTACCACCTGGTGCATGTACCGCGCCACGCGATGCTTTAGTGCTGCAGCTGAGACACGTGTCTCCTGGCTGTGTATGTAATAAAGCAGATCTAATCTCATCTAATCTCTCACCTCCAAATGCATGACAAAGCTAACCTTCCATTCTTTTATTGATCATAATATTGTCACTGACACTCCACTTGCAGTACCAGCTGCCCATCCCAGCACCCCCCGCCCCTCTGCTGCCAGCCCCCGGTCAATCTTTCACCCTCTGCTCCGGTTATCAGCCGCTCAGATAAAGCTCTCCGCCGTCCCGTCAGCCCAGTGTCAAGCCTCGCCTCCCCTTGCGCAACTTTACTGTGATGCTTTTCAGAGCCGACTGTACCTTTACCTGGCCTGTGCTGAGCCGTCAGTTGGGTCTGTGACGCCGCTGCCTGTGACACCAGCTGAGACAGGAGGAGCAGAGGAGGAGAGACAGAGCGAGGCTGGGACGGAGGGAGACGCACGTCGCCATGGGCTGCTGCAACCGAACCTGTGGACTGATCGCACTGGCCGCCGTCGGCGCCGTGGTGGCCGTCGTCGGAGCCCTCCTGATTCCGCTGGGGAACTGGGTCATCGAGAGCACGGTGGTGAAGGTAAGGTCTCCACTTTCCTGCTGGGAGCCAAGAGTGTGAGAGCCACAGATCAAGGTGAAGCCTGCCAAACAAGGATCCTTCTCCAGCTCTCTCCAAAAGACTGGCGGCGCCGACAGATTGTCTCTCTGTCACTCCGGCCTGCTGGCAGCTTCCAGCCGGTTAAAAATAGTCTGTGTGTCTTTGGGATTCAGGAATCCGTGATCGAGCCCGGGACGACGGCGTATGACAACTGGGTGTCCACAGGGGCGGCGGTCTACCGACAGTTCTGGTTCTTTGACGTGCAAAATGCCGCTGACGTGGTGAAGAACGGCTCGGCCCCAGAGGTGGTGCAGCGGGGACCCTACACGTACAAGTAAGAGCCGAGCTGCTGGGGTCCTGCGGCGCGACCAGTCCGCTGAGCGCCCATCCCTGTTGCAGGACCAGGTTCCTCCCGAAGGAAGACATCACCAGGAACTCCAACTTCACCATCAGCTTCGTGCTGCCGCCGGGCGCCATCTTCGAACCCTCCATGTCCGTGGGGCCGGAGGAGGACAACATCACGTCCCTGAACCTGGTGGTGGCTGTAAGTGTCGTTGCTGCTCCAGTTTTAGAAGAAAGGCTCCACTTAAAATAGAGATGAAGGACTCGCACGGAGGCTCGCGTGTCTGCGAGGACTGAGACAAACAGAGCTGCAGCGAGAGGAAGGCTGATCTATGTCGGGCTGTCACACACGCCAATGAGTCAATACCAACGATGAGTCACAGCCCTTTTACACCAGGTTTGATGAGCTGAAACCAGGTGGACTCAATAGTGAATCAAAAACCAGTGAAAGCGAGCGGCCATTCACACGAGAGTCCAGCGTTAGAGCAAAGTCATGTCTCAGTTAAAGTATGTGGAGCTGTTCATTTCCATCAGTCCACCACAGGAGAAACAGGACATTTCCAGTGTCACTGAACTATCCACGCTGAAGAGAAGTAAACATTCGAATTGAAGTTTAAAAAACGTGCAGAGCAGCTTAAGCAGTGTGCAGATTCAACCTCAAATACTAACCTGGGATTCATCTATTCATTCATTAAAGAAAAAAAAACCTCAAGTGAATGAGAAGCACTTTCAAAAATGGAGGTCTGGATCTGCGCGTGTCTCTGCAGCGGCCGGTGGCTCCGGCAGTGCGGCGCGGCTCGGTGGCTGGGGACACTTTTGTCCTCCTCCTTCACATCAATCTCAACTCTTCCTGGCCTGCGGCACGTGTCTCCAACAAATCACATCCGCAGTTAGTGAAGCAAGACTGGCTTGTTTATGTATGATGACTTATTTATACCTGTCTGCTCTGCTCCACTGAAGACATCAATCACCGCCCTGAACGATCTCAGAGGGATGTGACAAACTTTACTTCAGTCTGGATCAGTAATCCTGGAGCTTTAAAAGTCTGGGAGGCCTCAGATGTCAGGTAGAGGCGCAGGCTTGCTTCCACCCATGTTGGGGATCTGACTCGCCGACAGTGGCTCGACATGATCTGAGTCATGAGCGCCGTCTTTAGCATTTGAAATATCATTGAGTCAGCGCAACAGGTGGCAGAACTCAGCTGATCTCCTTTGTGCTGGACAGCAGATGATCAGGGTCTGGATGGTTTCCCTCCGTTCCTTGTCCCACCACCCACTTTTCCCAAAGATGTCATGGAAGATCCATGCAGAACTTTTCTAGGATATCGATATAAAATGCAGTCGTGACCTAACCAGTAGATCAGAGGGACAGCACATGTGCTCAGGTGTTTAGGAGACCAAGTCAGAGAGGCTGGATGGAGATGGTTTGGACATGGACAGAGGCGACAGAGCCAGTACATTGGTAAGAAGATGGTGAGGTTGGACCTTAATTTCCGGACTACTTAACTACCGCTACTTTTTTATGAGACCAGCAGTGGTGTCGTAACGCGGGTGAAAACCTTTGAGCGCTTTAATGTGAATGCAAAATGTGAGACACTGTCTGGAGGCAAAGTGCGTTCAGCTCAAAAGTCCGACGAAAACTAGTTTTAAAAAGTGTTTTTAAGCCGGTGCACCAGTGACCTGTCCACCGGTGCAGCTTATGTATGAGCAAGATCTGTTTTCCTTCTTACATTTAGTGGGCTAATATTCCGGTGCGCTCTATAGTCCAGAAATGACGGTGCATGTATATATACATATGAAACATGGATCAGCTTCAATTTCCTTTTTGAATTGAGGATTGGTGGAGCAGAATGGTGAATGGACTCCAGCACTGGTTTCCCGAGTGTCTCTCCAGTAGCACAACTGAGTGTGAAGCGGTTTAGTGGTGACAGAAACGCTGTCTCCTCGCTCCATGTTGATTGTTTGCATAAGCGTTTGTGCCTCCGTCAACCATTACACAACGCCATAAACTCATAAACCCTGATAATTGTCTTATCGCGGGCGACAACAGCAGAGGTCATGGTGTCTTTGGCGCAGGGGGCATACGGCACTCTTCCACACTTCTTGGTGGAGATTCTGATCAACGCCAGCAAGGCCTCCTTGTTCCACCGGCGGACAGTGAAGGAGCTGCTGTGGGGTTACTACGACCCGATTCTGCGAGGAACGGTGGGCCTCTTCGTGACGGTGAGCGGCAGCACTCTGAAACACGCCACTCGGGACAGCACACACTGACGCGGTTCTCGTCTCAGAACAACGACACGGTTGACGAACTCTACAACGTCTTCACCGGGAAGGACGACATCTCCAAAGTGGCGATGATCGACCGATGGAGAGGCGAGCGGTGAGTGCTGGCGTGTTCACGTCAGAGACCCGCTCACATGACCTCTGTTCTGGCAGGAACCTGACCTTCTGGGACGACCCGTACTGCGACATGATCAACGGGACAGGTGAGCGTCAGGTGACTCCCTGCTTCACAAGAGATGTTGGTCACCGTCTTTCTTCCCCCTCAGATGGCTCCTCCTTCGCTCCATTCGTGGACAAGAACGTGCCCCTCTACTTCTTCTCCTCGGACATCTGCAGGTAGAGTTTTTGCATCGGTGGCCACTAGAGGTCAGAGCTGATGATGCCGAGTGTCCGCTCCTCAGGTCTGTGTCCGCCAGCTTCAAGGAGAGTCTGGATCTGAGGGGGATCCAAGTGTATCGATACAGCCTCCTGGAGTCGACCCTGGCGTCCCCCAACGTCAACCCAGACAACGCATGCTTCTGCAAAGACCAGCTGACCACCAAGAACTGCACCCTGGCTGGAGTCCTGGACATCCGCACCTGCCAAAATGGTCAGTCAACTCAACTTCTGGGGGACCACACACCATTCAGGGGCGTGACCTCAGTGCAGAGTCAACGGTCTGTTAGAGCCAGGACAGGTGGACCTTTGCTTGACAGACAGCTGGGTCGATGTCAGCATTCACCTCATCTACAGCAAGTCCTCACGCTGGATGAGTAATGTGCTGAACTTCCTTCAACGACACGCTTGCAGCTTCGCCATCGGCCTCACAAAAATCTGGCAGTAATCCAGGTTTGAAGGTCGTGATGGACAGGTGAGGCTTCATGAAACAGTGTGCTCATATTCAAATTCTGAAAATGGGGATACTGTTTCGTGAAGCCTCATCAGCCCAACACTAGTTGGAGGCAAAGGAGGGCAAAGGAAAAAAAACTCCTCAAATAGTTGAATGTGATTTTGGACTTCCAGAGAGAGAGTCCACAACTGATCCTGTCTGGGGAACAAAAGTGAGGAGACCCAGGGTAGGGCAGAGGGCGGGGTCTCGTAACGCAACAGAGATGAAGTCTACAGTTTCAGTGCCATTTCAGCCACTTGCTTTGTCGTTGAAGACGGCACTTGGATGAGCTCTCACGCTGTTTTCCACCAGGGAAGCCCGTCTACATCTCCCTGCCACACTTCCTGTACGGGAGCAAGTCCCTGCAGGACAACATCGTCGGCTTGAATCCAGTCGAGGAGGAGCACTTCACCTACCTGGACGTGGAGCCTGTAAGATGGGTGGACATGCGGCGGCGGAGAGCAGCCACTGACCTGAGTCTTTGTTTGTTCAGACCACCGGCTTCACCCTGAGGTTCGCCAAGAGGATCCAGGTCAACATGATGTACGGCCCGTCCAAGGTCATCAAGTAAGTCCAGACGCAACCTGGCAGTGACCCCAGTAACGCCTCACTCTTATATGATAACCTTTTTCAGGAAGGAGTAATCTCACGCGTTACTATGTCAGACGAAGTAATCCAATTACAGTTACTTATCTAGGTCACCATGTGTTGCTGTTGTTGCCATTGTCGGGAAGCGAAATATTAACATTCGCTTTCGATAACTGCGTCTTTGGGCATGACGTCATGTGCGGGACACGCCAGTCACGTTTTCTACTGGCAGCTCACGTGTCAAGCTGCCGGCTACACGGCAGTAAATAACAGAGGCGTGAGGAGAGAGATGCACGTTTCTTTGAACTAGTGTCTGCTGTAGATGACAGTATCGACCCTGCAGCGTCCACGAACGTGCAGAGATCACCAGGTAAAGAGAGCGAAATAAAGCAGCCTCGCAAATGTGTCGGAAGTGTGGACTCAAAACCATGTAGCAGTTTTCCTCTTGACCGGTCAAGACGACATTTAGACTTTTATAGATTATTTTTCCTTTGGTACAGGAAGCAACGGGACTAATGTGATGTACTGATGTTGTCTTTTCTTTTGAAAGTCAGAAATAAACTCGTCCTCCGGCGTGATGGAGCGTAGAGGCGAGTAACAGCAGCCACTGAAGTGAAACTACTGCCTGCAGGAGACGTAACACTCTGAGACTTAGTAAACTTTTGCCATGTAGTTAAAAAAAAAAAGCAAAAAAGTAGCAAAATAATAATAATAATGCGGCATGATGGGGCATTCCCTACATTTCATGATGTACATGACAATATTTCACTTTGTTTTGTTTTTCATACTTCTTGCTTTTTGTGAGTGGTTTTCGCTCCAATGGTTGCAGAGTGAGTCAAAGCAAAACATTGACTGTATATTCATATAACTGAGAGTGTGCTAAAAAACATGGAAAAACACTGGACTCCAAAAAACTCCAACCTCAAAATTGACATGAAAGATATTGTTTAGACAAGAGAGCAGTCGTCGGCTGCCAAATGTAACTTGACAAGTAACTTGTAATCTAACTTAGTTACTTTTAAATTCAAGTAATCCGTAAAGTAACTTAGTTACTTTTTGGGGGAGTAATCGGTAGTCGGAATACTTTTTCAAAGTAACTGTGGCAACACAGCGACCAGGTCACTGACAGTCACCGCTCTAGTGTGAATTCTGGAACCATCTCCTGCGGCAGAGAGCTTTGGGTTCTCATGCTCACTTCAGTTCTCAGTCAGGGAACTTGACCACGGGCAGGAAACGCTTCATAAGAGAAATCAATTCAAGTGATGACACGATCTCAGGAAGCAGCCCGACCTTGGCTTATGATGCGGCTTGTTTGCAGGATTCTGAAGAAGGTCAAGAACTACACCATCGTCCCTCTGGTCTGGCTGAACGAGGTGAGCCTCCAGAGACAAGCAGGCAGGTTTGAGCTGCTGGCTGCGACACCTCACCGCGGTCTCTCCCTCTCTCTCTGCTTCCAGACAGCCGAGCTGGACGAGCCGACGGCCCAGATGTTCAAGACGGAGCTCTTCTCCAGGATCGAGCTGCTGGACGTGATCCAGAAGACGCTGATCGGGGTGGGAGTGGCCATGTTCGGCGTCTCGCTCATCATGCTGTTGATCTGCCGGAGGCGACTCCGAGGCCATAAGTTAGCCTGAGCGCTCTGCAACGTCGGTGCTGCCAAGCTCAAAAAGCCAAACACAAAAACGCCCATTTTTTTTTACAAGGACTTGCACTTTTTTTGTAATTTCAGTGTTATTTAAGAAGGAATTCTCGCTGGTGTGGGAGACGTACTGTGATTTTGAGAACGTCAGTAGTACTGCTATCGTCGCCAACTCAGTCTCAATCAGGGATCACAGACAGAAGAGCCAGGCTTCGACGACTTTCCTTTGTCCATAACATGCCTCGCTACGTGAGCTGTCACCGCACACAGATGCTCCTGGACATTCTTCAACGCTTCAAGTATAAATAAAGGCTGATAAAGACTTTTTCCACTCTGGACTCCGTTCACTGCCTTTCAGCTTCACTGAAGTACAAACAAAGCATTGTTCTTCACCAGGAGAAACTCTCCATCACCTGTGAGAGGGTTGAGAAAGTAGGGACGACCTCAGACCTCTGCTAGTCAGGATCATCCGTACTTTGTGCCACTGCATTACCACTTCATTCCTCAGGTGGTTTACCATGTGCATCAGCTCCGGAACGAAGATGCCTCAGCGTTGTGAACGGCCTGGCGGGAGGAATGGAATCGACCTGTCTGACTATTAAAGTCAAGCCACCCGCCGCTACATCAGGACCTCCTGCTTTCACACATGACATGACCTGCACAGAAGCCAGAGCAAGTGCGTGGTGTGGGACTCCCAGTGGAACAAGTGTCCACAAGACCACGGCTCAAAATGAACAAACATAATGAATCCCTTTTCTGTGAATTACAATGTTTCACGTCTTGATTCCTGAAAATTGATTTGACTCCTGAAATTATTAACTTTATCTATCATTAAAGAGGATTATTCACATGAAACATGACTCATTTTGCTGTGTGGTTTCTAATTCTGAGATCTGCCAAAACAAACATCACGTACCACTGAGGTAACATCTGTCACGAGACTGAGTTTCGGCACATTTTACTGCTTTACTTTATACTACTTTACTCTCTGGTTCGCAATAAATGTCTTGTAAAACAAAGTCTGTTTCTTTAAATAGTGTCGGATGAGCCCTGTGGGTGAAGACATGTCACGTGTTGATGACATCACTGCGCAACTCCACTTCAACTGAAGGTTTTAATAGCGACTGGAAACATTTCTATCCAGAAACATATGAACCCTGTGGGTGAAGACATGTCACTTGTTGAAGACATCCTTCCCTGCTTCAGTCCTGGTCAGCAGCTTCCTGGACTGAGCTGAACAGGCTGGTTCCAACAATGGAGCAACAAGGTCCAGTTCTCCTGTCACCATGGAGACAGGAGAACCTCGGAAGAGTCAGCACCACTGGGCCCAGGATGGAGACGGACCGTTCACCGGGTCAGTCTGGACTCTTTCAGCCATGATGAAGGGGAGGAGTCATGGAAGTGGACCGTTATAAAACTGATGGAGGAGCAGCCTCCGAGCTGATGCTAACATGGAGAGGACACCTGCAGACATGACTGAAGCAGTTTTATTGAGTGAGACTACAACGCTGTCCTCAGAGGGAAAATATATACAAGCACACTGACACGGGGGACGACATCAAATAGACCATTTTCACGAGACACACACTCACACACATCTTCACCTTCCACCGGCAAATAAGCCAAGAGGAAGTGGACGAGTGTTTGACAGCAGCAGCGGGTCATGTGACCGCACCAGGAGTGTGACACGCGAGCGCCCTGCCCTTCTTTATCACTCACTCAATTCAGAGGGTTTCTATCTCCAGGTTCACGAGACAAACCTGGAGCTTGAGAGGAGCAAGCGAACCCATGTGATCTGACAGTCTTCCCATGCAACAATACTAGTGCCCCGCCCCCGACTCCGCCCACCCCTGTAACTCACTGCACGTCATGTTTTCTATCTACAAGAACAGAGGAGACAAACCGAGTCCTGACTGAAGCCCAAGAGGGCCAGACCCCTGGCTCAGGAGGATGTCAGGGCTCCAGGGAAGCGGGACGTCCGGGCCTCTCTGCTCAGCCTGCCACCTGGAGGGGGAGCGTGGCGAGCCCCCAGGGCACTCGCTGGCAGGTCGTCACATGACCTGTACATTTGTGATCATGGCGGATGGAGTCGAGGGTGGTTTGGCTTTGAGATCCTCCCACCATGATGCAGCCCCACGGCTTCACTCGTCAGGCAGTCGGCTTTAAACATTGGCAGCAACTTATGAAGTCATAACTGAGTAATAAATAAACAGCGTGAGCCGAGAGGAATGGTCACACATCGACGCACGTCTGTTTGCTGTGTGCGTTTTGTCTTCCACAGTGAGAGAAGTCATGCCACTCATGTTTGGCAAGTGAAGTGTTGAGGTGGACCTTCTTGAAACGCCAAGGTCATCGTGCACCGTCCGGTCCAGACGGTCGTGGAGGATCGTCCGCCAGAGACTGTGGGCTCACAATGTTGTGTGGGTCTCACCGGGTCAGTTGGATCTGGGTGTTCCTTCAGAAGCAGTGGTTGGAGACCACACAGCACAGACGAGTCAGAGAAGCCTGGATGCATCTCAGCTTCCATTAGTCAGAAGAAGATGGAGACTGCCGCTGGGTCAGACAGGACAGGACGAGAGTGAAAGGTGTCGCTACCAGCCCCTGCACTCAGAGAAAGTCACAGCCCAATAGTGGCTTCATGCATGCCGCGCCCCCCACTGGGATCCGGAGCTGCCCTCAACGTCCGCAGCCTCATTGCTCGTGTCCTCACTCTCACACATTAGACGGACGGTGCGGCTTGGCTGCTGCTGCTGCTTTACGCCTCTGGAGAGTCAAACCTGCGATTGCGACTCTTCCGACGGTCCAGCAGGGGCTTGAGTTTGGCCAGGTCGCCCCGCAGCGGCCCCGGCGGCTGCGGCTGCCGCTGCTGCTGCTTCTGCTGGAGGCTCTTGAACTCCCGCCTCTCCTTGCAGAACTGCTCCACAGCCATGGTCTCCGCGGGGCTGAAGGCTTCCAGCGTGACCTTGGGATGTATGGTGCTGGCCCAGGCCCACGGCGACTGCTGCTTCTCGGTCAGCAAGCTCACCATGGAGTGGCTGAGGACACGCAGGCGAAGCTTGGCAACCGTGCGCTTGAAGCTGTTTTCCGTGGTCAGGCAGTAGTAGAGGCCCTGATCCGACAGCTGGACGGAGCGGATGAGGAGGCCGTGCTCCGTGGATATGACTCGCTCACTCAGCTTCACCTGGTGGAAGAAGAGATCAGCAACATGATGAATCTCTCCATCCATCTGTACGTTGGTCCATCCATCTGTCTGTCTCTCCATCCATCCTTCCACCCATTACTCTGTCCGTCTATCATCCATCCATCCACCCATCCGTCCATCCATCCATCTACCCATCTGTCCATCCATCCATCCACCCATCTGTCCATCCATCCATCCACCCATCTGTCCATCCATCCATCCACCCATCTGTCCATCCATCTATCAACCCATCTGTCTATTGATTCATCTGTCCATCAATCCATCCAACCAACCATCCATCCACCCATTACTCCAACCGTCTGTCCATCTGTCCATTGGTCCATCCATCTGTCTGTCTCTCCATCCATCCTTCCACCCATTACTCTGTCCGTCTATCATCCATTCACCCACCCATCCATCCATCCATCCATCCATCCATCCACCCATCTGTCCATCCATCTATCAACCCATCTGTCCATTAATTCATCTGTCCATCAATCCATCCAAACAACCATCCATCCACCTATTACTCCAACCGTCTGTCTATTGGTCCATTAATTCATCTACCCATCTATCCATACATCATTCTGCCATCCATCCATCTGCCCTTCAAGCTGTCCTTCCTACGATCAATCCATCCATCCTTTCATTATTCCGCCCGTCTATCATCATCCATCCACCCATCCATCCATCCATTATTCCATCATCCATCCACCTGTCCGTTGGTTTATCTATCTGTCTCTCCATCCATCCATCAACCATCCATCATGCCCATTACTCCATCCGCCTATCATCCATACATCCACCAATCATCCATCCATCCATTACTCCGTCCGTCCATCCAACTGTCTGTTTGTCCATCCGTCTGTCTGTCCATCCATCCATCATCCCCTATTACTCTGCCCATTTATTATCCATCCATCCACCCATCTGTCCATTGACTCATCTGTCCATCAATCCATCCATCCATCCACCCATTACTCCGACCGTCTGTCCATCCATCCATCCAATCCATACATCATCCTGCCGTCCCTCCATCTACCCATCTATCCATCCGTCCGTCCATCCATTCATCCATCTGTCCATCGTCTCCGCATCGACGACACAATCTCTGGAGGCCTCCTTTGGACACCCTCTTAATCCAGTCCCTTCAGTGTCAACCACGGTAGCCCCTTCCTCTGGGACAGGACTGGAACACCTCAACAAAGCCAGCAGGACGTCTCCACACAAGATGCCCGAGGCACCTGTCTGGCCCCTCTCATGCAGGTAGGCCATGTTTCTCGTCAGCACCTCTCATGGATGACTAAGACTTCTGACTGGTGTGATCTTCTCATCGCTGGAGACCCTGCACTGGTGCATTCCATTCTACCCTTCCTTCAAACCGAGATCCCCAGATATGAGAGCTCAGCCTGGCGTAGGCAGTAGAAACACATTTAGCAGAGCGGATGCTCAACTGCCCCGACACATAGAGCTGCCTGAGGTCTCGACCTGGAAGAGCCTACACTTCTGCTGGACAAACAAAACTTCCACACAGGGACCAAAAATGTCACCTGTCTTTCAAAGTACAGGCGATTTAGCCATGACATGCAACAACAGGCCCTGCCACGGCTCGGGGTTTTGCTGAACTGACCTCTTTCCGTCTGTCGTTGTCGCGGTGAATGAGCCAGCGTACAGAAGCCTGAGGGGTCTTGGGCATACACTCCAGGAAGGTGGTGTTGTTCTTCACGCCGTACTGCGTCCTCTCCACCGCGTTCCTGTAGGCTGTCGGAGACACATCCGTCAGAGACAAGTGGAGAACGTGTTCCACCTCCACCTGCAGCTGCGAACTCTGTGTTGTCGTTTTATTGCGTCTAAACGCTTTAACACACAGCTGGATGGGCGACATGCCTGGAAGTCATTCGCGGTAATGGCCATCTGCTCGGCTGCTTCAGCTCCAGTTCAGTCAGAGATGGAAACTGCTGGGCTCCGTGCGGCTCCCTGGGGAGCAACAACGCCATTTCTCTGACTAAACCTGCTGCAATCTCTGGGGCTTTTCACACTGAGGGTTCTGTCTCAGGTGGTCTGAGTCTGATGCGGTGAGAGAGATGACGGAGGATGGAGAAGGTCTTTATGAGTGAAGTTCAGATCCAGACGTCAGAAATGATCCATGAATCGTCTGGTGATCTTCAGTCACTTGGGAAAAACCAGCCTCTTTCCTCCTGGCTGTTTTCCTCATGCAGACAGCTGTGAGATCACAGCAGTGAAAACATGAGTCAGTGAAGTGAATCTGTCTGTCAATAACGTCAGGTGTTTATCAGCCTAATAAAGGAGAAAACACCTGAGTTGTCCAATAAAGCTGTGCAACCGTTGAGTTGCTTTATGACCGACCTTTGCTCAGGAGCTCGGATGCTGCCCTGTGATGACATCACTGACTCCACCAAAACATCACTTCAAGACCGAAAGAGCTCAAAAGTTGTGACCTTTGGGGTGGAAGCCAGAGGCCAGAGAGACGGGGCTATGACGTCATGATTTACTGGTTCGGTCGGAAGACCCGGACTGTCCTCTCTGGGACTGTGTGGATGAAAGGCCTGATGCACCTTCATGCTGAACTCACACTAACGCCGAACAAAAGGAAGCATCAGGTTCATTCACTTGTATGTTTGAGTTGCTTTACCTTTCAGGTTGAAGCCTCTGCACTGTGTGAGCGGGTTGCCGTGCATGACATCCTGCCGCCTGCTCCTCCTGAGGAGGAAACACAGCACAATAAATACAAATGCGGAGAGACGTGAACAGCCGCTCCCATCCCCCTGGTGTTCCTCTGATATTCAAATGTGGAAGCAGCAGCCGGTACATCAACAGCAGCAGGAAGCTCGGCGCAGAAGGAAGGGAGAAGGTAAACAACAGACGCTGGCTCTGCTCTGTTGTGGGACCAAACCAAACCTGAGGCGAGGCGTCACTCAAGCCTTCTTGGCTGTATCCAGTCTAGACGGGCGAGGAAACAACCCCAGTGTCCGGGGGAAGGGACGAGCCGGGAACAAGGAATTGACCTCAGACTGACTTCACATCCGACAACATTCATTTGTGTCGCTGTGAAATTAGAACCACATGAGCCTGATGAGTAGAGCAGGTGCCCCGACACCGCACGACCCTGGCTAGCTTGCTGCTGAGGACACGTATTAGACATGAGGTGATGCAGGATGGGAACTCTTCTGTTTAGCTCGCTGCTTCCTCCGACTCTAGGTAGTCACTTCGGGCCTGGGTCCGCCACCAGATCTCCTCTGAACAATGCTGACCAAGTCGCTGACATCCCTTTGACTCGTCCTCACTAAGAGCCCGAGGACTCCCATCCTCCAGCTGCTCTGGCCATGTGTTGTCTGTCAATAGACAATCTTTAATCTCAGTTGATCGCACTGAAGCCCAGTTAACTCACGCTCTAAATGCAGCGTAAAGGAAGTGATGTCTCCAGTGCGCTGCTGTTGGCATGTTGTTGAGCCTCTCTAGAGTCTCTGTGGTGCTTCTACAAAAGTGTCATGATCTGCTTTTATTTTGTCAGCTCATTTCCTGTGTTCTCTCCACTACGTCCACCCGAGCTTGATCTAGTCGTGGCACACACCTGGGACTGATCTTGCATTCAACAACACCTGCTCACCTGCTCTGCTGTTCCAGTGCTGTGCGCCAGATCGTCCCTGCTCCCGTGCAGGAAACTCTTTCTTGGTTATTTCTGGGCTGTTTTCCTTCGTGTTCCCTTTCATTTACTTATATCTTCTATGGAGTTTAAATAAAATGTTATTTTTATTTTATGATATTTAGACATGGTTTGATTATATTTATTTTATACTCAATTTTATTCAGTTTTTTTCCATTTTCTCAACAGTTTGCATCAGTGTATTTTTTTGTTCAGTAAATTTCATGAATATGTTCTGCACCTGCTTCTGCTGCAGGTTGGACTTTTCCATGACAAATATCTTCGTGACGATCACATGGTTTCTAGGTTTGTTTACGTGTCAGTTGACTAAATATGGTTATTGATCACAGATGAAATCAAGAGTCATGAATCAGTTCTATCACTTGAATGGGCCCCGGGCCCATTTGTTCTGGGAAAGGTGGGCCCCGAAATCAAAAAGGTGAAGAACCCCTGCTTTAAGCTACGTCTAAAACAGATACAGAATGTGGGATTCATTTGCCATTGATCGTGAGTTAACTCAGCTTCAGTGCGATGAATTGAGATGAAATATTTCTATCTATCAACAGCCCCAGACTGGATGTCACCAGGCGACAGCACTGGAGGTGGAGAGCGTCTCAGATGCAGCGCTGGTTCTGGCCATCGCATCACCGCTTCAGCCTGAAAGAAACAAGAAGCAGAAGCCGGGGTACCTTTTACCGTTGGGGTAGAAGCGGGAGCAGCTGAGTCCGTCCCAGGCACAGTAGGGGTCCCTGGCCAGGCAGCAGTCGGCGCAGGCCGAGCCGTAGGCATGGCAGCGGTGCAGGGAGACCTGCGAGAGCCCCAGCTGGGAGCTGGCGTACAGCTGTTGCTGCGAAGCAAACGGGTCAAATGTCAGCCGCCTTGTTTGGCTTCAGGAGTGGAAGGGTGAGACGGAGTTAGGGCTGGTTATTTTCCTGCCTCGGGGAGTCTCAGGAACATGATCAATGCCACGTTAAAACAAGAAGAATGAATGGGCCTTTCACTTACTTTTTTGGATGAGATTCTCAAGTTGGTCACTGGAGTCGCTTTCTGGGGAAGAGAGAAACAAAAAATTAGCACTGCGTCGCACTTGTGTTAACTTCGTCAGACCACACGAAATATGTTTGCCAACACCACTTTGTACCAGGACGGTGACGAGACGGCACCAATGACACTGACGGAAAATGCGTGTGTGTCGTAGTTGATGAATAAAAACAAGATGTAACCGTTTTGCAAGAATAAAAACTCCTCCTCTTTTTTGTTATTGCTGGCAGAGCTAAAGTGGCGCATCCAGCCGGACAAAGCGGGTGAAGACGGCTGCAGACTGAAGAGAGACTCACTTCTCTTCATTAAAAACTAGCTTTTTCATTGTCACCAATTCAATGTATGTCAAAACTTTGCTGCTTTCCATTTCTATTCCATGTCTGTTTTGTTAATCCTGGAAGAAACCCAACATTTTCAGTTTATATTTTTTTGGTCAAAAAATGAAATATAAAACATGAATAAATGAACACGTGTATCATTTATAAATGCATACTGAGTCAACAATGGAAGCAGCAAAGAAGATTCATTCAAGAGGCTTATTATTCCAGATCTTCAGTCCATATTTTAGCCATGGAACATTGGGTCAACTGGAATAAATAAACAATAAGCATCTCTGGAAAGAAAAGAATGACTCAAATGTTTTTGACTAAAACTTGACTAAAATACATTGAGTTTCCATTTGATTAAAACAAGACAAAATTGTTACTTATGTGCCAAAGTAAATTATGTACCAATTTACTTTGGCACATAACTAAGACTCAACTGAAAAATCGGGCGACAAACTGAACACTACACGGCACAAGTCCAACTCGAGGCCCGGGCGCTGGATGTAATTTCAGAAGCAGCGAGGATGGTTCTCTGGTCCTTGGCTAACTTCAGCCCAGACAGAACATAGCACTGCTCCACAGCAGAACACGTCTGATCCCCCCACCCCGCCCCCCCTGCTGCCTTTGATTCCTCAGAAAAAGAAAGGGGATGAAAAGCAGAGCGAGTGCAGACCTTAAACACTTCCAGCTCCTCCAGGATCAGGTCCTCATGCAGTGAGTGGTTGGTGGGCAGCACGATCACCTTCTGGATCGTCCCTTTGTCTGTGGACAGAGATGTCAGCCGTGAAACTGACGCAGCTTGACATGATAAACACACAAAGACTGTCAGCTGTCGCTGAATATGGAAACACTTGCGCTGGTGTTTGCTTTTGCAAGTGGCATGTTTTGCCTCTCACTCCGCACCAGGAGGAAGCACTTTTGAAGAGAGCGGCAGAACCTCAGAGAGAGACTCTCTGAACAGCATTTAGCTTCAATTTCCCAAGCGGCCTCATGATATATACTGTGTTGTGGGGGCCGTCATGTCGAAAGACACAAGGAAAAATATTGTTTGCACAGTTTTGCTGTGACCTGTTCTAGAACCGTCCGTGACACATATCACCACTTGAACAAATGTTTTTTGGACTCACTTGTTCCATGTTTTGCTTTAAAAACAAGCAGGTATTTTGTATTTCCTGTGAGGCGTTTCTATGGTGACCTGATCCTCTGTCTCCCATGTGATGTACATGAGTTCCAAACCCAGATAACAGGCACCGCTGCTCTGAGTTAAAGATTTATCTGAACTCTCTTCAACCCTTGAAACATTGAAGCTGCAACAGCAGCGTGGCAGGCTCTGGGTCGGCCCCGGGGCTTCCTCCCTGTTGGAAGGCCTGACCGAGGGGATGTGGAGAGGACAGACGGAGCTGGCTCCACCGTCGTGAGCGTTCAGTGCTTCTTCTCCAAAGATGAGTCAGCAGTGTTGAAGCGAGATCAGGCTTCGGATGCCACATACGTCCAAGGGTTTGCAGAGACAGCGAGAGGCAGAGGAGTTCAAAGGTCTCCGACTTTACAGGTCCACAGCTGTCTGTGGAATCGTCTGCCGTCTGACTACAGAGGTGAATCTGAGCGGCTGCCAAGCGCACTGTTTATCTATAGATCTGAAGGCAACAATCATTGACTGATCAGTGAGAAAAGACGAAGGTCGTGTCACGCAGATTTCTGCCGATCGTGTCAGGAGATTAGCTGGTGATGATGCCGCTGTTATTCTGAGGGCACTTTGGCCCCCTCCTTGTCTCATGTTGCACATTAAAGAAGCATTAAGATCTGATAAGATGGGAGCCAGCTATTGGCTCAGCTCTTTCTGCGAGAAGAGCGCCACCTGCTGAACAGATGTTTCTCCACAGTGCCAGAGGGCTGGAGGAGCAGCAGGAGGACATGCGCCTGGAAGCTGGAGACACTGTCTGGATCCCAGAAACGAACAAGAAAGTGATGAAAGTCTGGGTGTTTTGAATGACGGAACAAACCGTCAAACATAACTGTGCGTGTCTCTGAGGAAGTGTTTGCTCCTCCAACGGTGTCGTATCAGCGTTAACAGCCTTTCTGATCAACAGGCTGCGATAAGTGATCCACGCTGCCGATACCTCTGGGACTTTGAACCCACCTGTGCCCAGGAACAGCACCTGGTAGTTGCCGTCTGACGCCGCGACCTGGTCCACCGCCACCGACGTGTACTTGTAATCGGCGTTGGTCCGGACCACCAGGGGCTTCCTGCCCAGCGGGTAGATGGGGTTGAACATGACCGGGTGGTTCCGCACGAAGGTCACCACGTCGTCGGGAAAATCTTTGGTGGTGTGGATGTCGGGCGTGAAGGCCCCGCCGGGACACTGCAAGGACCGAGCACAGCGATAAAGATCAACTCCGATACCAAGGGTCTGAACCGTCGCAGGTGATGCTTCCTGTTTACTCCCAGCTATGTTTACGGCCCGTCACATAAAACCGGCTTAATGAGTCACGCAGCCCGAGACTGGAATATCGATCACGTGATCAAGGGGTTGATAAGATGCAGCTGATTGATTTATGTGACCCGCGACACTCCACTGTGATGACAAGTGAGGAACCGGTAGGTACCAAACCAAAGGTGTCGCGGGATGATGACATCACATCCGTCAGCTATGTTTTTTCAAATGTTTCAATGAGCCTGAGAAAACTAACGCCGAGGATTCGACGACGTGTTCTAGTATAACATTTATATGGGCAAAAGACGATGTTTTGTAGTCACGCGTCACGTGTACCGGGAGACAATAGCCTGCATGTCAGCCACGTGTTGTTCCGCGGAGAAGAACAGACATATACTTTGCAACGATTTTGTGGAATGTGCCGACAAATCCTTCAGTTCAATTTTATCTGGCTCATTAAAACATTGGAAAAAAACGGATGTGACGTCATGATACCGCTGCAGGTAGGACACTTTCGGTAAGAGGACAGATTTGTTTGCAACACAAACTGACTCGGAGGATCAGAAAGTTCAGTCACTCCGAGTCTAACGGACTCACCGTTCCTGGCCTCGGGTACGGAATGCGTCCCTGGAACGCCGTCCACTGATAGTTGGGCCCCTCCCTGTGAGCGAAGGGTCCATTGAACACAGTCAGGATGTCGGCCATGTTGTACACACACACCGCTGAGCCTTGGAACACGGAGCTGAGGAAACAAAAGTCCTTGTTTTAGCTGCGAGTCACCAGCTGAAATACTCGCTGGATTCCGGGGTGAAGCCAAGACCACCTCACCTCTCCCTCCTTCTGTTGTGGTTTGGCTCAGCGCCTCGGAACCAGGCCACTTGAGCACATAAAGGAGCTCTGTTGAGGAGCAACAGGAGCACTGACGCGGAGTCAGAGCAGGAGGAACAACACCTCGCTGAGACCTCCAGCACCACGCTGTTTGCTTTGGCGGCGGTTTATAAGCTGGAAATGATCCCTGTGTTACGCATGGATCCAGGCCATGTGACCGCCGGGTTAACCAGACGGGCCCAATTAAAGATCAGAAGAGGGGGATCAGGTAACTGGCCTTTCGCCGTCTAATTCACCGAGTAGCCATGGGGCTCTGAGGCCTTTTCATCTCTTTAGTCAGCAGAATTCGCTTCATTGTCCGCAGATGTCGGACGCTTGAATATCGGAGCTGAGTGGAGCCTTCAAACTCCCTCTAAACCTCTGATGGACAGAAGCGTCCAGCTACTGCATCCCCAGTCAAGCCAAGGCTGGGGGGCCAAATCCGGCCGGCCGTGTCTTTTGACGTGGCCCTAGAGAAGACGTGTGATCGGCCAAGATCGATGCTAATGTAATTCTTCACACATGGTCACCTGAAGGTTTCATGGCCGTGTGAAGACTAGGTTTCAGGTCAGCACTGGTTCCTAAGTCATTTCATCTCTCAAGTTGCTCTACAGCAGGGGTCACCACCTTTTACTCCAAGGGCACTGTGTGACCCGAAGGGCGACCAGCGGTTCAGTTCCACGCTTCTGAAATCACCATATACAATGGTTGCTTTAAATATGATGTGAGGTTTCATTGAAGTAGTTGTTCAAATCCAAAGATTTTTCAGCAGATGGTGCCATCTAGTGGGCTTAGAAAGTTTCATGAAGCCTCATCACTACCAACCACTACCAACAAGAAAAGAAAAAAAACCCCAAACTGAATCAAACACAATAAGATGGTTGTTACATGAAATGTGTTTTTCACTCCTTTGATCCCGGCAGGCACCATGTCGGAGACCCCTGCTCTAAACTTAGTGCTCACCAATCCTCATCACGTCTGAGCTCATGGTTGAGTTTGAAATGTTGGCGCCTCGTGGTGTCTGACCTCCCTGCCTAACTACCTTCACATCAATGCTCTATCATGTACCCAGTCACTCTCTGCCTGGTTCTCACACAGCGGAGCGGCAAAGGTGGCTGCCCCTGCAGGAGTGCTGGAGTAGAGTGCACGTTTCTGGCACCAATGTTCCCCGCATTTTTTCCATGTGTCTGAGCAAACGCACACGCTCGCTGTGGTGACTGCGGGAACAGTTTATAAGCATTTCAAACAGAAATGGGGATTTAGCAATTTGCATAGTTCACATTGAGGCGTGTGTGCAATACAAAAATAAAAAAAGGTAGAAATATAAGCCTTTCAACTGTCTTTGAATTGTATAGGTAATTACACATTTGTTAAACTGAACAATAATGTAATATATTACATATATATATATATGGAATCTCTGAATGCAATAGGTAAACTAACCCTTGTCACTGAAAGCACAATCCAACACTGAAGGCGCTGGATATCAAAGAACTTGAAGCAACTTTTACAAATCCATTCCCAAACAGACTGACTGAATTTTGTCCACTTGAGGCCACCGTATTCTGTGACCGCTGCTCATGAAGCAGTGAGCCAGTGTTAGTTGGGCTAAGTTGAAGGAGGAACAGGTTTCTTTCCCAGACGACACTGTTTTTTCTCAGTGAATGGTGTGTGGTCTCTGAAACTGCGCTGCAACGATACTCTCTCTCTCTGCATACATCGTCTGCACCTTGCACCTTCAGGTTGTTTTTTAGCTTCGAGGGAGAAGTAGAAGAATGGACTCAACAGTGCTCCATGTAGTGTCAGTGAGTGACCCACGAGGCCTGTGGGAAAGGTCCGGTTAGCTCTGGTGTCTGGTGTCTTACCTTGTGGAGGTGAAGACGCCGAACACCAGCAGAGCCTTGGGCTGATCACTTTCCAGCAAAAACACGCTCTCTGTGAAGGAAAGCAGGTGGGGAGCGACATTTTAATGCAACATTCGACTTTAATCCGCCGTCACATCAGGTCTGCACGTGGACGATAACGCTTTCAGTAGAGCGACTAGCGCCATGGCAGAAGGACAGGGATGATGCAGGGGGGTTTGTGGTTTACATCTGGAAGATCTGTCCATGAACGGCGCCATTGTTACGGCAATTGATCCCGGCTAAACTGAGCAAGTCTCAAGGAATGTTTGTGGAGAAAACAAGCAAAGGGAACCGAGTCATTTCAGGAATCCGAGGCTGCTTCTGGACCACACGTTCCTTTCATTGTTCCCATGAAACCAGGGTTGGACCTTCAGCTCACCCAGCTCATCGAAATGGGTTTCGGTTCCGTCCTCCTCCAGAACAGAGCACACCATCCGCGCCTTGAGGAACGTGGTCCACTTGTTCACCAGACTGCGCTGACCACCGACGTCATTCTAGAGCAGAGACCACACTTCAGACGTGAGGACAAAGACAGGCTGCGGTGGAGGTCCTCCCCTGCTGGAACACACTCACCGGACAGACCCGCGCCACCATGGTGTGGATGTTCTTGGTGTTGCCGCTGTTGTCCACCAGCCGCTCACGGAAGAAGAAGTAGAGCTTGGCGTCGTTGGGGTCGGAGCCATCGGGTATCAGGTGGGCGTCGATGTAGATGGGCTCTGAGAGAGAAACACAAGGACCTAGGACGCCTGCTCATATACACCCGACAAGGGTCTCACTTCAGCTGTGACCTGCCTCGGGCAGCGGGTGGCAGTAGAGTCACCAAATTCCTGTAACAGATTCCTGCACCAGCGGGTTGTAACTGGAGCTGGAGCTGCTTCTGGACCCAGTAATGCATGAAACCTTAGATAAATAAATCCAGAACCCCAACAGAATCAAACCGCTTCTGAGTTCTTCTCCCTTTAGGAGTCACTCTGTTCGCAAACAACCAGTTTAGAGCGTTCCACTTGTGATTGGGAGGCTGTCGGATTCTCTTGTCTTGGACCTTGTGACAGGCCAAACTCGAATTCACGTCCAAGTGTGGGCTGCGTCGCCCCACCCTGGCTGCTCGGTGTGGTCCTCTGAGGGATACGTTCGGCTTCACCCATGTGTGTTTGATCACACACAGAGAGTGAGAGATCAGACTGACTGTCTTCAGGCAGCTTGTCCACGATGTTGCACCATGACTTTCCATTTTTCTCATTGTATAAATGCGAAAAAGGTAATGTCCTGAAAGGCCCCGCACACATGGCCCCGAAATGTGTTCTCTATCTGCGTCATGTGACCACGCCGTTGATATAGAATGTGTTTGTGGTTGGGTTTTTTTTTCCCCGTCCCAGCAGGAGGCCACATTCTCCTGTCTCCTCACCAGATGGTTCGGTTCAACAGTGTTCTGGCTCCTTCTAATCTGAGGCATCTGTGTGAATTGAGTGACGGGACAGTGATTGCTGAGGAGACGCGGTTCTTCAGAGACTGAGAAAAACAAAACCAGGATCGTGTCAACCCAGGAGCAGAGCCTCAGTAACTCCTGATTGTTGAGTGTCCTGAGCTGCAGAGATGTTCCTCCTTCATACTCATTCGTTACTCCCTGCTTTGCTGCAGAGGTTGGGCACCGCCGCGAAACTGTTTCGTGACCTGCTGCTGGTCTCAACTGCTGGATCAGGACCCAAAGTGGGCATTCAGTGGGTGACTTTTCCATCACCCACTGTTCACCAACCTGCTCCATTGCGCAGTGTGAGGTTCAAACTGAGTCCATTTCCTTCATTAGCTTTCCTTCTTTGACTGCATTTTGAAACATGAAAACCTCCAGTTTTGTAGTCACACTTGTCCTCTCTTGTAAAATGTGCTCAGAATTCCTGTAGCACTTTCTGAATTTCCGCGAGAGTCGCTAACGTGAGGTGAAACCGGTTTGCGCCTCCATTGAAAATGCATTGGAGCAAGTCGCCATCCTGGTCAAACTGTAGACTGTAGAGACATGAAGTCTCAACTCAGTATGAGACGGAAGCCTCAGGATTTGCTACGGTTTCTGAGATATGGAGCGTTGCCATGGCGACGAAGCTGCAGAGTCGAGGAAAGGTCACAGCCTGCTCACACTACAGCCACAGACACTCGATGCAGACCTCCACTCGCGGTGGCACACGGTGCATTCACGAGCTGTTTATTCATAAACAGCAGCGTCTACTATTGATGTTAACGTCCCATTCATCTAGTGACGGGCTGATGAGGCTTCATGAAACAGTGTCTTCACTTCCAAGCCCACTAGATGGCACTATCTTCTTAAAAAAACTCACATCATATTCAAAGCGACAGCGCCATCTACTGAGCTCTCAAAATGAGGAGACTGTTTCATGAAGCCTCATCCACTCACCACTGCATTTATCGCTAGATTTGGGGAACAGCCTTTCCCCCTCCAGGGGTGCTGGAGGGTCCCCAACATCAAAAGGTTTTTCTGTCCTGCTTTCTGATTTATATCCCAAATAGAAAGGATGCACTTGAGCATGAGGGTTATTTCATCTTTGCTGTGCAAAACGTGGCATCAGCAGAGAGAAAAGAACCGACTCAGCATTTCTCAGGAATGCAGGGGAAGCCGTTTTGGGGTCGAGAGCACGGACTTGCTGGGGCTGTTGTGCAGGGAGAGGTCACGGAAACACAGTCTCACCACTGAGCCACTTGGAGTTGTGCTGGTCCGTCCGCACCGCGTTCCTCTTCGTCAGGCTCCTGAAGATGGCGGCATCCGTCCCCATGAAGTCGATGTACATGCCCGAAAACAGCTCCTGGTCTGGATCCAGGACACCACAAGGAGTCAGAACACAGATGTGAGGCTTGTCCCGACAGTGTTATTGTTCTGTCATGACACCAAGAGACCACATGTTTGGCTGTGAACTGCAGGGAGTTTTATCAGAGCCTCTGCCTCTGCTCCACTTCTGGAGTGTCACCCTGCCGGGTGTCGCTGCTGCTGACGTGGTGGAGCTCTGGTGTCAGGAAAATTAAGACGAGTCGCCGTCTGCCTCGTCAACAGCAACACAACACTGCAGCCCATCAAACAGGCCCCTGGGGCTCAAGTTTACCCCACAGACTGTTTGAACACACTGGAGGTTCACAACAGAGTCAGTGGGACTGAATACACTTGGATATTTCATTCGCGTCCGAGTCCACGTCGTCACTTCAGAGGTGAGAGAGTAAAGAGTGTGTTGTAGTACTCCAGGTTGGTGTTGGTCTCTATTTTAGGGTCTCAAATGCATCTTTACTCGGTCTTGTCTCAGACTCGGCGGAGTCTATTCAAGACTGATCGAGACCAACAGAGAAAACTGGTGCAAGAAGGATTCTGGCTTGACACGTCAGGGGTGTCTAACTGGTCCACAGAAGGGCCACAGCTGGTTTTACAGCAGGTCCTGACTAATCCCAAACACCAAATACCCTCCAGTCTCGATAATGTCTTGGTCTCGGTTGGTTGATGACAACGCGACTAGAGTCACAGAGGTTTCTAGTGCAGCGCGTGAATCCTATCAAAGGTGCGGGCCACCTACTGAGCATGACTGAGACGGTGTTGACGTCGGGGTTGAAGGAGCACCGTCCCTTCCCGGGCTCCGTCTTGGAATCAATGTGGAAGATCTGCTCCTGCCGAAGAGAAATAAATCCATCAGGTACTCTCATTCATTCTAAATGGAAGGTCAAATAAATCCAATGTGTTTCATGAGGAACAAATATTGAATATTAAAAACCACAAACTTCCAAAATGAGAAACGAAAAAACAATTGCTCTGTCTTTGTTCTGTCGTCCTCCCACGTGGAAATAAGTTGAAAAGAGATAAAATGCTCCCGCAACAGAGGAGTCGGGTGCAGCTGTTCCAAGAAACTGTCAGCCTGACTGGAAGCGGATCAAGCATCTGGGCCGGGCTCGCCTCTCCATGCTGCTCCGTAGGAAAACATCTGACAGCAGATGCGACCGACACTTCCTACATTTTGGAGGGATCTGCTCTGACCTTGGATGTCGGCGAGAGGAAGCAGTTCATGAGCAGCACAAGCAAACACAGATTGTGTCTCGTGTCAGACACACTCCATGTGTGAGATGAATGGAGTGGAAAATGAACATGTTTAAATGGAAGAAACAAAGACTTTGGCAGGTTGACGGTTGCGAGTGGGTTTGGTGATTTAACTGGCCCAGGCTCCGGGTGCACTGTGGGTCAAAGGTCTGGACCCTCACAGCTTGCTATGCACCACAGAGCTCTGGCGTGGAGGAGCTGTCACGTTTGAGCGTCCGAAATGAGCCTTTTCTCCTCCCAAACATGAGCCTCCAGCAAGTGGAGTCAGATTCCAGGCTCTGACGCTGCCTGCCGGAGGAACCCAACCCAGACTCCAAGAGGAGTCACAGTCCAGATCGACTGTTCCCAACCCAGCGCTCAGCCCAGCATCAGCCAAGACCTCAGTCACAATGGCTGACTCTTCTGCTTGTTCTCTGAGGCCTATTTGAATGACCCTCAGATGACCTTGTGTGCTGCTGTCTTTTGCGTCACATCACTCTGGCAACCCGTCAGTGTTTCTCACCTCGTCCAAGAACATGATGTCTTCACATGTTCGTCACAGCTTTTAAGCTACAATTACAAACCACTGAAACAGCAGGACAGCTACAGCGACCAATGTTCTGGTCATCTGGGTCTGGTTCTTCTTTGTGTATCACCACTTCAGTCGAGGTTCGGCTCTGACGCTGCAGCCGTCTGCTCTAGTCTCACCTGTCTGATCCACGGGGTCAACTTGAGGATGATGATGATGTGACTGTGATGATGCAAGGATGATGAAGATGATGATGGCATGAGGATGATCATGATCATGATGATGATGGTGACTATGATGATATGAGGAGGATGATGAAGATGATGATGACTATGATGACGTGAGGATGAGGACGATGAGGATGAAGATGATGTGACTGTGATGATACAAGGATGATGAAGATGATGAAGATAATGAAGAAGATGATCATCATGATGATGATGGTGACTATGATGATAAGAGGATGATGATGAAGATGATGATAACGTGAGGATGAGGATGATGATGATGATGATGGTGACAATGATGATAAGAGGAGGATGATGAAGATGATGATGGTGTGAGGATGAGGATGATGATGATGGTGATGGTGACTATGATGATAAGAGGAGGATGATGAAGATGATGATGACGTGAGGATGAGGATGATGATGATGATGATGGTGACAATGATGATAAGAGGAGGATGATGAAGATGATGATGGTGTGAGGATGAGGATGATGATGATGGTGACTATGATGATAAGAGGAGGATGATGAAGATGATGATGGCGTGAGGATGAGGATGATGATGATGGTGACTATGATGATAAGAGGATGATGATGAAGATGATGATGGTGTGAGGATGAAGATGAAGAGGATGAAGATGATGATCTGGGAGGATGATGATGAAGATGATGATGGTGTGAGGATGAAGATGAAGAGGATGAAGATGATGATCTGGGAGGAGGATGATGAAGATGATGATGGCGTGAGGATGAGGATGATGATGATGGTGACTATGATGATAAAAGGGTGAGGACGATGAGGATGAAGATGATGTGACTGTGATGATACAAGGATGATGAAGATGATGAAGATAATGAAGAAGATGATCATTATGATGATGATGGTGACTATGATGATAAGAGGATGATGATGAAGATGATGATGGTGTGAGGATGAGGATGATGATGATGGTGACTATGATGATAAGAGGATGATGATGAAGATGATGATGGTGTGAGGATGAGGATGATGATGATGGTGACTATGATGATAAGAGGATGATGATGAAGATGATGGTGTGAGGATGAGGATGAAGAGGATGAAGACGATGATCTGGGCACCAGTGTAAAGCATGACAGCAGGGTGGGCGCGGACAGGTCCAGCACTGACCTCGGGCCTGCGACCTCGGTTGAGGTAGACGCAGACAGGACTGTAGGCTCCGCTGCCACACATGAACAGATGAGTGCGGTTGTACGGCTGCACCACACGGATGAAGTTGCCACAGCCGTGCTGGAAGAGAAGGAGGAGACAGACCAGTCACTACCGTCACTGGTTTCACTGTCAGCAGCTTGTGGCGTCCGTCACAGGAGCCAGGTCGACACACACACACGCACACACGCACACGCACAGGGGCTTCTTTCCAGCTCATATTTTGGTTGGAGGAGGGAACTGAGTCAACTGTATGTGTCACCCACTTGGGCCAACTCTGACCACAACATCCTGAAGCTGTTTGAGGCGTGGATCGGTCAGTCGGCCTCTTGGCTGGAACGGCTCATGAGGTCAGAGGTGAAGAGCGAGTCCCAGTCTGGGGACTGGGCCTTGGCCTCCAAAATGGCAGCTGTTGCACTTCAGATCCAGCTCAGAGGTCCGTCCAGAGGGCGCACAGAAAACCCCCACATATTTGATCACCCCACACCCATCTGTGTTTTTATATCTCCCTTCCTCGCTCAATAGCTCCACCTCCTGGATCCCGGTGAGCCGGAACCAGACGGTCCTTCAAGTCTTTATCTGGACCAGCGCTTCTGAGGACGTCGGTCCACACTCCAGTCCGGTGCTTTCAGTTTACCAGACTCAGAGGTCAGACCTGAACTGTTGTGAATAACGTCTGATAGGAAACAAGGTGTTTTCAAACCAGACACAGGTGCAGGGTCACGCTGACCTTGAGTCTGGATGACCACTGATCGGAAGTTGAGGGCGGAGACGGCCGTGACATTAGACCTCCACCCACTTGCCTGTTTGAGGGCCTGTTTTGATGGGCACAACTGAGTCAGCTTCAACGCTTTTGGAAGACCTCTCCATCTCCATTTCAGACACTTCCTCCTGGGCTCATGTCCAGGAGACCTCCAGAACAGTCGCCATGCCCAGGACTGACTGATCCAGTCCCTCCATCCATCCATCAATCCTCATCAACAGTGCGTGGACTCCTCCACTAGGGGGAGTGAGTCACGACCTACAACAGAACCCGGCAGCAGGACCATCAGCCAAAAGGAATGAACTCCAGCAAGTTTCATAAACCTCAGGTGGAGTCGGATCATGGCTGCTAACTGCTCCAGCTCATGACTGGAAAGTCACAGCAGAGTCCAGTCATCCAGAGAGCGAACGGTCCAAGTGACTCATGCGCCTCCCACCCGAGGATCTGGACCCAGTGCTTCTCTTCATCCACGTCAAAGCACACGAGAGCTGCTGAGCAAAGATGTTCTCATGCGAGCCAGGTTACAGCCAAACCTGGAGCGTCTTGTTGCACTCGGAGCCTGGTGAGGTCCAGGAGGGGGCGGACACGGGGATGACTAGTTGTCACTGAGTTCAGCAGTGAAGGGACTTGAGCACGGAAGCGGAAAGATTTGACGACGGAGACGAGTTGCCAGGGACGACGGGCTGGAGCCGTGACGGGAAGCTAGGCCCGGTGTTTGACTCCCATGTTTCCCACAGAGAAGTCATCCTGCCGCTGCTGTGGAGCGTAGCTGCGTCTCTGGTTCATGCTATGTCTATTTATAAGAAGAGCAGATTCCAGCAGCAACACAATTAGAGCGAACAGCGCCGCCCTCCTGCTTCCATCTCACTAACAAATGAAGCTGGAATCAGGGCGCGGGAAGAAGTCAGCGAACAAGGCGCTGGGATCGACGTTCGGCCCAGGAAACCGCACTGATACCAGGAGGACCAGAAGCCTGGACCTGAGAGGTGGATGGGGAAAGTCCAAGGAGGTGAAGCAGCTGCCTTGAATGGAGCTCCAGCTGTGGCTGATGTCAGATACAGCGATGTGTAGAGTGAGACAGCTGGGACTGGAGTGTTGAGTCAGCGTGGCGGATGTTTGGCGGCTGCTATGACCTGACAGATGACCAGATATGAATGTGTGAATATTTCACACTCTCTGTTGGGTTTTGGCTGCAGACCTGCTCCCTGCTCACCACAGGGGGTGAAGTTGACAGCTCAGTTGTTTCCACCTTTATTAGGTCACTCTTGTGCTTTTATTTTGTTATTGTCTGTGTTCCTGTGTGTGGTTGCTTTCCTTTCTTCAGCTTCACAGCAGCGCAGCTGCATCCAATTCTGCTGATCAGACGATTTCTACACCTGGTTTCCAGACTGCGCTCCAGATGGTTGCTTCGCGTCCTCACGGTAAACTCTCTCTTGATCCTCCGCTCTCTCGTTCGCCTGTTTATGTTCCAAATTCCGTGCGTGCTTGATCTTCTTTCTGCTGCCTCCTTAGTTTGTCCGCCTCGCACCGTTTTCTGCTTCTCGCTTCTGGCTATCTGATTGTGTGTGAGTTCTTTGCACGACTCACCTTTTAGTTTCCTCTCGTTGTAGTTATTTCCTTGTGTGTGTGTGTAGATCCACCACTGAGCGCTTTCTGTTATTTGGGCCTCGTGAGTTCATTTCCGAAGCGTTGCCTGTTTTCTGTTTCAGGTTTTCTCCTGCCCATGAGTGTGTTTCCTGTTCCGTCTTCTGGTGTCGGTGCCCTTGGTTCAGCGTTCCTGTTCGTCTTTTGAGTTCTCGCGTAATTGCCAATAAACCTTGTTAAATCTAGTCTCGCGCTTCCGAGCCGTCTGTCGGTCGGTTCGACAATTCAGCACCTGGCTCTGATCCCACAGACAGCCACGATGTATTGGCTGATAAACATGGTTAAACTGGTTTTATTGAAAGACAGATTCACTTCAGTGGATCATGTTTTCACTGCGGTGGTCCTGCAGCTGTCTGAACAGCCAGGAGGAAAGACACTGTTTTCTCTCAAGCGACTGAAGATCACCAGACGATTCCTGGATCATTTCTGACGTCTGGATCTGGACTTCACTGATGAAAACCTTCTCCATCCTCAGTCATCTCTCTCACTGATAAGGAGTGATTTGAGTCCTCTGACTTCTTTACTGCTACATAAAGTCAGGGCTTCAAACCCGACACCTGCACGGACACAACTCTTCAGTTGGCGGCTTGCTCCGATAAGTTGTTTAACAGGGCGATATATTTTTCCTCGGTGGCTCCTAAAGCCTGCGGTGGGGGGTGAGACCTGCTGGTCCAGAGCCAGTGATGATCTCTGCTTCAGTGAAGACACCAGGTTGGGTCCCGGCCAGGTCACCGTCAGCAGAAATGCTAGCTTGTTTACGCTCATAACTGATAAGGAGTAAACACTGGACCTGTTCGTGTTCGTGTTGAAGGCTCTTACCGTGGGGTCCTTGCCTGCCATCTGGCACTCCTCGACCTTGCTGGGGGAAGCCGGCCAAAACACCTGCAGGACAGCACACATAAGTTCAAGAGCTGCTGCTGCTGCAGTGGTCACTCACACCACTGAAAACAACTCCTCTGTCAGCACAAACCATTTTTACATCTGTTCAACTGGCGAGGTGGAAATCATATAGCTAGTGCTACGGTGCCCTCAGTGACTGTCAATCACAGCATGCGTCATCGGTTTGAGCCGGTGTTGTTTTCTGTCTACGATGATGAAAATATTTTGTTAACCGCCCTGTTTTTATGGCGATAACATGACGACGACAAGCTAAACATGGGTCCTAACGTAACGACGGTTACGTTTGCAAGTTTTTTTGGCGGAAATGTATGTCGATGGTCTGTCAGACATTCAAAACTTGAGACGTTATTGTGCGTATGATCCACAATATCTGTCAGACGAAGCTCCCGTATTTGCACACGACCACCACCCGCCCAGCTGCGGCGCTTGTTCCTAGGTGAGTCCCAACAAGTGGCGTGAACACACCACGTGTTGATCCTCTCAGTGGAGCGTCAGTTGTGATCCAGACACGACGTTTCCCACAGAACTCTTGGTGCAAATGCGCTGCTGCTGCTGCTGCTGCTGGGCTTGAATGAGCTTGGTTGGCGCTGCTGAGCTCCAGCGTCAGTTAGCTTGGTTGTGCTAACCTCACTAGCTCATGTGTGTCACTGCAGCGAGTGATGTGGCGGCGACATGTTGTCAGCACCGACGGACTCAACAGTGGAGAGACATGAGAGTTTTGGCCAATGTTCAGTGTGTTGTGCGCCACCATGTGGTCAGTAAGCAAATGATCAAATGTGTTGTTAAGGCCACTCTTTTCTGAACATTGTTGTATTTGGACAAAATGATGAAACACATGATGCGATGCAGCATAAATGTGTGAGTGTGTTATATCCATAATTCTCCAGTGCACATGGTTATATTGACTAAAATTGACTAAAATGCTATCGGGTTTTCGTCGCCTGAAACTAGACAAAAACTATTCCAAGTATTCATGACTAAACTTGACTACGACTAAAACTACTTTTGTCCAAAAGACTAGAGCTGAAAGTGGAATGGCAGCCATTACCAACACTGGCTGAGGCTCAGCGTGTGACTGACCTCCCTCTCAGGATTCCACCTGAGAAGCACCGCTCTGGTGTCTTGAGCATGAAGTGGGAAGTTCAACTTGTTTTGTGTTGATAGTTCTGACGTGGAGCTCATTTCTGCTGAGCTCCTTCAGTGGCTCTGCCGCGGAGGAGAACAGCAAATATGGCAGTGATTTACATGAGCGTGGACGCAGCGCTGAAACCTCTCCACCATCTGTGGAGGAGTCGAGGTGCAAAGGTCCAGCACGCTGAATAAATCAGGCGCTAAAAGCCAGGCAGAGAGGTGGGCGGGGCTGTCTGTTTACGCACTTCATGCCCGTCAATTAGTCTGAAGAGGGGCCCGTGAGGGAGCCAAGCCCATATCTGCAGCTTTCTGGCTCCGGCGTGAAGCACCTGAGAGCGTCCTGTGACGCGGCTAATGTGTGCTGCTTGACCCTGCTGTCGGACCTTCAGTGTGCCGTGGGTGATGTTGTTGATGTCCACGGAGAGAACGTGGTCCTTGCAGCCCACATACATCCTGTCCTGGTCTTCGTCCATCTGCAGGATCCTGTAGTCCATCGGCGTCTCTGACAGACTGTAGTGTTCAAAGGTCTTGGACGCCTGCAGATCTGGAAGAGAGACGGAAGAGGCGTGATTTCAGAAGGAGCTGTTTCTGAAGGACATTCCAATTCGAGGTCAGCAGAGAAAGCACGAGCTGCAGATGAACTGGAAAACCTCCACCTCGGAGCGTCGGTTTGACTCCTCTGATGCTGCTTCAGCGAGAACATGTGGGTCCGAGTGTGATTCGTTCATTCAGTTTTAGTTGTGAAACGAAAATAAAACAAAATAATGACTTTACTTTACAAATGAATTCCATAAAACAAAGAAGTCGTTTTTCGTTGAGAGGATTTTGTCCTGAAAATAGTATAACAAAAACGAAAATACGATCGGAATGGCTCATTTGAATTGAATACAAGTGACATCCGACTTAGGACCGGGATCGGTTCCAACCAACCGGTCGTAAGTCAGATTGCATGTAAGTGGAATGCCATTCAAAACAGCCGATGCAAGTGTTATAGGTACCACTGTAGTGGTAGGTGGCTGTGTGAGAGTGAGAAGCTGGGATACTGTGCTGCCGTCACTGTCGTACGTGATGCTGGGCTGCTACGTGCTGCGCTGCCGGACACTGAATAAAAGAAAAATAAGCACTTGCTGTTACTTGTATTCAGTTCAAATGAGCCATCCCCGTAGTATTTTCATTTTTGTTATTCTGCTTTCAGCACAAAATCCACTGCACGAAAAACAACTTGTTTTTTTGTTTTATGGAATACATTTATGAAACAATAATAAAATGAGCCATTATTTTGTTTTATTTCTACCATTTCAAATTCCAAAATTGATTGAACAAATCCGACACGGACCCATGTGCCTCATGACGACTCACACTGATGACTCACTCATGAGAGCAATGACTCATCTGACCAGCGAGGAAACATTTCATCTCTGTGTGTTTCTTGGTCACATGATCGCTGCCTCAACAAGTCCTCCAGTGTTTACGATCAAAGACAAACATTTCCACGGAGTCACACACTGTGTTCTCTTTGTAATGGCTGCCTCTGGCTTCAGGGCGCAGAATGGCACAACGTGACCGACACAGGACAGAGCAAGCACACGTCGGTCGGTGAATGTATCGGCAGGAAAAATGAGGAAGGAGAAGAAGGTGAAGCAGCTTTTGAACAGCGTGAAGAGGGTTTTCTCCACAGCTGGCAGGACTCTCCTTCAGAGATCCGGGAGGGAGTCAGAGTAGAGCCACTGCTCCTCGCTGTTGAGAGAAGTCCGCCGTGGCAGGTTGGGTTTCTGGTCAGGATCTGTCCTGGGACACCTACTGGGGAGCATGTCCCAGTGGGAGGATGCCTCGGGACAGACCCAGGAGCTGCCGTTGCTCTGAGAGAGGCAGGTCTGGGCTCTTCATGGATATGGAGGCCTCGCCACGTCCAGCTCAGCAGGAAACATGTGGCATTTTTTCCGTGCATTTCATGACTAACTCGGGACTAAACACTAATTTCATCATGTTTTCATCCAAAAACAGCCCAGCTGAATTGCAACTTCTTTCATTTGGCCCAAAGCAGCCTGTCGGACCGCACCCGGGCTCCTGTTCAGTACCGTTGCAGCAAGGCAAGTTCTTTAGTAGGGGCCCGAGTCAACTGGGGCCCCCAGACAACATGGTTTATCAATTGAATGTAACAACAAATGCCTTTAACTTATCTTCAAAGCAACAAGGTGGTATTACAGAACATGTTTTTCAAACCAAAAAATGCAGCTCAGAGCTGAAGCCAAAGTCTGGCAACCCACTCCACCATTCACAGATACCTGGCCACCTGATCCACCACTTCAGCAGAGGCTCACGGCACGGTTCAACACAGTCGAAGTCGAAACCATTTGGTCTGTGCAACCCATGTTTGCTCTTTATTTCATAACCTTCCTTGTTGTTCGCAGTGTCACGTATCGAGCGCGACCTGCTCTGTCGTCATGGTGACGCTTCAACGTAAGCGCTTGCGTACAGCGAGGGTAAAATAGCAGTTTGCAGCGAGTGTTCTGGAGCCCTGTGTTAATACGATGACAGTAGCTGATCCTCTGACTTCTGACAAGAGAACAAGAGTTTTGAAAGGCTTAGTAGAAATGAACAGTTTTGTTGTGCCTATTTTCAAAAGTAAAGTCTCCTGGATTCTATTTTGTCAAAACATGAATTACCTTTCAATACAATTGACTTTGTCTCAAAACGTATCACAGATATTTATGTGCAATATGAAAATAAATGAATAAATAGTGGCAAAACTCCGTCCACAAATGTTCATTTTGCTGAATCCCTGATATTATCTGACCAGCTACGACGCGGCTGTTTGTCCTGTCGTATGCTAACACTGTTAGCTTGGCTTGTGATGGAGGCGGCGTAGGCTCGATGCCATGCTAGCCATTCTCTTTTGCCTGGGGCCCCCAAATTCCTTGTTTCCACATCGACTCTCTGTCGGTTCCTTCACAGGACCGGACTCATTAAAGCGCACACTGTTCAGGAAAACATCCTCCGCCAGTTATTTTCAGCCCATTTACTCCAGAGACAGAGGACCCTCCACCGCAGCATCAAAAGCTGCGCTGTAAAGGCAAACTCATGAATATTTATCACTTTTTCAATCAGAGCTGAGAGCAGGACGGAGGGGGGAGAGGGGGGTCTGGTCCCTCCTCCTCTCCTCCTCATGGAGCCTGGGTCAGAGACCCTCTCATCGACAGCCATGTCGCTGGGCTGCACTCGCCTTTTGGGGGGTGAAGCTGCTCCCACACTCTCTCGGGAAGTGACTCTGTTTTGTCTGCAGCTCATGTCGTCTCCACGTTGTAACGCAGGAGAACTTTCCCCTGAGACCTGGCACCTCAGGCCTGGACCAGAGTCAGTGTCCTACCAACCACCAAAAACACAAATCATAGATTGGTGTGGTAAAGATTCCATATTGTTTTGTTATTGTTTGTTATTCTTTCTCTCCCTGCAGAAGAGAGGCTGCAGCTTGGAGGCTGAGGCACAACATGCAACGCATCTTCTGAAGAGAGCTGAACAAATAAAACGTCACGAAACCCAAACTAACAACAATTCAAACACTTTCCATCCCATGAGTCTTTCACGGCTGAAACTTGGCTGCTGCGTGAGCCGCCGTGTTGGAGACCCCGGGTTTGTTGTGCAGGTTCATTTCAAGTCACCATGCGCTGGGAGAGTTGCTCAGCTGAGGTCCATGAAGTCAAGATCAAGACACCTCAGGTTCCGTCCGGAGGGAGGGTGAGGATGATCCAGAGTCTCTTCCCGAGCGTCGGCCACGTGGGGCAGCGGCTTCCTGCTTCATTTGCATCGTGCGACATCGCAGGTGAAATCTGCTCCTGCTCAAGTTAACGTCAGTCCAAGACAAACAGCTCTCAGTCTCTCCAGAGAAAATGAAATCTCTCCGCCACATGTGGTTCATTAGCCCAGGGTTTACAGCGTTCCTCCTGGCTGAGATCACGAGTGTCAACAGAGCGACGCGGAGTTCATGAAGCCACGCGGCGGTGAGCACCGCGCCGCTCGCGTGCTAGGAACATCGTTGTTTTACTTTATTTTCTTTTCTTTTTGCACAATGTACTGAAGCACTTTCCCAGTTGGTGGGATCCTCATTGACATTGGCAATAGAGCTGATTCCGATTCTTTGGCAATTCAACATGTCACAGCAGCCAGTGACAACAAAGACATTAAAGATGCAAAACAAACATCAAAGACGTCCACAAAGCGTCAGCAAAAAAAAGTCAAGCTGTCAAACAACATGAGACAATACAATAAATGGCCGTGATATGTAAACAAATATCATGGTAAAAAATAAAACACAAGTAAAGATAACAATACGTTATATGAATAATAACTATGTAATAAATAAACAAATGATGGACAGCCAACATGGACCGGTCCATCAGAGTTCACTGTTGTACAGCCATGATGGAGGAACAAACTCGTGCTGTGAGACGAGTCAGAACATCTGACGTCTTCAGAGGACGGATGCTCTTCAGCTCCTCTGAACCCGCGGTGCCAGTGGGCAGGAGAGAAGAGGATTGGACAGGTGGTGGCTCCTCTATTATGCATGGCAGCAGGTCTTCAGCGCGAGTGCGGACCTCTCTGCAGGTGGCTGGAGTCGCTCTCCCACTTTAAGCTGCTGACGCTTTGGAGCGGAAGCAACTGTTTCATCCTGCTCTTAGCAGCACGAAGGCTTTTGTTGAGACGAGACCAACACAGCGGCTCCACAGACTCAGATTCAGAGCAGTGAGCAGACTTGATCCTTTCGAGTTTCAAGTCTTCACCCTCATGTCTCAAGCATGTCTTGAACTTTAACCCTCGAGTCATAACCCTCAAGTCTGAAGCAAGTCTCAACTCTGAACCCTTATATCTCAAGCAAGTCTCGAGTCTTAACCCTTGAGTCTTTACCTTCAAGTATCAAGAAAGTTTTGAGTCTTAACCCTCAAGTCTCAAGTCTTAACCATCGCCTCTCAAGCAAGTCTCGAGTTTTAACCCTCGAGTCTCAAGCAAGCCCCGAGTCTTAACCCTTGAGTCTTTACCTTCAAGTCTCAACAAAGTTTCGAGTCTTAACCCTTGAGTCTCAAGCAAGCCTCGAGTCGTAACCTTCACATCTCAGGCAAGTCTCAAGTTTTAACTCTTGAGTCTTCACCCTCTAGTTTCAAGCAAGACTTGAGTCTTAACCCTCAAGTCTCAAGCAAGCCTCGAGTCTTAACCTTCACATCTCAGGCAAGTCTCAAGTTTTAACTCTTGAGTCTTCACCCTCTAGTTTCAAGCAAGACTTGAGTCTTAACCCTCAAGTCTCAAGCAAATCTCGAGTCTTAACCCTCGGGTCTCAAGCAAGATTTCAGTCTTAACCCTCAAGTCCTAACCCTCACATCTCAAGCAAGTCTCGAGTTTTAACCCTTGAGTCTCGAGCAAGTCTCGAGTCTTAACCGTCAAGCCTTAAACAAGTCTCAACTCTGAAGCCTTATATCTCAAGCAAGTCTTTACTGTCGAGCCTTGACCTTCAAGTTTTAAGCATGTTTCGAGTCACACCCCTCGAGTCTCAAGCAAGTCTCAAGTCTAAACCCTTGAGTCTTGACCTTCAAGTCTCAAGCAAGTTTCGAGTCTTAACCCTCAAGTCTCAAGTCTTAACCCACACCTCTCAAGCAAGTCTTCGGTTTTAACCCTCGAGTCTTAACTCTCAAGTCTCAAGCAAGTCTCGAGTCTTAACCCTCGAGTTTCAAGCAAGTCTCGAAATCTTAACCCTCAAGTCTCAAGCATATCTCAAGTCTTACCCTCGAGTCTCAAGCAGGTCTCGAGTCTTAACCCTCGAGTCTCAAGCTGAGTCTTGAGGGAGCTTTTGAACCATTTGAAGAAGACAGCCACGGTCCAGATGGACGCACGGTGGCTTCGAGTGTGTTCCCTGCCAGCCCAGTGTGGTCAGTGGTCAGCACTGGTGACCGTGTCTCACATCAGATGCTGAGTTGGACCTCGCCGTGGTGGAACTTCAGAGAGCAGCCAGCAGACTTGATCCTCCCTGATGGAAGTGCTGGTGAAACCTCTTGGAAACAGGAAGGAAAGAGGCGGCGTGAAGCCACAAAAACACTTCCGTCCTGTTTCATGCCTGGAAAGGCCTCCGACAGTGTTGGAATCACAGAAGCGCCACACAATGAGTCCACAGTTGTGGAGCCGCACGCAGCTACAAGGAGTGGCTTGTTGTGCTCTTCACAAATGGGATCCATTGTGGCGGTTCGTCTCAATCCTGGAGGGTACTTGCTCTATTGAGAGGGAGCGAGCGGTGAAGGCGCAGATGTGGATCACTGCCAAGAGCTCCTCACACACCGTCACCCCAGAACCTGCCCTGCAGAGACCATCTCCTCCACACCTTCCTCATCTTGTCCTTCTGGGTTTCTGCAGCTTCAACTCTGACTCAACTGACTCTGACTTCTGTCTTTGTCTCAAAGCAGAGGTGGGAGTAAGTCACACCTCGGCTGTGCAAGTCTCGAGTCTTTACCCTCGAGTCTCAACTCTGAACCCTTATATCTCAAGCAGGTCTTGAGTCATAACCCTCGAGTCTCAAGCAAGTTTCGAGTCTTAAGCCTCAGGTCTCAAGCAAATTTTGTGTTTTAACCCTCAAGTCTCAAGTCTTAACCCTCACATCTCAGGCAAGTCTGGAGTCTTCACCCTCAGGTCTTAACCCTCAAGTCTTAAGCAAGTCTCAAGTCTTAACCCCCAAGTGTCAACTCTGAACCCTTATATCTCAAACAGGTCTCGAGTCTTAACCCTTGAGTCTCAAGCTAGGCTCAAGTCTTAACCCTCAAGTCTCAGGCAAGTCTCAAATCTGAACCCTTACGTCTCAAGCAAGTTTCGAGTCTTAACCCTCAAGTCTTAACCTTCAAGTCTCGAACAAGTTTCGAGTCTTAAGCCTCATGTCTCAGGCCAGTCTCAAGTCTTAACCCTCAAGTCTCAACCTTCAAGTCTCGAGCAAGTTTCGAGTCTTAAGCCTCATGTCTCAGGCCAGTCTCGAGTCTTAACCCTCAAGTCTCAACTTTGAACCATTTTGTCTCAAGCATAGTCTTGAGTCTTAACCCTCGTGTCTCAGGCAAGTCTCAAGTCTAAACCCTCAAGTCTCAACTCTGAACCCTTATGTCTCAAGCAAGTCTTGAGTCTTAACCCTGGAGTTTTAACCCTCAAGTTTCAAGCAAGTCTCGAGTCTTAACCCTGGAGTTTTAACCCTCAAGTCTCAAGCAAGTCTCAAGTCTTAACTCTAAAGTCGGGGTTGGGGTTAGTTGAGTCATTTACCACTGTTTGTCAAGCAAGTCACAAGTCCCTGATCTGGTGACTTAACCCGGACTCGAGTTAAGTCCCATGACTCGAGTCCCCCGTCTCTGTCTCAAAGTAGTTTTGCAGACAAGACTTATTTTGAGGTACAGCTGTCAGCAGACTTAGAGAGACACCGTGACACAATGGATGATAGAATTTCAGGTAATCGCAATAATGACTTGGAAATGTGCCACCTAAAGCTAAAATAAAAGTCTTCAAACGTCTGGGTGTGTGGCACTCCGAGTGCCTCCAAGTCGAGTTCAGGCTTGGCTGAGAGCACGACTTCCATCTTGGAGCAGGAAAACTAAATGGCACGGCTCTTTTGTGGAGCTGTGGGAGTGATCTGGCGGGATTATTGACTTTAGTCAGCGCCGTGTTTGGGCAGCTCGCTCGCACATCTGCAGCAGCGCCACTTTCCCATTAACACTTGTCTGGACCTGGAACCGGGAGGGGCCGGCCGCTAATTAACAGCAGCCTCGGACTTGGCCGCCGCTGCCTCCACCTGAGCAGCCGACGTGAATGAATTAGCCCGGCGCTAATTGGGGTTGTGCTCCTGAACAAGACTCTTGTGGCGTTGCCATGGGTTTCCTGCGGGAGGAGCCAAAGCACCCGCCTTGATAAATATTGGAGCAGCAGCTTACGCCGCCCTCCTGTACTTCATCTTCGCTCAGAGATGGGGGGCTTTCATCCTAAAGGTCTGACTTGAAACTCCGAGCCAAGTCCTGTCCGGCCCAGGCTCGGGGGGCGGGGGGGGTGTTCTGGATGGCTGCACTTATCCGAGACTGGATCTGACCCGCTCTTACATACCGCGCCAGTCGAAGACTTGATCCTGGCAACGGAAATCTCGCGGCCTGAGCTGGGTGAATCCGAGGGCAGGGAGTTTCCCGTGATGGCGTGAAGATCTCCTGGTCTCACTGCTGAGGCCTTGGCTAATATTCCCAGCAGAAACTGGAGACGCGACCTGTCTGTCGCACCAGGCAGAGAGTCATGGTTCCTCAGGCCTCAATTAGCTCCCGACCTCGCCGTCACATGTCAGGAGGACTTTAGCTCCGACGCCACCTGTTAGCGCTGACCCCTGACCTCTGCTCAGCGTGGGCTTCCAGTTCCTCCTCACAGTGAATCTTTTATTCATTCTGTGACTCCAGACTGGACACGCAGGACACAGCCTTCCCGCTGTAATGTTGAAGCACAGCTCAGGCCAGTGGCTGCCGCGCGGCTCGCGCGCCGTCAGACCCGAGGTGGCGCCCGCTGCAGGTGGACCACTGAAGACCCGGGTCAGAGGAAAGCAGCAAGCCGCTCACTCTTGACATGACTGAAGCACAAATAGAGACATAAAACTCCACAGCAAGGTCTCCTGTCAGCGCTGGCCTTTGACCCCATGACCTTTTAGTGACCTCAAAAAAACGACATAGCACCAGTCAGGCATGCCGCTAATGCCTCAGCTAGCTAAACGACAGGGGCATCCGACGCAGCTGAGCTCTTGTTCCAAGCCCATGTCAGAGAATCTATTGCGCAGGATTTGGACCTGCGGTCGACCCAAGACCAGGTTCATCAGAGCCGTTTAAGGAAGTGCTTGGTTTAAGTTTTCACGGTCGCTGTGCTGGGATTTCTGGAGAGTTTCGGGGGTCATCTATTCGACGTCATGCTCACGACGCTCATTTATTCCAGTTGTAAACCAGCCACCGAGCGCAGTGTCCTGCAGTGTGTTCAGATGCAGCCGACCTCCCAGGAGTCAGCAGATGCCTGTGACATCAGCAGGCCTGCTGTTAAAACAAGGCCGGCTCATGAGCGCCTGTGTTTGGCCGCGCCTCTCAGCACATGACCAGGCTGGAAGGAGGAAAACAAACCATCCGCCTCACGTCGCTTTTGCCCTGTTAATATTACTGAGCGGCTCCCTGAGGCGCTGCAAACGGTTTTTCAAATGTTTTTTTAGGGGTGGTGACAGGCTGATGAGGCTTCATGAAACAGTGTCATCATCTTCAAAGCCCACTAGATGGCACTATCTGCTCAAAAATCTTTGGATTCTCAACAACCACGTCAATGAAACCTCACATCACATTTAAAGCAACAGCGCCATCTAATCTGAAAATGAGGACGCTGTTTCATGAAGCCTCATCAGCCCACCACGAGCTGATACCAGGTATCAGTGTCGGTATCGGCCAAGCCTTTTTTCAGTGTACTCAGTACTGGTGAACGGCTGCCGATACCAGCCACCGATACTCAAGACAATGAAAAAATGACATTGAGTAGGACATTCTCACCAGTAGATGGCGCTACACCACCATGGTTTGACAACTCACGCGCAACATGTCCTGTTCAGACAACCTGTACCTGTGAACATGGCTGCTTCGCTTTCAAGATATTCCAGGATTTGGCCCAAAACTTTGCCGTTGAAAATGAATGGGAAGAGAATTCAACACTTCAGAAATGTGGCTCTATGTCAACGGCTCACAGCTCTCGCAAACTTTGGCCGAGAATCTCTGTAAAGAGCTTAAAACGTGGCCACACTTGTCCTCTCTCGCCCCATAAGAAGATTGGAACCTAGTCGTATTGTACGTCCACAAATCGGCCTCAAGCAACCCGACATTTGGCAGAAAGCGGAAAGTTACAGTGGACAATCAGACTGGAGCAGAGCGGAAAATAACGTCGGAAGAGAGGGGGACATTCACGCGTGGCTTGGAGTAGAGTTCCTGCTGATAAGTTGCTGGTTCTAGTAAGCAACTCTAGCTTCTGCTTACAAGACACGTAGGAGATGAGCTTGTGTAGGAGCAGCAGCATGTCGGTTACACAACCCAGGAGAGTGAGTCGTGCTGACGCATGATGGAAGACCTGGAGAAAGTGGTAGAGGCGGCAGCACCTGGTTCATCGGACCTGCACTCTGGGCCTGTGGATCCACCGCTGGCTGTGTGTGGGGGAGCCGCCCCACGTCTTCATCTGTCCTGACGTCCCGCTACATTATTCAAAGAGAAGCCCGTTCGGGGCCACTTGCTCTCTTGTAAACATCCATCATAGACTGAGGATGAAGTGTTTATATTTCTGGTTCCATTCGTCCTCGGACACTGGAGCGCTGCCAGAGCTGGGAGAGACCACTGATGAGGGGAAATGATCCTCGTCGTAAACACAGACTCGGGAGAGTCAGACCCTTTCAGGGGAGGGTGGGAGCACGTCTTCATGTTTATAGAGAGGAATATGCAACTTAGAACGACGGTCAAACACCATAACCTGAGGGACGTTGACACTCGGGTTGTGCGTCCATAACCTCAGCTTCAACAGTCAACCAGCCTGCTTTCATCTCAGCACCACAGAGGGAACTTCAGCTCCGACTGAAGAACTTCAGATTAAACTCAATCTCAGGTTCAAACACGTAACCTTCTCTGTTAGGCTTTAATCCACACGTGAGAAGAGGGTCAGTCCGGAATGATGATGACTCGGCAAGATGGACAGACGTGACTCAGTCGGACCTCGACCTAACCTGCTGCTGGTGGTGTTGCTCCAACCTCTCACATAAGACTGACGCTGACATGATCTGACACTGTCACGTTCCCCAATGACCTCAAGGGACCAGTCATCCAGAGTGATGGACTGAGACCATGGGAAGTGAAGAGGTGAGTGCGGGCAGGGTGGAACAGGTGGAGACGACTGTCAGGTGTGATCTGTGGCAGCAAGAGTGAAGGAGAAGCTCTGCAGGACAGTAGTGAGACCTGCCATGTTTGGTCCAGAGACAGGAAGCAGAGTGAGAAGAGTCAGAGCTGAAGATGCCAAGGTTTCATCGGGAGTGACTCGGATAGACTACGTCAGACACTAGTATATCGGAAGAGAAGGCTGGAGATGCAGGGGACATGTTGGATGAAGAGTGAGAGCTAGCTGTACCAAGCTAAACAAGGAGAGGAAGACGACTGTTGAGGTTCATGGAGGTGATAAAGGAGGACATGAAGAGCAGAGGAGAAGGAGGCTGACCCCAGGTGGGAAAGGTGGAGAGTCCGACAAGAAAATAGACGGTTTTCCTGGAGCAGGAAGCCACAAGTGCGTCCCATCTGTGCTGGGATCTGGAGTGACGTCAGCCTTGTCAGCCGTACACATGTGGTTGGAATGTGAAGTGTCACTCTGAGAGGGTGTCAGCCAATCAGAGCAATACACCCGCAGCTAAAAATAAAAGCAATGGAAACGTTGCCCCGACGGTCCACTGCGGTGCCCTGAAGCCACTGGCACAGCGTGTGGTTTGGCTGGAGGTAGGAGACGGAGGCAGGACGAGCGGGAGGAATGTCAGAGGCGGCGACTCCTCAGAGAGGCTCCTGAACCTCGCTCACCCCGGGATGGAATTTCAGCAGCGACACCGAGAGAGGCCGGCAGATACCCCTCATCTGCAGATGGAGCCTTTATTTTCTTGCTTGAGTCAGCTGGGGGACCGAAGAATGACGGGACCTGGTCTTCAGGGACCTCACCCTCTGGCCACCCAGCAGGTGTTTTATCAGTCCCAGGACGGCACTTTTCCTCCACTGTCTCTGATCCCACTGGCTCTCTAGAGACTCCCCTTTTTTTACGGGCTCCTCCTTGGTCCTTCAAGTCTCCATCTGGTCTTCACCCGCATGACCTTTGACCCACATGAAAGCCCGCGTGACAGCGAGCAAGGATGGAGAGTTGAAAATGAGTAACCTGCTCCTCTTTAATGCAAGTGAATGGAGCCGAAAACCGGGTGTGCCTGTGCGTTTTTTGAGTCTCACGCACAGTCTGAAAGTGCTGCAGTATTTCTGAACACATCATACGTGAAAGGACAAGTGTGACTACAATAGTGGAGATGTTCATGTTTGTGCGGTGTGGCGTTTGGTCACAATCGGCGAAAGAAACCGTTGTTTCCAATGTTATTCTCCGCTCTCCTGATCGCCCACTCGAACTTTTTTTGCCATATTGTCCAGTTGCTTGAGGCAGATTTGTGGAAAAACGATAGGACCTGGCTCCATTGTCATTTCTTAGGGCGACTGAGGGCGAGTGCGACCACATTTTAAGCTCATAACAGAGTTTCTAGGCCAAAGTTTGGGGGAACTGCGAGTCATTGAAGTAGAGGCACATTTCTGAAGTGTTAAATCCTGTTCCCATTCATTTTCAATGGGAAAATTTAGGGACTAATCCTGGAATATCTTGGGAATTCTGGGACCCAGGCTTGAGAAAAGTAATAGCAGGCGCCACACGATTGGGCCGCACTTTTTGGCTTTGGAACGGTGTGTGTACGATGAAAGCTCTGGGAGGAAGAGCAAGCCGAAAATCGCGCTGGGAAAAAAATGGCCGACACGAATGAACAAGTCTTTCTTCAGTCAATAGTGGGCCACCAAACTCTCTGTGGGTCAGGGTGAACCAAGCTGCAGTGGGGGCAGGTTTGTGCCAACCAACCAAAGTCACGCTGATAAACCAGCTGGAACTAGCAGCACCAGACTAACAAAAACATGGAGCCCGTCCTGGAGCGGCCGAGTTCCTCCTGATCGAGGGTCGAAAACAGATGCTTCGCTGTGACTGTCACAGGTCAGAATCCATTGATAAACAATGTTGGAGAGAAGCACATGACTCCACGTTTCTGACTCGGCCGGAGTCTCAGATTCGGTCATTAGACTGACTGCAGAGCGAAACCTCCTGGCGCTCCGCGGCAGACTGTTTCAAATGGAGAAGGAATGTTGGAATATTCTGAGTCAAATTGAAAGCATGAAAGTGAAACAAAGGTCTCCAGAGGGAAAGTATTTGGAAGTGAGTCAGAGTCGGGGGCCGACATCACCGCAGCATTCATGGGTTCACGAGGATTCACTGTCTCCCCGGGCAGGTTTCAGTGAGGTGAGTGCTGTGACCACCGGCGCCACCCTGTGGCTCCAGGAGAGTGGGTTCATTCCTACGTCATGATGATGTCAAGAGTCCATCCGCTCCCACCAACTCCACCAGTCGAGCAGCTGCTGCTCATGATCTTCAAATGAAAGTGTCTGGACCTGTTCACCTGCCTCTCACCTCATTCCCCATCCAGACTTTTCCTCTGACTGCTCCATAAACAGTCATTTCAGAGAAAAGTCTCACAGAAACCATGGCCTGTAGGTGGCGCTGCGGAGCTCTCACATGTAGCTGAGAAGATGGTGACAGAGAGGTGTCACCACAGTGAGGCTCGAGGGTTCCTCTCTGGAGAGCCTCAGCTGAGTGCTGCTCCTGACTCTACCTCATGGCCTGGAGTCTCCGGGTGGGAAGAGGTTTTTCCCGATCTTTCCCCAGTGAGGCGTTGGTGGTGTCCTACCTTGGAAGGAGAGGAAGACTCGCGGCACAGGCTGCGGCAGGATGGAGGCGGCGGCGCAGATGATGGAGAGAGCCAGGAGGGGAGGAGCCATGGTCCACGCCAGAGGTGGCCCGGCCCACGCCGCTGACCCGCCCATGACCCTGAAGGCGTCTGGTCGAGGTTGAGCTCTGGGAGAGAAATGAAAGGAGTCAAAGAAGATCTTTAACGTTTGTTGCAAAGCATTGTGGGAAGGCTTGAAAGTAAGTGTCAAGTGAAGCACTGCTCCACCAAGAAGCCCGCCGTGTTCTGAGAGGAGGTGGTGCCGTCACTGCAGCTGCAGGCAGAGAAGAAGCAGCTCCACCTTTCTGGCTCATGACTCATGGACATGTGAGGAGAGAGACGCCGCCACTGGTTATGGAAGCCTTCCTCTCTGACTCCACGCTCCCACAACTCCATCACTCAAATGTAAACCACAGCTTTGGTGGAACTGAGGTGGCTTTGAGAGGAAATAAGAGAGTCAGACACTGTCTGTTTGTTCTTCATCATCATCATCTTCTTCATCATCATTACACCATCTTCATCTTCATCATCATTGTCACTATCATCATCATCACCATCACCATCATCTTCATCATCTTCACCATTACATCATCATCATCATCATCTTCCTCATCATCATGACACCATCTTCATCATCTTCCTTATCATCATTACACCATCTTCATCATCATCATCATCATTGTCACTATCATCATCATCACCATCACATCATCTTCATCATCTTCATCATTACATCATCATCATCATCATCTTCATCTTCATCATCATCGTCACTATAATCATCTTCACCGTCATCATCACGATTGTCTTCATCATCATCATCATCATCATCTTCATCTTCATCTTCATAATCATCATCATCACTATCATCATCACCATCATCTTCATCTTCATCTTCATAATCTTCATCATCATCGTCACTATCATCATCACCATCGTCATCACGATTGTCTTCATCATCATCACCATCATCTTCATCTTCATCTTCATCTTCATCTTCAGCTTCATCTTCATCAGCATCTTCATCTTCATAATCTTTGTCATCATCATCATCATCACATCTTCATCTTCATCACTATCATCATCATCGTCATCATCATTTTCACTATCATGATCACCATCATCATAACCTTCATCATCCTCATCCTCATCCTCCTCATCATCTTTCCGGCCACGTAACATGCCTTGCTCGGCTGAGTTTGGCCCCGGGCCTTGAGTTGGATCCTCTTCCGTCCCACTACCAGCCACAGGATGAAGGACAGCAAACCCTCCAGCAGCAGCTCCTGCTGCTCAGAAGGAAGGTCTTGTCGGACACGTTACCTCTGCAGATGCACTGGCCTGAAAGATGCATGAGATAAACCTTCACAACAGACGCAACATCCCTCCCTCCTCCGCCTGTTTTTCCTCCGGAACACGACATACGCACGTCAATAATTGATATACAGACAGGTAGCGGGCCTCCGCGGCTGGACCTGTCCCACCCTCAGCACCTCTGACCCGCGCGGATGTGCGGTCCACAGACGGGAGCCGGACCTGATGGAAACGTCAGGTTGCAAGACAGGTTTGATAGAGTTTTTAATCTGCAGATCCCGGTGGTCATGGCTTATTGATGCGCTCTGAAATATTCATGGCCATAAGAAAAGACAGCGGCAGGGTTGCAATGAAATGTTCCGTCTGGCTACAACAGCAACTGTGGATTTGACTGACTGAGGCTGTATCGAACAGTTAGGGTTCCTCATGTGCTCCATCAGGATGAGGCTCCTGCAGCTCAGTCCGGACGAAAGGAAGCGCATGCTTCACTGTTCACAGGTGAGACCTTCTTTGTCCAACATCTGACGCTCCTCCAGCTTCACTTCAGCTTGCCCCACGCACCTTCATCGTGACCTTCACTGTGGCCCTCCTCTCCTCCACCCTTGTCTCTCCTCTCCACATCTGTCCTCCCTATCTTGGCCTCCTAACTTCTCCACATGCCCCTCAGACGGACTGATATGGTGCTTCATATCTGACACTTCTGACTCTGACTCCAGAGTCTCAGGTTCTGTCTCCGGTGGCACCTCCTGCTGTGCAGCCTCAGGTGATGTCCTCTCTTTTCTCCCCAGCTGGGGGCGCTCTGCGCAAAATAGCTGGTTTGTGACCCACCACCAAGCAGATCTCACAGAAGTCGTCATCTGCCGGACACTAAGGTCACGACCCCTGACCTATTCACCACCATTAGCTTGACCTTCTTATTTCTCCGTCACTTCTTAACACCACGAGTCGTGGTCACCTCAGATATGAACTGGTGACGGAGCTCAGCCACAGCTGGAACAGAACGTGGTGTTTCACAGCCAAAACTAAACATGGAAGAGTCTTGTCATGTTTGTTTTACAAGGAAACAGTGGAAACAAGCTGCGTAATACGGATCATCTTGACTGATCCACACTGCTCTCACAACACACAGTGAGAGAGATGTGAGGTTTTTATCAGTGAAGTTCAGATCCAGACGTCAGAAATGATCCAGGAATCGTCTGGTGATCTTCAGTCGCTTGAGAGAAACCAGACTCTTTCTCCTCATGCAGACAGCTGCAGGACCACCACAGTGAAAACATGATTCACTGAAGTGAATCTTTGTGACGTGTGGATCGATCCTGAAATATCGATACCTCCGATACCGGATCTTGACTCTCTAAAATCAATTCTCAAACCAAAACATCAATACTTTCGATACTTAAGAAATTTGAGGTCATGTATCTCCTGAAGTAAAAGTAACTGGACTAGTGAGATCCTGTCTGGACACGCGGTGGGTGGGAACTACTTTCCTTCCGCCTGTTATGGGGCGTCATTCCATGCAGAGGCAGGCAACATCCACGTAAGGTATGGTCATAGATTATATCAATAATAATAACAACAATAAAGTAGCAGGATGTGTGTCGCTGAAATGATCTCACCCTTCCTGACTTGAGTTTGGATGAGTTCATGGAAGGATTCTGAGGTGGTTCACCACTCAAAGTAGGTCTTTCACACTATACAGTGCAATGACTATAAAACTGGAGGAGAAAAGATGAATAAAACCAACATATTGCATTATTTCCAATCAAACTTAAACTGTTAAATGACCTGTTAAATTAATATATAACACTTGAATGAATAATGTATATCACTTTAACAGTGCAGTTATTGTTTAAACATTTGACCAGCAATTTCACGTTTGAGTTGTCAGTATAATAATGGTTTGTACCCCTTTTTGTCGACAGTTGAAGCTAGTAACATGAAGTATTCCGTGCTGAGTCGTGCCATCATTTTCAGTGAGAAACCTGGGAGTCACTGCCACTTCTGTACCGAGTCTTTTCAAAGGCAGCAGACGGTAAATATGCTATTTATAGTGGTTGTTGATCATTTAAAAATAATTTATTTTTATGTTTTTTTTCAGAGTAAATAAATAAACAGGTTTCCCATTCTTGTATTCTTAAGGAAGCTATGATTTGGGCCTAGTCACATACAAGTACTGTAGGTATCGGTGTCTGTATCGGCGATACCAGTCTGAATGTTGGAATGTGGAATTCAGTGGAATGGAACATCACTAGTGAATCTGTCTGTCAATAAAAAAAGCCTGAAAAAGGCCCAAACAAGTGAGTTATCAAACACCCTCACACGCAGCGAGTCCTCGGGTCCCCACAGAGAGCTTCCCGGGACCAGGTTCAGCTCTCCAGGTGGGATCAAGTCCACGGCTTGAGTTCACACGTCGAACATTTGAGCCAAGTCTGCAGTCCGACTCCACCACCGAGCGCCTGGGACACGAATGTGTGCCGGTTCATTTGCGTGTGCCGTGGTTACAACAAAGCACTGGCCCTGCGGCCTGGTGTTGAATGAGACCAAGCCGGTCCTGGCTCAGCAGTGGAGGTGAGGTGGTCCTCACGCCAGCCATCTAACCTCCTGCAGAAGCCCTCCTGATGAAGAGGGCTCCCGGAGGTGACCTGTGCCGCGTGGCTCTCACAGCTGCTTCAGCCATCACGGTGTGCCATGACACCGCGGCAGCTCAGGTTCAGAGGCGTCCTGTGCTTCACCCGCCGGAGCATCTGAATGAGGTCATCACCTCCAGCGCGGAGTAACCGCCGCCTGCTTCCTCCTATTAAAAGCTTTGCGGCCACGTGCAGTGAATTACTCAAAGCTCCTCGGAAGTTTCAAAGTTCCAGTCCGGCGGCCAGGAATCTCAGTGGCGGGAAGGAAGCGCTCCTCGCCAGCGCGTGCGTGAGTGGCGCTCCAGAGGTGAAACGAAACCTGCGCTCCTCAAGTTTCCTCGCCACCAGCCCCTGCGCCGCGCGCGGACTGTTTACCTGCTGATATCAGAAACAGCTGCTGCCCGCAGATCCACCTCACGTCCCTTCAGCTCCTCTGGACCTGATCCTGAAGCATCAACCACCAGAATGTTGATCCCAGAGGTGAGTCGGCACCACACCCTCCAGCAACACACCATCCAGTCCACACTCAAACTGGATCTATGTGGAAGACCTGGGTGACTAAACCAGAGATTCTGGAGGCTCCTCCAGGACACCACACCTGCTCCCTTCCTCGGCTCACCTGGGATGGGTCCAGTCCCGCCGGAACCTCACTGGAGACGCGGTCCTGAAGTCAAGCTCGGATCCTCCTCCACAGACAGAGAAGCGCTGCTATTCCATCTGGAAGCTCTCGCGCAGACTTGAATGAGAGAGAAGAGGACTGGAGCAGGAGAGACGGAGAGGGGCTGGTGTCCCGTTACACACCCTTCACTGAACCCCCCCTCTTCTCCTCCTACTCCCCTCCCTCGCTCGCTCATCCTCCCTCCCTCTCTCTCTGTTAACTAGACAGCCAGCAGATGACTTTAACAGGGACACACAGGTTCGTAGCTCTGTCCTTGTGGGGACCTCTCATGGCCGCAACCCTTTCCCCAGCCTCTCCCCCCCTGAACCTAACTGAAGCCCAGTTAGAATGACCCAGGTATTTTGACCTTTTCACCCTCAAAACTCTACATGGACCGGCCAAAATCTCCTCATAAGTCAAAGATTGGTCCACACAAGATTATTAATACATGTATGCACACACACAGGTTTGTCACAACATATTTGTGAGGGCCTCTCATGGCCATCACCCTTTCCCCAGCCTCTCCCCCTGAACCTACCCATCCAAAACACCAGGACTCTGAACCAAACCCAGCTAAAACTCAAGTTTTAACCCTCAAATTGAGGCTTAGCCTTGAGGGACCGGACAAAAGGTCCCCACAGTACCAGCTGCACAGGCACACACACACTTGCGGTGATGCTTGACAGGTCAGAGCGATTCCTGACTCAGCGTTTTTCGCCCCCGGGTGATTGATTGATGAAATCAATTACCTGGATGAAGCCCAGCGAGAGGCTTGAGCGACAGAGCGGAACACAGCTGGAACCTTCTCCGCTCCAGCCTGCCAATCTCCAAATCCCGTTTCAGGCCTTTTTCACGTGACTTGACATCAGAGCTTGGATGTGTGGACTTCAGGAAGGACTATATGAAGAGGTGGTGGGTCAGACGTGGCGCTGGAGTCTCCAGTTTGGCGGGTCAGGACTAGCATTTCTGACTACAAGATGCCAGTAATAACATCGACATTTGCGCTGGTTGGTCAGCTCCACCAAGACTGAAAGTCACACAGAACATGGCTGCAGAAACACCTCAAAGCAGTGAATGTGTTTCCAGGAAAGGATGGTGCTGCAACAAGGAACAGATGAAGAGAGCTCTGGATCTCCATCTGGAACCAGGATTCATCCTGCGTTGTGAGCTGCAGCCACGTGCTGCGTTCAGGACGGTTTGAAAAAACAATGACTTCATCAGCATCGTTGGAGGCAGTGACGGGCTGATGAGGCTTCATGAAACAGTGTCCTCATCTTCAAAGCCCACTAGATGGCACTGCTAAAGAAAAATCTTTGGATTTTAACAGTCGCTGCAAGTTCAGTTTTAAAGAAATGGCGCCATGTAGTGAGCGAGGAAAATGTGGACACTGTTTCATGAAGCCTCATCAGTTGTAGACCACCATCTCAGGCCTTTGGAGACCTGCAGCCTGTCAGGAACAAGGTTCAAATCAGGACAATAACATGGCAGTGGCGGTGATCTGCTGGGTGGAGGTCTGCCCTGTCACAGTGCTTTTCTCGTTCATTTTCAAAGCCGCACCATTTGCTGTTCAGTGATGCTCAAACCTCCCTGTGCAATGTTTCTTTCCCCTGTGCTGAATCGGTGCCAGCAGAGGCGGAGCTTCCCCAGCAAGTCACCGACAAACTCCTGATCCCTGGAAACAGACATGACAAGAACATCTTCTCTGTGGCTGCTAGATGAATTTCCGATCAGTGTTGGACCTCAGAGAAGTGGATCAGCAGCGCGCTGGACAGCCTAGAAGCCTGTGAAGGAACAGGAAAGTTTTCATGCGAGTGGGCTGACGGGCCATTAGAGGCATCTGCCCGGTCCAAACCACCACATTCCTAAAAACGCTGAGTGGATGTTTCTGTATTTGCTGATGTCCTCTGTTTTATCCTCAGCAGTACAAATTAATTCCTTCCTGTGAGAAGTCGTGCCACAAACAGGATGGTTTTGGTTCCTGGCAGCCAGCGTCCCCAGCACTCTGGTCACTGAAGCCCCGGTTTGGAGCTCGGGGCAGCGAGGGAACGCCTCTCGTGGAAGGGATGAGGTGAAGCTTCGCTGTGTCGCCACTGAAGACGGTTGGTGAACCTTCAGTTTGGAACTATGGGGATGTGATACCAGGATGGATCAGCAGGTGGGGCTCCTCAGGTGGATGGATCAGCTCAGTACGCTTGAGTCCTGAAGGTTGTGGGAGGCTTCTTCATCATTGGATGCTGAACAGAGTGAGGAACACTAGAGCAGACCAGAACAAACCATAGTTAGTAACTGAGTCATCTGTTGAAGACAGAAGTTGTCACAGTAATTTCCACTAACATGTCAATTTTCACAGGGAAACAGGCTTCAGTCTGCCAAGATGTTGGACCCTGTTAAGGTTGCAACCCGTCCTCACTCTCATGGCGTCACATGTCGACGTTGGGAAAGTTGCTTTTTGCGTCCTATAATGACGAAAAAGGCAGCGTTCAGCGTCGCATGTCGACACATTGGCAAAAAAAGGAGTTAGGGTGACTGATAGGGTGACGCTTCAGTCAATCTACATTTAATAATGTGTCAAACTGCTATCTAAAGCCCATCAAACGTCTGTCTTTCACTACCGTCACTGAGAAGGAGAGGCACCTAAGGGGTTATAAGAGAAAGAAGAAACTGACATCGAGTGTAATTCAGTGAAGAGGGCAGCACGTCTCCCCACGGTGGAACACTACAGAAGGTTCTGTCTGTTCATTGAAAGAACATTTTACGCAGACATATAGGACGTATAGGACGCAAAAGTCCTCTTTCCCAATGTCATGTCACGTGTCCTCATCCATTTCTAGGCCAGAAATCGCTGGTGTTTCCACGGTGTAGACGGCAAGCTCTGCTGCAACTAAACCATTAGATTTAGTGGGTGGCTTATATTATAGTCCTTCTCAAATCAGATTTGGAGAAAGACTCTCCAGACAGACGCTCGTGTCTCCAGAGGTCAGGAACGGTGACGTGAGATTAGGAGATTACTAGCTGAAAACATCTTATTCAGTCCAGCACCTGGGAGGACAGAGACGACTCGATGTTTGGCAGGAGCGTGAGCAGCAGAGAAATCACGTCTTGTGGAGACGTTACTGAACTTTGTGAGGGCTGGAGACACGCCGCCTGCATTGCTGATGAATGTCAGGTGACCGGACTGAGGAATGCTGGAAACAATCACGGCCTCAGCCTGTTTCTCTGACAGCCATGGAGTCACTGGTGAAGCTCCCAAATAAAGGGATCAGTGGGGAGGCGGCGAGGCAGAAGAGAGACCAGCTGGAGGGATTGTAGCGCCACCTTCGCTTGCCTGGAACCGCTCCTAACCCGGCCAAGTCAAACGAAGAAGTTTAGGGGAGATGAGCAGGTAAAAGGACAGCGATCGATGGCGCTCCTGGTGTCGCTCCTCTTCCAAGGGCGACACAGCGCAAGTGTCCTGGTGGCGCCAGAGAAGATGCTGCTGATGTGACGGGAGGAAACCATCATCCTGGCTGACAACTGATTTACGCGCCTCCTGTTAAAGTGTCACGCCGGCCCACCAGGGTGATGCAGGTTCCTTTTTACTGCGCTGTGAAAGCCTCTCCTTTATTGGCAGAGAGGATGAATCATGGATCGGGGAGGTTGAAGGGAGAAGAAAGACCAGGCGGGTCCTTTACGACCGCCATGAAAGAGCCGCGGCGGTAAATTAGCCTCACCAAGGCAGCGCCGCGGTCTCACGGTCAGACTCGGACCGGGATCTCATTAGTGACCCTGGTCCGAGTATTTGTTTCTCTTGTGTGGAGACACAGCAGCTGCTTCAGACTCGCAGGGGTGGGTGTGTGTGTTGGTCCTCCCAGACACCTGTAAACAACACGTCCCCTGATAGCTCTCCAGATGTTCCTGATTTGTCAAGGTCATCCGGCGCCCCCCCCCATCTTCACGTGATGTCACCTACATCTGATCTCATCGTGGCACCACCTTCCTCCTCAGCGAGTCTGTTCCTGTTCCTAAACACACCCACACAGATGGTCCCTGACCTGCTGATGATGAAGAGTCTGTGTCCTTGGCTGAATGACTCCCCGGGCGAACCTGCCCCGCCGCCGCCTTCCACCCAGTTGAATAGAGTAAACTTGCCTTTTCTGAGGGACACCACAAGTGTGGTGTCATTTTGTTCTCCATGACGGATCCTGACCCGGATCTATTCAAAACTGTGGTGTGGAAATCAAGGCTGAGCATCAGGCCATGTGACTTTGCGGTCATGTAGTGGTTATTGAATATGAGAATTGAAGGAAGTGGAATTGAATATGATGCTTAGTGAGAGGGAACGTAACACAATACGAGGAGAAGGAAATGAATCCATCTGGGATCTTTACATTTTTATTTCAATGTTGAAAGTTTTTGCATCCATTTTTTGAAAAATTATTTTTACAAGGAACCCAACCAATAAAAATTGAAGAAGAAGGAACAACTCCAAAGTCTGAATGAATTATGTATGACAGTAGTTTTAAGTTGTAATAATAAAAAAATCCAAAAAAGAGGATGAAGGAACAGAAAAATGAAACAAAGGAGAAGAAACTAGCCTGAAAGCCGAGAGACAAAAGAAGGAATAGAGCATTTAAGTGAGAAATATGAGTGTTTCTTTTAATTCTTTTTTTATTATAATTGTAAAATATATTTTAAAACAAGAAAAAGAAAAAGCACCGCCTCGTGATTCAGCCCCGTGGCAGCTGGTTAACTTGCTACTTTAAAAATGAATGCATTTTACCGTGATCCTGTTTCAAATATCAAACTAAATGACAAGGCCACTTACAGTGTTTTTAACAATAACACAATAATCCCCAAACATCCTCATGAAACATAAGAATTTCAGTACCAGTCTAGTTAACAATGTGAATGTTGTTTTGGTTTTTGTTTGCATTGATTTTCTAATTATCCGTTTTCCTGGGTGTTGTTTCCTTTTCCTTCTTTCTGTTCAGCTTCACAGCAGCGCAGCTGGATCCGATTCCGCTGATCAGACTCCACTGATTGATACACCTGGGTTCCAGTCTGCGCTGCCAGATGGTCACTTCGTGTTCCTACGGTAAACTCTCTCTCTCTCAACCCTCCGCTCTCTCGTTGCTCCTGTTTATATGTCGGTTTTCCACGTGCATGCTAGTTCTTTTCTGCCGCCTCCTTAGTTGTTGTCCTCACTTGTTTTCTCTAGTTTTTCTTCTTGATAGATTTATACTCCTTGTGTGTGTCTCTGTGTGTGTGTGTGTGTGCTATTCCACCACAGAGCGCTTGATGTTATTTGGGCCTGATGAGTTTTGTTTCCGAGTGTGTTTCAGTTGTCCCCGTTATTCGGGTTTAGTCGTGTTTGTCTGTCCTCGCTCCACTTCTAGTGTCGATGTCCCCGGTTCTCTGTTCCTGCTCCTGTATTATTTGTGTGTATTGTATTAAATTAATTCATACTCTGGTGGTGCAGAGTCTTCTGTGTATTGGCAACAATCCAGCACTTGGATATCAGACTCCTTGAGCCATCGTGCCGGTGAACAGCCTGAATCCTGCTCCTCCCTCCGCCGCTGGGCCAACACTGGACCCGGCAGTTTCTTGGATGAAAAATGGATCCAAAGTTCACTGCTGCTTCCTGTTCATGTTTTGTTGATTAGCCTTAGCCATGCTAGCTGACTGCTCTGACCTCTGCTCTGAGGATGGGAAGGCAGCGGAGGAGGAGTGACACACGTGTTGCAGTATCAGAGCGTGACCTGGCGCTCGTCCCCTGTTATTTATTTTGACACGGCTCATGCCGCCGCTATCGGCTAGTCCTTCATAGAACTGTGGTTACATTAGGTAACCCAGATTTGGCACCGTACCTAAAACCGCCACTGTCTGTGTCGGTCCTCACAAGGAAGAATCATTGCGGTTAACAGGAGAGGACAGAACGTGGTGCCAAAGTCGAGGCATGAGAGAGCGCCCCCTATCCAGAACACTGACACATGAAGCTTCTTCAGACTGAACCGATGTTGCTTCCACACTCTGATGCAAATGTCTGCCCTTTAAATCTGTAGTTATTTCAACTTGATCATAACAACCAGAGAGGCGACCATCAGCAGCAGTGATCCAGGATGGACAGGGTTGTTAAACAATGAGAGAATTTGCCCCAGAGACCTGAGGCCTGGACGGGTGTTTGGAGCGAGGGGCAGCTGCTGGGAGGAGGCTTCTGGCTCCAGATGTTCGGAGGCTGAGCCGCTGTCAGAGCCGCCGACGCTCACGACACCAGGAGCGTGAGCAGGTCACAAAAACAAAAAAGAAGGTACAGAACATTAGGTTGTCAATGCAATGGCCAGGACTCGGAGCTCCACTTGTGGCTGCATCATTTCAAGCCTGGAGTTTGTTCAAAGCTATTGGCCTGTTTGACAGAGAGCAGTGAGAGCAGGCAGCGTTCTGGAGCGGATCAGACTCAGGAACACATCCACGGCTCGGGTGGACTGTCTTGACCAGAGCAGGAGGGTGAGTCGGAGAGGAAAGGTCAGCCTGCCGCGATGATGCGGCCAGTGAAAGAGGTCTATTCACCCAGAGCCACACAGCAGATGCTCTCAGTTCCACAGTCCTGGAACAATGTGGATGCTGTGGAGGAACAGACTTGATGACTCCACATTCTGATGCTGAGGCCACGTGTTTCTCTGGCGCTGAACTTCACCATGGTCCGGTGAGATGGCCAGACGGTGCTGGGAGCCGCTGCACTGCATCACTTCCCCGCCGCGTCATGGGGAGACTCGCGATTTAATGATTCGGTTCCTCAGTGATTCGCTGATCGATTCTTTATGGGGAAAAAAGGAAGAGAAATAGATTTGGGTTTTAGGTGAGTGCAGTTCCATTCATGATGCTACTCACTCAAACTGTGTTGTGACGATTGTAACAATTGTTTTTAAAGAGTCAAATCAGGGTCAAAGACGATGTCTGTAAACCTGTTGCTCGCTTTACTGTGTAGCACAAATGACAGGAGAACTTGTCGAGTATGTCATGGTGGCTCAGGGGACCAGACCCAAGTGCTGAACTGTTGACGGTGAAACTCCAAACAAGACAAAGTTGAACAGAGATTTAACACAAAACACACCAAACTCAGGACACAAACAGGAAAGAAGGAAAACAAAGGATGTCGGCACCATACAGGGACGAGGAAAAACCTGACCGAGAAAATAGGCGAATCAAAGTCTAGCCTTAAATAACGAAAAACAAAAATGGACTCGGAAAATCTCACGAGGCCCAAAGAACAAAAAGCACTGGGTGGTGGAGAAACAAACACACACACGAGGGAGAAAAGTAACTCGAGGAAACAAAGGTGAGTAGCAAAACACTCACACGCCGCACACAGCAAACAGTGAAATACAGACAACCAAATGAGAAATGAAAACAAACAGAAAACAAACACGCGCTCACAATAGAAATCTGTCAACCACACAGGAAGCAAAGGCACGAGAGGGAAAACTTTACTGGTGGATGCAAAGTAACTAGACTGGAACCTGGAACCTGGGAGTCGATGAAGGGAAGGTTGATGAGAGGATTGGTCCCAGCTGTGTGCCTGCAACACCGGGGGGAGGAAGTGACGAAACACAAGACAGGAAACAGAGCACACAACCACCAGGAAACGCCAAAATAAAAGCACAGATACAGAAATAGAGTTGAAAAAGCTCTGTGGATTTAGCATCAGAGAAGACGGGATGAGTCTGGTCTGGAACAGAAATGAAGCCTGTGACTCCTGAACCATGGACCAGTGGACAGAGAGCAGCAGTTCTGTTCAGCTGGGATCTTTCTTGGTCCTTGAAACATCTCATTAAATAGATCTGCTCACCGTGCTTAAACAGTCTGATTTGAATAACGATATTCACATCTGAAATGATGCCTTCAGTGTCGCTCCTGAGTTTGGTTCTGGTGATTATCGTCGGTGCAGGACAACCACACCTGCTTCCCGAGGACACAGACTGGGGACACTTCCCTACATCACCGTAAAAACAAGCTTGGTCGCAGATCTGACCTGTGTGGGACGTCATTAAAAACAAGTCCACAGTTAGCGCCATGCTAACCATCAACGTAGCTGTTAGCTCAGCAGTGTCCACTGTCACTGATCCAACACGGAACACGCTTTCATCATTAGACCGTGATGTCCAAGGCGTTCGGTCGTCCTGAAGCCGCATCGTCTGGTCGGCAGGCAAAACAAAGCGCTTCACCCTCTGTCGCCGCCCAAACTGCTCCGTAACAAGGTCAGATGATGGACAGGCTCCATTTACATTCAGCAGTGATCCTGCCCATTGTTTAAGGTCACGGGGTCAATTGTCATCACGTCGATATGTAAAGCAGAGTTTGACCTCTGAGCGAGACGCAGCATCAATAAGGTCCGCGCACGTCCAGGGACCAATCCTGTGGATTAAAGCTGTGGACATCGCTCCTCCCTCAGATCTGAACAGAGATTCTGGAATTGAACTCATGTATTTCGAGTCAATTACGATGGAGCCGCTTCAGGACTGCAGATCCTGATCACACGGCTGCTGTCCAGGTGCCCAGCACACGAGTGAATCAACACGAGCTCCAAGGGTCTTTGTTTTAACCATGGAGCGACACTATTTTGAATCACGGAAGTTGTTCTGTGGACTGTATTGTGCTGTGTTCTCCTCCGCACCAGGAGCGCGACTCCCGGCTCTCAGCCTGAGAAGGTGGCCTTCCAGTCGTGGTGAGCTGATGAAGCTTCATGAAACAGCGTCCTCATTTTCAGAGCACAGTAGGTGGCGCTGTTGCTTTAAAAATGATGTGAGGTTTCCTTGAAGTGGTTGCTGAAATCCAAAGAGTTTTCAGCAGATAGCGCCATCCAGAGGGCTTTGAAGATGAGGACACTGTTTCATGAAGCCTCATGGACCTGTCACGATCTGTGAGTCAACAGTGGCACTTGGGTTCAGTGCTGCTCCAGTTCATCAAGTCATGAGCTGCCGGCAAAAGTTTGAGTCTGGTTTATTTGTTTATAAATAAAATAAAATCTGTTGATCTTGTTTGTGCACTCGGGGCCCTCGCCCCCTCCACTGTAATAACACATAATAACAACATAATAAATAATAATAACATATAAAATAAAATCTGTTGACCTTGTTTGTACACTCCTCAGTGGAATCGGGCCCTTGTCCGCTCCACTGTAATAACACATAAAAATAACATGATAATAAATAATAATAACACATAAAATAAAATCTGTTGACCTTGTTTTCCACTCCTCAGTGGAATCGGGCCCTCGTCCCCTCCAACATCCATATTTCTGCGCGGTGACCCCTGATGGTGGCGTGCGCACGGAGCGCGGGACAATGTAAACACTGCGCCCTTCAGGGATTTTAAACATGAGCGGAGGACGACATGAGCCACGGCTGGATGATGGATCGTCGCCACAGGAGCAAGAGACGTGGGGCATCACTGATCCTGAAGCCTCTCTGGCCACGCCTCCTTTTCACATTCTCTGCTTCCTGTCACTCTCTCGGAGTGGAAGGAGCTGAAGTGTAATATTGTGTTCATGTGAACGTAACTCCATGAAAACAGAACCTTTCCAGTGCGGGAGACGGGTCCCGGAGTGGCGCCCCCCTCCTTTGACCTGCATGAGGAACAGATGTGCCAGGAGCCGGGAGCCCAGCTCCCGCGATGCGTGACGAATGAGTGACTTGCACCCGGAGGGCGAGGGTCAAGTCATATCCCTTACCTGACCTTGGCACTAGAGCAGGAAGCAGCAGTTCAGTCGGCGTGTGGCGACCTGGAGGTTGACAGCACCTTCTCTGACATGTTTGCGCGGCAATCTCAGCGCCCGCTCACCATGAACCTTCACCACCCTGATGCCCTGCCCTCAGAGGACCGGCATGCTTTCATTTATTCTCACACAAACACGGGAGGAAACGGCCCCCAGACTTCCAGCAGAGTAGCACTCACCTGCGGAGGGAAAGCAGGGAACCAGAGGAGGGTCACGTTCTGTAACATGGGCCACACACGTTCTCTCTACAAACGCTGACTCCACAGTTTCTCTTCCAATCTAGACTAGAGTAGGATAGACTAGACTAGACCAGACCTGACTAGACGAGACGAGACTACACTAGACTAGACTAGACTAGAGTAGACTAGAGATTAGACTAGACTAGGTTAGATTAGATTAGACTAGACCAGACTAGACCAGAACTAATTAGACTAGACTAGACTAGAGTAGACTGGACTATATTAGATTAGACTAGACCAGACCTGACTAGACGAGACTAGACTAGACTAGAGTAGACTAGACTAGAGATTAGACTAGACTAGACTAGACCAGACCTGACTAGACGAGACTAGACTAGACTAGAGTAGACTAGACTAGAGATTAGACTAGACTAGACTAGACCAGACCTGACTAGATGAGACGAGACTACACTAGACTAGACTAGACTAGAGTAGACTAGAGATTAGACTAGACTAGGTTAGATTAGACTAGACTACAGGAGACTAGAGTAGACTAGAGATTAGACTAGACTAGGTTAGATTAGATTAGACTAGACAAGACTAGACTAGACTTTAATTAGATTAGATTAGACTAGACTAGACTAGACTAGACTTTAATTAGATTAGACTAGACTAGACTAGACTTTAATTAGATTAGATTAGACTAGACTAGACTAGACTAGATTAGACTAGAGTAGACTAGACTAGACTAGACTAGACTAGAGATTAGACTAGACTAGGTTAGATTAGATTAGACTAGACTAGACTAGACTTTAATTAGATTAGATTAGACTAGACTAGAGTAGACTAGACTAGACTAGAGATTAGACTAGACTAGGTTAGATTAGATTAGACTAGACTAGACCAGACTAGAGTAGACTAGACTAGACTAGACTAGATTAGACGAGACTAGATTAGACGAGACTAGACTAGACTAGAGATTAGACTAGACTGGGTTAGACTAGACCAGACCTGACTAGACGAGACTAGACTAGACTAGACGTGACTAGACTCTATTAGAGTAGACTAGACTAGACCAGACGAGACTAGACTGGCCTAGAGATTAGACTAGACTGGGTTAGACTAAACTAGACCAGACCTGACTAGACGAGACTAGACTAGACTAGACGTGACCAGATTAATATTTGCTGCACATGGTTTCATGTCATTTCACAAGGTTTTAGTTTGTTTTCGTGCCAGTCCTGAGGTCAGAAAGGTTCAGAACCTCTGCTCTGTAGCAACTGTAAACACCGATTCTACATCAACAAAAACAAGAATAAAGTGGAGGCAGAAAAATAATGTCCTAAAGCTCCTCTGATCCCAAGAGAGAGGCTCCGCCCCACAGCCATCCGGCAGCTGCCTGAGGGCCCAGGAGAGGACCAGGACAAGTGGCCGCGCTTTGCCAACATAGTCAGATAACCTGACTCCGTCACGACTGTCTCAATAGCCGTCTCTTCGCTCGCCACGCGATGAGCGCGACACAAACATCCCTCAGATGCTGCGGCCATTTTCAGACGGCCTGACAGAGAATCAGACTGGAGCCGCCTCGATGGATCTTCAGTCTCCAGCGTCATCCACCTCCAGATGAGCTTTGCTGCCTGTCAGCAGCCATTCCCCAGATTGCCTCCCCCCCTCCCCCCCGGCTGAGCTCATTAGACAGGTAGCAGTCAATGGGTGCAACGCTGATGAAAAGACTTGAAGTAAATGAGCGGAGGCACTCAGTCAGTGAGGCAGCGCCGCTCTAATGGCTCCAACCCCCGAGTGGCAGCGCCGCGTCGCCGCCCCCTGCAGACGGATGGCTTCTGCTCATTAGAAGAGTGAGTCCACTGTGAGCGGCACAGGTGCGAGTGTTCCGCTGATGGACCGGAGCCGCGCTGGACTCCAGGAGGGGACGGGCTCTCCTTGTGGGTCGGCTTGGTTCTGGCTGCCAGTTCTGCTTCACTCTGAGTTCGAGTGTTTTGGACGAGAAATACCCGTCAGTTGGAGTCACACTTCAGTCATGAATACTTGGAATAGATTTGTCTAGTTTTAAGTGACGAAAGCTCAATGACACTTTAGTCTATTTCAGTCTGAGAGAAATTATTATTGTATGAATAAGAAATAAAAGAGGCACTTACCACTGTGTACAGACTCCTGCAGGTACATCAACTATATATCTGTATATACTACATAACTATCTATAAATATATGAGGATATCACATCTATATACTATATAACTGAATATCTTCCAAATATAAAAATGTGCACTGCAGTATTATGGATATAACACACACACACACATTTATGTGTTTCATCATTTTGTCCAAATACAACAATTTTCAGAAAAGAAACAACACATTTGATCAGTTGCTTACTGACCACATGGTGGCGCACAACACACTGAACATTGGCCAAAACTCTCATGTCTCTCTACTGTTGAGTCCGTCGGTGCTGACAACATGTCGCCGCCACATCACTAGCTGCAGTGACACACATGAGCTAGTGAGGTTAGCACAACCAAGCTAACTGAAGCTGGAGCTCAGCAGCGCCAACCAAGCTCATTCAAGCCCAGCAGCAGCAGCAGCAGCAGCTCATTTGCACCAAGAGTTCTGTGGGAAACGTCGAGTCTGGATCACAACTGACGCTCCACTGACAGGATCAACACGTGGTGTGTTCACGCCACTTGTTGGGACTCACCTAGGAACAAACCCTCAGGTGGCGCTGGAGCTTTGCTAGTGTGTAGCCACGTGTGTCACCGGCCTGTTCCTCCATCGCTTTGTGCTTCGGAGTGATGGTAAACACAGCTCCGCCTCACATCAGTGCAGCGTGTTCTCCGCCGCCGCCATAGTTTCACATGCGCTGAAGCATGTTTGAAACAACTGCATCAGAGCAACACCATCATGGACTGTGTGCAGTATGGGTTCACAGTAATGAGTCTGAGTGCTGTGTAATATACGGCGATCGATGCGTTTATTCGGGGGGCGGGGGCAGTGTTGGCGGAGTGGCATCAATAGGACGCTCATACGTGACGCTGACATCAGGGCCGTCACTTGAGCGCTCGATATTGGGCGTCTGACTGACGTTATTTATTCACCCAGCTGACACAAGCGGATCTGAGGAGGTTTGGACGCCATGATCTGCAAATGGAGCCCAGATGGGAGGCGTGTGCGCAGCGTCGTGTGGACTCAGCACAATGTCCAGCCACTGCTGCCCCGGGCCCAGAGGCCTCTGGGATTATGACGCTCTGTCACCAATGTATTCAAGAAGACGCCGCTGCACAGACTTTCCTGTCTCACTGTTGTTTCTCTGCCAAACTCATCTATCCATCCATCCATCCATCCGTCTGTCTGTCCGTCCGTCTGTCTGACCATCCATCTGTCTGTCTGTCTGTCCGTCCGTCCGTCTGTCTGACCGTCCATCTGTCTGTCTGTCTGTCTGTCTGTCCGTCCGTCCGTCCGTCCGTCTGTCCGTCTGTCCGTCTGTCCGTCTGTCCGTCTGTCCGTCTGTCTGTCTGTCCGTCCGTCCGTCTGTCTGACCGTCCATCTGTCTGTCTGTCTGTCTGTCCGTCTGTCCGTCCGTCTGTCTGACCGTCCATCTGTCTTTCTGTCTGTCTGTCCGTCTGTCCGTCTGTCTGACCGTCCATCTGTCTGTCTGTCTGTCTATCCATCCATCCATCTATCCATCTGTCCATCTATCCATCCATCCATCTATCCATCTATCCATCTGTCCATCTATCTATCTATCTATCTATCTATCTATCTGTCTGTCTGTCTGTCTGTCTGTGTGTCTGTCTGTCCGTCCGTCCGTCTGTCTGACCGTCCATCTGTCTGTCTGTCTGTCTATCCATCCATCCATCTATCCATCTATCCATCTGTCATCTATCCATCCATCCATCTATCCATCTGTCCATCTATCATCCGTCAATCCATCTATATACCTCTATCTATCTATCTGTCTGTCTGTCTGTCTGTCTGTCTGTCTGTCCGTCCGTCCGTCCATCTGTCCATCTGTCCATCTATCTATCTATCTATCTATCTATCTGTCTATCTCTCTATCTATCTATCTGTCTATCTCTCTATCTATCTATCTATCTGTCTAGCTGCATGAGTCACTGCAGCAATAATGGACTGCAGTGAGGGAGTGAACCTCCTGACTCTGTGAGAAGCCCAGAGTAGAGTCAGCGACTGGTGAGCGGGGTCTGGGCACGGGTCTCCTTCATGAATGAAGACCAGTGGAGTCCCACGGCTGCTCCTCTTTGGTGAGACTGCTCTACTCACGCACAGTAAAGCAGTGCATGTTTGTTAGTAAAGAGAGGAAGAGCATCACAGTCAGCGGTGTGGAGCTGCTGCAGAGTGGCGTTCCATCCTCATGAAGTCTGCCACTGACCCACGGTTCTGCTGCCCTGACCACGTGGATCAGTGTTTCACATCCATGCATGGATGAGACCTGGACTTTTATCAGTCGTGCACTTTCAATATCAGGCTCTCATCCCCACCCCAGGATTTCCCCCGAGCCCGCCCCACCTGCCAAAGTCAATCCACTGTTCTCCCCACAACATACCTCCACACCCAGGAGACGCCTGCGGCACAGCAGCGTCAGATAACACTTCAGGGAGGACAGGAGAGTGTTATCGAGCGTCCCACGGCCCGCCAGCGTTCTCTGCTCTCAAATATGCGGCTCGGCATTCCAGCAGCTCTGCAGCTGGAACACTAGGTCTCAGTCAGGAGGAAGCTGATCTGAAACAGAGTGAAACCGTGTGAATGTTGTCGGCCTTTTCACAGTGTTGCAGAAACAGGTTTCACTTCAACGAAATACACAAGTAGTGGCGAGCATGTGACCTGATGCTGCTCTCTCTTGAAACTGTTTTATGATGATGATAAACTTATGAGTGGAGTTTGTCTCCAACATCATGGTTTGTTGATGTTTCAATAGAA